>NC_083401.1:38225551-38534301 GCF_020745735.1 Hemiscyllium ocellatum
ATATCTATGATTGATACTCTGAATTATTGACTTTTGATCTCTTGCTGTCTTAATTACAATAAAGTGTGCTTTTTTTGCAACTTACGTGGGGTTTGAGAATTTTTAAACCAACAAGGGGTAGGGTCGGGCCGTAGAGGTGTGCGAATACAGGGGGAGGCGGGGTCGGGCCGGGCCGTAGAGGTGTGCGAATGCAGGGGGAGGCGGGGCCGGGCCGTAGAGGTGTGCGAATACAGGGGGAGGCGGGGCCGGGCCGTAGAGGTGTGCGAATACAGGGGGAGGCGGGGCCGGGCCGTAGAGGTGTGCGAATGCAGGGGGAGGCGGGGCCGGGCCGTTGACGCGCGCGTCCACAGGGAAGGGAGGGGACGGCACGTTGAGGCGCACGATTACGGGGAGGGGAGGGGAGGGGAGGGGAGGGGCGGGGCTGGGTCGTTGACATGCGCATGTGTGTTCGTCTTTCTCTCTCTCTCTCTTCCCTGCCCCATATTGGTTGCTGACTTTGTTGTGAGTCTGCTAGCTACAATCTGCCTGCATCTGCAAACATGTTGGGACGTTATCTATCGCTATCACCGGCAAATGAGAATGCAGTGTTCCAGCTACCGTTACGTATCAGTATTTCAACTTTATTCCAGGTACATCCGATGGAATTCGCGAAACTTTATTCCAGGTACCTTTTTTCCCCGCGTGTGTGGTAGTGTTGGAAGGGGGTTCCAAAACCATCAGCTACTGTGGTGCGAGTTATTTCTAACGGAATTTTCTTAGAAAGCCAGTCTACAAACAGCTTGGAGTTTCGAACAGACCGAGAGTTGAGAACGATCGTCGGCTTCCCCTTCAGTTTAGGCGCAAGTTTTGTTCCCATCTGTGTTAACGTTTGGTTCAAATTTCAGGGTAACGCTGTCAATCTCCTAATCTCAACTCTCATTAGTCAGAGGGAAATGGGTTACTCTTCGGAGGGTCGGTGTGGACTGGTTGGGCCGAAGGGCCTGTTTCCACACTGTAGGGAATCATCGTTGATCATCCCTCTCCCCGACAAAAAAAACAAGTGTGTCACACAAAAATAGATATCAGTTAAGAGGAGATTATGTTGAAAGATCTTAGTGTAAAAATCGAAATATACAAACTTTCCCCCGCGAGATCGTTAATAATTATTCAGTCTTGCGAATTATCACTGTTTAATTTCTCCATCCATTGACGCTTTCCAGACTTTATCCTTAAGCTGATGTTGCTTAAGCTTTCTTTTCAGCTCTGATGTCCTGGATGTTTCTAATTTTCACAGCCTGGAGACTTGTACAGACTAAACTACTGTAAATCAGTTACCATGACGTATTTTTTCTGAACTCAACCGTGTATTTCTTTGGTAAAGCTCAACTTTGTAAACAGTTAACCTGAACTCCCCAGGTAATTGATGAAGTTATTTAACTTACCTCACATGCTTTCCTAGAAAAGCTGTCTTGAGATCATTGTTCAAAATGACTTCTGCCTTTGTTTAAGGAACAATCGCATTCGCAGAACTGAAAACTAGCGTCTTTATTTTCTCCACTTCCAAATCCATATTCCCAAATAACAACATTCTATAATCCTAAGTCACACCCTCTTTCTCCCCCTCCCATAACAAATAAGAACAAGAGTAGGCTGTTTGAGTTTACTTCATCATTCCATAGGATCATGGGCTGATCCAACATTTCCTCACATCCATTTTGTGTATTTTCCCTGTAACTGTTTATTCCCCTCCTGGTCAAGAATCAATTTCAGCCTTAAATATACGCAAGAACTCTATTCATAGAGTTTTTACAAATACATTAAGGACAAAAGGGTAACTAGGGAGAGAATAGGGCCTCTCAAAGATCAGCAAGGTGATCAGCCTTTGTGTGGAGCCGCAGAAAATGGGGGAGATATTAAAATGAGTATTTTGCATCAGTATTTACTGTGGAAAAGGATATGGAAGATATAGAATGTGGGGAAATAGATGTGACATCTTGCAAAATGTCCATATAACGGAGGAGGAAATGCTAGATGTCTTGAAACAGTTAAAGGTGGATAAATCCCCAGGACCTGATCAGGTGTACCCTAAAACTCTGTGGGAAGCTAGAGATGTGATTGCTGGGCCTCTTGCTGAGATATTTGTATCATCGATAGTCACAGGTGAGGTGCCGGAAGACTGGAGATTGGCTAACGTGTTGCCATTGTTTACTGTTTAAGAAGGGTGGTGGAGGGTAGTTTTTTAGTCTGGAGGCCTGTGACCAGTGGAGTACCACAAGGATTAGATTAGATTAGATTACTTAGTGTGGAAACAGGCCCTTCGGTCCAACAAGTCCACACCGACCCGCTGAAGCGCAACCCACCCATTCCCCAACCCCTACATTTACCCCTTACCTAACGCTATGGGCAATTTAGCATGGCCAATTCACCTGACCTGCACATCTTTGGACTGTGTGAGGAAACTGGAGCACCCAGAGGAAACCCACGCAGACACGGGGAGAACATGCAAACTCCACACAGTCAGTCGCCTGAGTCGGGAATTGAACCCGGGTCTCAGGCACTGTGAGACAGCAGTGCTAACCATTGTGCCACCGTGCCGCCACCGATTGGTGCTGGGTCCTCTACTTTTTGTCATTTACATAAATGATTTGGATGCAAGCATAAGAGATACAGTTAGTAAGTTTGCAGATGACACCAAAATTGGAGGTGTGGACAGCGAAGACGGTTACCTCAGATTACAACAAGATCTTGACCAGATGGGCCAATGGGCTGAGAAGTGGCAGATGGAGTTTAATGTGAGGTTCTACATTTTGGGAAAGCAAACCTTAGCAGGACTTATGCACTTAACGGTAAGGTCCTTGGGAGTGTTGCTGAACAAAGAGACCTTGGAGTGTGCCGAGTGCTGCCAGGTGGGACTAGATTGGTTTAGGATATCTGGTCGCATGGGCGGGTTGGACTGAAGGGTGTACATCTGTACATCTGAAGTCCAACACTTCCATTATGATCTATATGTTTATCCATTGACCATTTACAATCCCTTCACATTGGCAGGTTCACGCCCCTACTACTGTGAGTAAAGAACCCAACTTGGGGATTGGCTGACAGAAGGCAGAGAGTTGGGGTAAAAGGTTCTTTTTCGGAATGGCACCTGGTGACAAGGGGTGTCCCACAGGTTCAGTGTTCGGACCGCAGCTGTTCACTTTATATGTTAATGATCTCGATGAAGGGACTGGGGGCATTCTGGCAAAGTTTGCCCATGATCCAAAGTTAGGCGGACAGGCAGATAGTACTGAGGAGGTGGGGAAGCTGCAGAAAGATTTAGGCATTTTAGGAGAGTGGTCCAGGAAATGGCTGTTGAAATTCAAAGTGAGCAAGTGCGAGGTCTTGCACTTTGGAAAAAGAATACAGGCATGGACTATCTTTGAGAAAATTCATAATGCCAAAGTACAAAGGGATCTGGGAGTGCTGTCCAGGATTCTCTAAAGGTTGATTTGCAGGTTGAGTCCGTGGTTAAGAAAACAAATGTAATGTTATCATTTTCCTCAAGGGGATTGGAATATAAAAGGAGCACTGTGCTTCTGAGACTTTATAAAGCTCTATTTAGGATCCGTTTAGAATACTTTGTCCAGCTTTGGGCCCCACACCTCAGGAAGGACATATTGGCACTGTCCAGCGGAGATTCACACGGATGATCCCTGGAATGGTAAGCCTAACATATGATCAGCTGAGGATCCTGGGATTGTATTCATTAGAGTTTAGAAGTTTGAGGGGAGGTCTAATAGAAACTTACAAGATAATGCATGGCTTAGAAAGAGTGGACACTGAAGTTGTTCCCGTTAGACAGGGAGACTAGGACCTGTGAGCATAGTCTAGAGGGGATTAATTTAGAATGTAAATGAGACGACATTTCTTCAGCCAGAGAGTGGTGGGCCTGTGGATTTCATTGCCACGGAGCACAGTGGTGGCCGGGACGTTGGGTGTCTTCAAGGCAGAGATGGATAAATTCTTGATCTCGCAAAGAATCAAGGGCTATGGGCAGTGTGTGGGTAAGTGAAACACCCATCAGCCATGATTAAATGGCGGAGTGCACTCGATGGGCCTTCCTTCCACTCCTTTGTCTTATAGTCTTATCTGTCCTATATCTGTCACCCCTCAGTTTAAAGCTATATCCCGTCATGCTAGCCATCATCATCCAAGGAAAAAGGCGCTCGCTGTTCACTCTAATCCTCTGATCATCTTGTCTCTATTAAAGTCACCTCTCAACCACCTTCTCTCTAATGAAAACAGCCTTTCCTCATAAGACCTTCCCTCCATACCAGGTAATATCCTGGTAAATTGCCTCTGAACCCTTTCCAATGCTTCCAGATCCTTCCTTTAATGCGGCGACCAGAGCTGTATGCAATACTCCAAGTTCGACTGCACCAGAATTTTGTACAGCTGCAACATGTCCTCATGGCTTTGAAATTCAATCCCTCTACCAATAAAAGCTAACACACTGTATGCCTTCTCAACAACCCTATCAACCTGGATGGCAATTTTCTGGGATTTGTGCACATGGACACAGAGACCTCACTGCTCATCCACACAGCCAAGAATCTTACCATTAGTACTCTGTATTCCTGTTACTCCTTCCAAAGTGAATCATCTCGCACTTTTCTGCATTAAACTCCATTTGTCAGTTCTGTGTCTTATGTGTGTCTCTGTAACCTGCAACATCCTTCCGCACTGTCCACAACTCCACCGATCTTAGTGTCATCTGCAAATTTACTAACCCATCCTTCTGTGCCCTCCCCCAGGTCATTTATGAAAATGACAAACAGCAGTGGCCCGAAAACAAATACTTGCAGTACACCACTAGTAACAACTCCTGGATGAACATTTCCATCGACCACCACCCTCTGTCTTCTTGGAGCTAGCAAATCTCTGATCCAAACTGCTAAATCACCCTCAGTCCCATGTCTCCATATTTTCTGCAGTAGTGTGGGGAACCGTATCAAACGCTTCATTGAAATCCATATACACCACAACAACTGCTTTACTGTCATCCACCTGTTTTGTCACCTTCTCATTAAGGTTTGTGAGGCATGATCTACCCTTTCACAAAACCGTGTGCCTATCCCTAATCAAATTATTTCTAGATGATTATAAATTCTATCTTTTATATTCTTTTCCAACACATTACTCACAACTGAAGTAAGGCTCATCAGTCTATAATTACCAAGGTTGTCTCTACTTCCGTTTGTGAACAGGGGGACAACATTTGCTATCCTTCTGTCTTCTGGCACTATTCCTGTCGACAATGACGACATAAAGATCAAAGCCAAAGACTCTGCAATTTCCTTCTTCGCTTCCCAGAGAATCCTAGGATAAATCTCATCTGGCCCAGGGAATTTAACTATTTTCACACTTTTCAGAATTGCCAACACCATCTCCTTATGAACCTCAATCCCATCTAATCTAATGGATTAGTATAGCAGTATTCTCTGCGACAATATTGTCTTTTTCCTGTGTGAATACTGATGAAAAATATTTATTTAGCGCCTCTCCTATCTCCTCGGACTCCATGCATAACTTTGATCATTTCCCCCCCCCCCCCCCCCCCCCAAATCCCAGTCCTCTACCATTGGAGGCAGTGTGTTCAGGTGCCTGGGGCTCTGGGCTCTGAAACTCCCACCCTGAACCTCTCCGTGCCAGAGAAATTGCTGGACACAGGTACAGTTACAACATTTAAATGACATTTAGACAGGTACATGGATAGCAAAGGTTCGTAGGAATGTGAGCCAAATGCAGGCAGATGGAACTAGTCAAGTTTGGAAAATCTGGTTGGCATGAATGATTTGGGCCAAAGAGCCTGTTTCCGTGCTCCGTGCTGTCCGATTCAGACTCTTAATTGCCCAGAGAACAGCTGAGAATCAGTGACATCTGTTTTGAATAGTTTCTGTTCCACATCTAGCTCTTGCTCCGAGTCTGATATTCTTGGGTTGCTTGACTGACTGCTGCTGGTACTCCTGCTTACATCTGCTCTGTTACGCTGATACCTTCAGTGTCACTGTGTCTCAATCTTTGGCATCTCCAGCTTTTCTCAGGTAGGCTGTATGCTGCAATTCCTTCCTGTTAGACGTTGCCTTCTCTGTTATCTGTTGGCCTCTGACATTGTTTGCCTTCATGTTCATGCTCTGTTCTGACTACTTTGCTGCTGTCTCTCAATATTTCATCTTGAGCACTTTCACTTGCCACCATACTTTTCAGTGTCTTCACAAGTTGGCAATCATCTCAACCCTGTGCTTATTAATCTAATAATTTGTTCAGGATCAGAGGTAAGTGTGTGATCGCATACTTACCTTTTGGATGAGGGAAAAACGTGGGTAAAAGGCTTCAGTCTCATTGTATGCTGGAGTGTGTGGGTGAGGGTGTATTTTACCTGTTGCCTTCTCATTGTGTTCCAGACTTGTTAACAATACTGGATGGACTGTTAAAGAGAAAAGTTACAGTTTTTTTAATAGTTCTATGAGCTTGGGTGGCACGGTGGCTCAGTGGTGAACATTGCTGCTTTAAAGTGCCAAGGAACTGGGTTTGATTTCACCCTCGGGTGAGGGCCTGTGTGGAGTTTTCATGTTGTCCCCAAGTCTGCCTGGGTTTCCTCCTAGTGCCTCGATTTCTTTTCACAGTCAAAATATGAGCAGGTTAAATTGATTGACCATGATAAATTATCTATAGTGTCTAGGAATGTGCTGGCAAGGTAGATATGCTATGGTAAATGTGGAGTTAGGGGGATAGAGTAGGGGGATGGGTCTAGATGCTCTTTGGAGTGTTAGTGCAGACTTGATGGGCCAAATTGTCTCTTTTCATACTTTAGGGAATCTGTGATTATAAATGTTAACTGATAAATAGGGATTATTTATTTTGTATTCTGACTTTTAAATTTTTTTTTCAACAGAAATATGACCAAGTTGTGACATAATTTGAAATAGTAATTGAAAAGGCAAGCTAGCTCTGTCTATGCAATTATCCGTTGAGTACAGTTGATTGAATATGAAGGATCGTCCCTTCCCCTGCAGAAGGGCAAAGGGGATGCATCTGGTCACCAAGTAGGTGCTGAGAAATAGAGTAGATCATTTCTAAGGTGTGTAAGATCTGGTGTTTAGGGCTCACGATATAAGACCATAAGACATAGGAGCAAAATTTAGCCATTCGGCCCATTGAGCCTGCTCCATAATTCAATCATGGCTGATATTTTCCTGTTTTCTCCCTGTAAGCCTTGATCCCCTTGCTAATCAAGAACCTATCTATCTCTGTCTTGCAGACACTAATGACTTGACCTCGACAGTCTTCTGCGGTAATGACTTCCACAGATTCACTAACTTCTGGCTGAAGAAATTCCTCCTCGTCTTGGCTCTAAAGGGATGTCAAAGGCTATCTTAGTTGAAGTTACCAAGGGAGTTCAATATCTGATTGAAGAACTATTTTTTCAAGTGTCCAGTGGGTGTTCAAAGAAGTAAGTTCTGACAGTACAAGGTTTTGTCATGGGAAATATCAATTAAATTAATATTGAAAAAGATCAAAGTGGGGTAATTGGTGGATTGAAATTTTGACCATGCAGTCATGTATACTTGCGTGTATTCTTTATTATAGTCTACACTCTGAAATGGCTGCTAATACTAAACATGTAGCTCATGGGCCTCTGTGCTCTGACTTGTGAACATGGAGGATAATAATATGCTACGTACAAAATAGTAGATTTTTCAAATAATTTTGCTAAATCTGGATCTAGGCTGTCAGCCTTCTTGATGAGATTCTTCATTAGGATGGAAAGTGAAATTATAAAATGGCAACTCTGACCCTAAACCTAACAAGGGAAACAGCCGAGGTATGAATAGTGGGTTGGCTATGATAGATTGGGTAACTACATTGAAAGTCATGATGGATAACCAATGGCTAATATTTAAGGAATGTAGGCACTGCAACAGTTATACATTTGTTTTTGGTGTTCACTCACAACAGGAAAAGTGGTCCAACCATGTCTGACAAAATAAGTTAAGGATGGTGTTAGATCCAGAGAGAAGTCCTATAAAGTTGCCGGCAAGATGAGCAAGCCTGAGAATTGGGAGCAGATTGGGAGTTTAGAATTCAGCACCTGAAGACCAAGAGATTAAGAGGCGAAAAATAGAGTAAGAGGTAACTTACCAGCAACATAAAAGCAGAGGGAGTGTTGTGAAATTTGACCAGACTAATTGCTGAGATGGCATGGAGAAATTTGATCAATTAGGCCTTTATTCACTCGTTTAGTAGAATGAAAGGGGATCCTGTTGAAACTCAGGATCTTTACTCAGCGAATCGTGAGTTCATGGAATGCCCTGCCAGTAGCAGTGGTGGACTCTCCCTCTTTATGGGCATTTAAACGGGCATTGGATAGACATATGGAGGATAGTGGGCTAGTGTAGGTTAGGTGGGCTTGGATCGGCGCAACATCGAGGGCCAAAGGGCCTGTACTACGCTGTATTTTTCTATGTTCTATAAACATAAAACTCTGCCAGGGCTAGGAACATAGGATGCAGAGATGATGTTTCCTGTATCTGTGGGTTCTCAAATACGGGATCATGATCTCAGGATACAAGGTAGACGGTTTAGTATTGAGAGGAGAAATTGTTTTGCTTGAGGTGGTGAATGTATAGAATAGATTTCTAAACTGTAAAGTCATGGGTGGGTATGGGAGACAGCAGGAATATGGCTTTGCAATAAAGGATCAGTGATTGACTTCTGTGAATTTGAATATGATTGGCCACCAAATGGCCTACTCCTCTTATGTTTCTATGATTTTGTCCTCTCCATAGAGAAGGGATAAGAACGTTGTTCCAAGGTAATTGAGGGGAGAGAGTTGCATAATGCCAGTTGATTAGCAAACCAGAAGCCCCAGCAAATTCACTGGTGATATGGATTCAAATCCCACCATTGTAACTGATGGAATTTAAAATCTGTGAATTAAAATTCTGAAATATGAAGCTAATCTCTGTTATGATGACTATCATCCATCATTGTAAAATTCCATCTGGTCCAATAATGTCCTTGAGGTATGAAATCATCCGTCCTTACATGTTGTGGCCTACATGTGACACCAGATTCAAAGCAGTGTGGTTGACTCTTAACTTGCATCTGAAATCCTTCCAAGAGGTGAACTTGTGTATGCAGCCCTTGTACTTCTGTGAGGTAATGGTCACTAGTTAGAAGATGTAGGTCAAAAGGAGCCTCGCCACAGGATATGTTGTTTATGGTAGACAATGTCACAGTGTGTCAGTAGGAGAGGAAATGAATGTTTTGTATGTCAGAGGGGTGTCAAGTAGACTGCTTTATCCTGGATGGTGTTAAGTTTCTTGGTTGTTGTTGGAACTGTACTTAATCTGGCCAAGTGAAGAGTATTCTGTCACACTCTGACTTGTACCTTGCAGATGGTGTACAGGCTTTGGGGACCAGGAAATGAGTTACTTCCCAGAGAATTCCCAGCCTGTGACCTACAATTGCAGCCATGATACTTACATGATCTATTGAGTTGATTAGAATGCAGGTGAAGGGCTTTTGCCCGAAACATCGATTTTGCTGCTCCTTGGATGCTGCCTGAACTGCTGTGCTCTTCCAGCACCACTAATCTAGAATGCAGGTCAGGCATATCCTGTGAAAATGAGGGGTAGAAATGGCAAGACTATGGAACCATGGATGACAGGTGAACTTGAGACTAGCAAATAGGAAAAAACATACATAAGGTCTAGGAAATGAAAACAAATGAAGCTTTCGAAGAATATAGGGAAAGTGAACAAATCGAAAATGAGGAATTAAGAAGGATAAAAGGGGTCATGAAATATCTTTAGCGAACTGGGTTAATGAAAATCCCAAAGCTTTTTATCTATATAGATAGACCAAAAGGGTAACTAGAGAAAGGATTGGTCCGTTCAAGGACAAAGAAGGAAAGTTATGCGTGGAGTCAGAAAATGGGTGAGATTCTTAAGGAGTACTTTGCATCAATATTTACTGAGGAGAGGAACATAACAGATGTTGGGGTTAGGGGTGGTTGTTTGTTTACTTTAAGTCAAGTCGGCATAAGATGGGAGGAAGTTTGGGGTATTCTTAAAAGGCATTAAGGTGGACAGATCCCCAGTCGAGATGTGATTTATCCGAGGTTACTGAGGGAAGCGAGAGAGGAAATAGCTGGGGCATTAGCAGATATTTTTGCAACATCCTTGAACACGAAAGAGGACCTGGAGGGCTGGAGAATTGCTAATGTTGTCCACTTGTTTAAGAAGGGTAGCAGGGATAATCCAGGATAATGATAGACCAGTGAGCCTGACGTCAGTGGTAGAGAAGCTGCTGGAGTAAATACTGAGTGATAGGATCTATTTACAATTAGAAGAAAATGGGCTGATCAGAGTTGGGCAGCGTGGTTTTGTGCAGGGAAGGTCATGTCCTATCAACTTAATAGAATTCTTTGAGAAAGTGACAGAGTTGATTGATATGGGAAGGGCTGTAGATATCATCATATATGTGGGCTTCAGTAAGGTGTTTAATAAGGTTCTCCATGGTAGACTGGTGGAGAAGATGAAGTTGCATGGGATCCAGGATATACTAGCTAGATGGAGAGAGAACTGGCTGGGCAACAGGAGACAGTAGTAATGGAAGGGAGTTTTTCAAAATGGAGAACTGTGACTAGTGGTGTTCCACAGGAATCCGTGTTGGGAACTTCTGTTGTTTGTAATATACATAAATGATCTAGAGGAAGATGTAAGTGGTCTGATTAGCAAGCTTGCAGATGACACTAAGGTTGATGGAGTCGCAGATAGTGAAGGGGAACTGTCCGAGAATGCAGCAGAATATAGATACATTAGAGAGTTGGACAGAGAAATGGCAGATGAAATTCAATCCAGGTAAATGTGAGGTGATCGTTTTGGAAGATCTAATTCAAGAGCAAATTATATAGTAAATGGAAAAGCCCTGGGGAACATTGATCTGAGTGTTCAGGTCCATTGTACCCTGAAAGTGGCAGGTCGATAGAGTGGTCAAGAAGGCAGACTGCATGCTTTTCTTCATCGGACGGGGTATTGAGTTCGAGTTGGCGGGTCATGTTACAGTTTTTTAGGACTTTGCTTCTGCCATGTGTGGAATACTGCATTCAGTTCTGGTCACCACATTACTGTAAGGATGTGGGTGTTTTGGAGAGAGTGCAGAGGAGGTTCACCAGGATGTTGCCTAGTATGGAGGACACTAGCTATGAAGAGAGGTTGAGTAGGTTTGGATTATTTTCATTAGAAAGACAGAGGTTGATGGGGGGACCTGGTTGAGGTCTACAAAATCATGAGAACTATAGACAGGGTGGATAGCAAGAAGCTTTTTCCCAGAATGGGGGACTCAGTTACATGGGGTCACGGGTTCAAGGTGAGAGGGGAAAGTTTAAGGGAGATATGCATGGGAAGTTCTTTACGCAGAGGGTGGTGGGTGCCTGGAATGCGTTGTCAGCGGAGGTGGTAGAAGCAGGCAAGATAGCGTCGTTTAAGCTGTATCTTAACAGATACATGAATGGGCAAGGAGCAGAGTCATAGAGATAGAAAAATACAGCGCAGTACAGGCCCTTCAGCCCTCGATGTTGCGCCGACCGAAGCCTACCTAACCTACACTAGCCCAATAACCTCCATATGCTTATCCAATGCCTACTTAAATGACCATAAAGAGGGAGAGTCCACCACTGCTACTGGCAGGGCATTCCATGAACTCTCAACCCGCTGAGTAAAGAATCTACCCCTAACATCTGTCCTATACCTACCACCCCTTAATTTAAAGCTATGTCCCCTATTAACAGCTGACTCCATTAGTGGAAAAAGGTTCTCACTGTCAACCCTATCTAAACCCCTAATCATCTTGTACACCTCTATCAAATCTCCCCTAAACCTTCTTTTCTTCAATGAGAACAGCCCCAAGTGCCTCAGCCTTTCCTCATACGATCTTCCTGCCACGCGAGCCAACATCCTGGTAAACCTCCTCTGCACTCGTTCCAATGCCTCCACATCCTTCCTATAGTATGATGACCAAAACTGCACACAATACTCCAGATGAGGCCGCACCAGAGTCTTATACAACTGCAACATGACCTCAGGACTCCGGAACTCAATTCCTCTACCAATAAAGCCCAGTACACCATATGCCTTCTTCACAGCACTATTTACCTGGGTGGCAACTTTCAGAGATCTGTGTACATGGATACCAAGATCCCTCTGCTCATCCACACTACTAAGTAGCCTACCATTAACCGAGTAATCCATCTTCTTGTCACTACTACCAAAGTGAATGACTTCACACTTAGCTACATTGAACTCCATTTGCCACCTTTCTGCCCAGCTCTGCAACTTATCTATATCCCGCTGTAACCTGCCACATCCTTCTTCGCTGTCCACAACTCCACCGACTTTCGTGTCATCCGCAAACTTGCTCACCCAGACTTCAAGCTCCTCCTCTAGGTCATTTATAAAAATGACAAACAGCAATGGTCCTAAAACAGATCCTTGTGGAACACCGCTAGTAACTGCACTCCAAGATGAACCTATACCATTAACTACTACCCTCTGTCTCCTTCCAGCCAACCAATTCCTAATCCAAACCTCTAATGCACCCTCAATGCCATACCTCCGTAGTTTTTGCATTAGCCTGCCATGGGGTACCTTGTCGAACGCCTTGCTAAAATCCATATACACCACATCTACTGCTTTACCCTCGTCCACTTCCTTGGTCACCTTCTCAAAGAATGCAATAAGGTTTGTGAGGCACGACCTGCCCTTCACAAAACCATGCTGACTATCCTTGATCACATTATTCCTATCCAGATGTTCATAAATCCTATCCCATACAATTCTCTCTAAGACTTTGCCCACAACAGAAGTGAGACTCACTGGCCTATAGTTACTAGGGCTATCCCTACTCCCCTTCTTGAACAAGGAGACCACATTCGCTATCCTCCAGTCTTCTGGCACTATTCCCGTAGACAACAATGACATAAAAATCAAGGCCAATGGCTCCACTATCTCCTCCCTAGCTTCCCAGAGGATCCTAGGATAAATGCCATCAGTCCCAGGGGACTTATCTATTTTCATCCTTTCCAGTATTCCCCAGACCTCTTCCCTACATATCTCAAGGCCATCCATTCTAATCACTTGTGACTCAATATTCACATCAGCAACAGTGTCCTGTTCCTGAGTGAATACTGACGAAAAGTATTGATTTAGTGTCTCTCCAATCTCCTCCGCTTCTACGCACAACTTCCCACTACTATCCTTGACTGGACCGATACCTACCCTAGCTGAAAATGTGTTGCTGGTCAAAGCACAGCAGGCCAGGCAGCATCTCAGGAATAGGGAATTCGACGTTTCGAGCATAAGCCCAAACGTCGAATTCCCTATTCCTGAGATGCTGCCTGGCCTGCTGTGCTTTGACCAGCAACACATTTTCCGCTGTGATCTCCAGCATCTGCAGACCTCAATTTTTACTCGATACCTACCCTAGTCATCCTGATATTCCTGACATACCTATAGAAAGCCTTTGGGTTTTCCATAATTCTACCAACTAAGGACTTTTCATGTCCCCTTCTCGCTGCTCTTAGCTCTCTCTTTAGATCCTTCCTGGCTACCTTATAACTCTCAATCGCCCCAACTGAACCTTCACGCCTCATCTTTACATAGGCCGCTCTCTTCCCTTTCACAAGGGATTCCAATTCCTTATTAAACCACGGCTCCCTCACAAGACCCTTTACTCCCTGCCTGACTGGTACATACTTATCAAGGACACCCATTAGCTGTTCCTTGAACAATCTCTACATATCATTTGTGTTCTTCTCTTGAAGCCTATTTTTCCAATCCACGCATCCTAAGTCATGCCTCACCGCATCATAATTTCCCTGCCCCCAGCTATAACTCTTGCAAAGCAAGATGTACAGCACAGAAACAGACTCTTTGGTCCAACCCTTCCATGCATACCAGATATCCCAATCTAGTCCTACCCGCCAGCACCCAGCCCATATCCCAGACAAAGGATCTGAAGAGGCACAAGCCTGGTGGGCCAAAGGGCCTGTTCCTGTGCTGTAACTTTTTGTTCTTTATGACTGGTCAAATTCAGTTCAATTTTTGGTCAATAATAATACTGTCTTTTGAATATGAAGAGGTGCTAGATTCTTTTGTTGATGATGGTCATTGCCTGTCACGTGGCGTGAACACTACCTGCCCCTTATTAGCCTAACTTGTCCACATCTTGCTGTGTATGAACGTGGACTGTTTCAGTATCAAAGGAGTGGCAAATGGTGCCGAATATTGAGCAATCATCAGTGTACATACCCACTTCTGACCATACAATAGTGGGAAGGTCATTGATGAAGCAACTGAAGATGTTTGGGCCTTGGACACACGTGATGCGATGAAGTTCTGGAACTGACCTCCAACGACAACCATTTTCATTTGTGACTCCATATATTGGAGAACTATGCCCAATCCCAGATGATTCCAGTTTTGCCATGGCTTCTTTATGTAAAAAATGAGATCTGCAGATGCTGGAGATCACAGCTGCAAATGTGTTGCTGGTTAAAGCACAGCAGATTAGGCAGCATCTCAGGAAATTCCTGATGAAGGGCTTATGCTCGAAACGTCGAATTCTCTATTCCTGAGATGCTGCCTAACCTGCTGTGCTTTAACCAGCAACACATTTGCAGCATGGCTTCTTTATACCACGTGCAGTGAAATACTGCTTTGATGTTAAGGACAATCTCTCTTTGTTGCTGTGACTCTTGTACTAGTTAGATAGAAAGGTGTATGCAACATATTTTCTGGGAAGGATCTTGTAGCATTGCAATTGATTGTGAACTTTAACATTTTAGCTGCATTGGCACCCAAAGTATTGATTGTCTATTAAAGATCACAATGATATAGTCTCAAGTTTTCATGGCCTTTACTGGTCAGAACAATATTATCATTACCGTGGTTGAATTATTATGTGGGGAAATTAAGTAATGATTGTCTTGAACCAGCAGTGAGTCCATTAAAAAGAGCTTGGAGCATGATACTGGCCATCTTTCGGAGCTATCACTTCATGCGATTGACATTCAAAATAGGAGATAAGCGATGGAGAAATGAAATCAGCAGCAAGTGTTGTGAAAATCTGAAACCCTTTTCCTCCTTTCCAGCAGTGCCAAAAAGACTGCAGATGCTGAACCAAGTGCATGTTTCATGGCTACGGTTGATACCCTTGCTTCATAACAAAACATCACAGGGTTTGGAGCAAAGGTAAGTAAATAGAGGTACAGTGAGGTTCATAAAAACCCTGTGTATTTTGGCTTTCACAAACACAGGGCTGCTAAAAACGTTTCACAATTGTTTAAATATCTTAGAATATTAACGATGCTATGTAGAAAATGCAGTAGCTGGTTTACATATGGAAAACTCATGTGATAATGGCCATATAAACTGTTATGATGATGAATGGGACATAAATGGCCAGGACACCTGTTTTTTGCAATAATGCCATGGCATTTTTTTTAAAATCCACCTGAGATTACATACATGGCTTCAGTTTCACATCTCATCTGAACTGAACCATAGCTGACAGAGCAGACATGATCTAATCTAGTAAACCAAAATCAGTTGAAGTTTTTCATTTATTTTCATTGGATTTGGCCATTGCTGGCTTGGCAGTATTTATTGCTGGTTAAAGCACAGCAGGTTAGGCAGCATCCAAGGAACAGGAAATTCGACGTTTCGGGCCATAGCCCTTCATCAGGAATGAGGAGAGTGTGCCAGGCAGGCTAAGATAAAAGGTAGGGAGGAGGGACTTGGGGGAGGGGCAATGGAGATGTGATAGGTGGAAGGAGGTCAAGGTGAGGGTGATAGGCCGGAGTGGGGTGGGGGCGGAGAGGTCAGGAAGAAGATTGCAGGTTAGGAGGGCGGTGCTAAGTTCAAGGGAATCGACTGAGACAAGGTGGGGGGAGGGGAAATGAGGAAACTGGAGAAATCTGAGTTCATCCCTTGTGGTTGGAGGGTTCCCAGGCGGAAGATGAGGCGCTCCTCCTCCAACCGTCGTGTTGTTATGTTCTGGCGATGGAGGAGTCCAAGGATCTGCATGTCCTCGGTGGAGTGGGAGGGGGAGTTGAAGTGTTGAGCCACGGGGTGGTTGGGTTGGTTGGTCCGGGCGTCCCAGAGGTGTTCTCTGAAGTGTTCCGCAAGTAGGCGGCCTGTCTCCCCAATATAGAGGAGGCCACATCGGGTGCAGCGGATGCAATAGATGATGTGTGTGGAAGTGCAGGTGAATTTGTGGCGGATATGGAAGGATCCCTTGGGGCCTTGGAGAGAAGTAAGGGAGGAGGTGTGGGTGCAAGTTTTGCATTTCCTGCGGTTGCTGGGGAAGGTGCCGGGAGTGGAGGTTGGGTTGGTGGGGGGTGTGGACCTGACGAGGGTATCATCCGCCGTCATTTCCGCCACCTCCAAACGGACCCCACCACCAGGGATATATTCCCCCCCCCCCACTATCAG
This sequence comes from Hemiscyllium ocellatum, assembly GCF_020745735.1. Classification (NCBI taxonomy): domain Eukaryota; kingdom Metazoa; phylum Chordata; class Chondrichthyes; order Orectolobiformes; family Hemiscylliidae; genus Hemiscyllium; species Hemiscyllium ocellatum. The sequence goes on from NC_083401.1 coordinate 38,242,069, forward strand.
CGTTCCGCAAAGACCACTCCCTTCGTGACTCCCTCGTCAGGTCCACACCCACCACCAACCCAACCTCCACTCCCGGCATCTTCCCCTGCAACCGCAAGAAATGCAAAACTTGCGCCCACACCTCCTCCCTTACTTCCCTCCAAGGCCCCAAGGGATCCTTCCATATCCGCCACAAATTCACCTGCACTTCCACACACATCATCTATTGCACCCGATGTGGCCTCCTCTATATTGGGGAGACGGGCTGCCTACTTGCGGAACGCTTCAGGGAACACCTCTGGGACGCCCGGACCAACCAACCCAACCACCCCATGGCTCAACACTTTAACTCTCCCTCCCACTCCACCGAGGACATGCAGATCCTTGGACTCCTCCATCGCCAGAACATAACAACACAACAGTTGGAGGAAGAGCGCCTCATCTTCCGCCTGGGAACCCTCCAACCACAAGGGATGAACTCAGATTTCTCCAGTTTCCTCATTTCCCCTCCCCCCCACCTTGTCTCAGTCGATTCCGTCGAACTCAGCACCGCCCTCCTAACCTGCAATCCTCTTCCTGACCTCTCCGCCCCCACCCCACTCCGGCCTATCACCCTCACCTTGACCTCCTTCCACCTATCACATCTCCATTGCCCCTCCCCCAAGTCCCTCCTCCCTACCTCTTATCTTAGCCTGCCTGGCACACTCTCCTCATTCCTGATGAAGGCCTCTGGCCCGAAATGTCAAATTTCCTGTTCCTTGGATGCTGCCTAACCTGCTGTGCTTTAACCAGCAACACATTTTCAGCTCTGATCTCCAGCATCTGCAGACCTCACTTTTTACTGGCAGTATTTATTGCCAATTCCTGGTTGCCTTTGAGAAGATGATGTGCTATTTTCTCTGAACCACTGCAGTCCCATTTTGTATAGGTAGACCCACAATTCCATGAGGAAGTTCTGTGAGTTTGATCCAGTGATATCGAAGGAACAAGATATATTTTGACATCAGCATAGTGAGTGGCTTGGAGGGGAACTTGTAGATAGTCGTAAGCCCATGTATTTGTTGCTTCTCTCTTTTCTAGATTGATGTAATTGTGGTTTGAAAGATGCTAAAGAACTTTGGTCAGTTTCTGCAGTGCATCTTGCTTTTTGTGCACAACTCCTCTCTGAGCAATTTTCTGCACTGGTAATTGTTAAATGGACTTGTTCTGTTTTTTTTCCACCTGCTATTTTAACAAAGAAACCAAGACTGACATTTCAGTGCAGCACTCAGGGGATACCGAACTAGTGGAGGTACCATTTGTCAGATTAAACATTAAGCAGAGGCCCAAATTGCTATATTTTCTGAATATATCTTTTAAAAAATCCATGGCACTGTTTCAAAGATGATTAAGAGGAGTTATGCCCAGTGCCTTATTCAATATTTATTCCTTCAATCAATATCTTTTAGGACAGATTTTGTTTTTACTGAGGGTTGAGACTGTAGCTTTCTGCTTCTGAAGTTGGGTGGGGGTGGTCATTGAGTATTTTTTAAGATGGAGGTAGATAATCTTCTTCGTACTCATGTTTAACAACAAAAAATCAGGAGAATATCATCTTATTGAATGATGGAGTAAGCTACTTGTGTTCCTAATTTATATGCTTGTATGCTAGCATTAATCAGTGAGGAGAAAAGTGGGGAGATGGAAATATTTCTGCAAAAAATGCCTCAAAAAATAAATGTTATGAATTGAGAGATTCTGCCAGTTTCAAACTGATCATGAAATTTTATTTTTGTTACTTCTAACTATCTTTGCAGCTGACTTGAAGTCTTAACACTATTGGCCAGGCTTTTCCTTAGCATGTCTGAACATTGGTAGACCCTACTGAAAACAACAAATGCTGGAGATCACAGTGGGTCAGACAGCAACTGTGGAGAGAGAGCAAGCTAATGCTTTGAGTCTAGATGATTCTTCATCAGACTCTACCTAGAGACTCCATTGCAACGGCCACAGTCTGGCCAGATCATTGCAGAAACCCACAAGTCGAGAGTGTGGTGCTGGAAAAGCACAGCAGGTTAGGCAACATCCAAGGAGCAGGAGAATCTATGTTTTGGGCATACATCCTTCATCAGAGACCCACAAGTGCATGCAAGAGCCTTGGAAAACTGTGTAAAATCATTATTTCATGTTGTACATGCTTTTTCTATTTTAGCATTCTGCACCAAGTGCAGAATTTTAAGATAAAAAGGTATTAGATCTAGTTAATATAAAACAACATATATGGTTTAAAAATTCATCTTAACAGAAAAATCAAAACCAGTGAATGAATTAATAAAACTGTTAAAAGTTGGCTATTGTGTATTTTTAATTTATGCATGTAACACTATCATTCATGTTCCTAAATAAATAGCTTAAAAATGTGTTGCTGGAAATGCACAGCAGGTCAGGCAGCATCAAAGGAACAGGAGAATCGACGTTTCGGGCATAACCTTCCTGAAGGGCTTATGCCTGAAACATCGATTCTCCTGTTCCTTTTATGTTGCCTGACCTGCTTCGCTTTTCCAGCAACACATTTTTAAGCTTTGATCTCTAGCCCTCACTTTCTCCTTCCTAAATAAATACACAACTATGGAAACTTGGAAATCTGAAACAGAATGTGGAGAAACAAACTGGTCCAACAGCATCTGCGGAGAGAAAAATAATTGATGTTTGTGTTCTAACACTAGGTCAGTGGACTTGACACTGAGTTCCTGTCAGCAGATCTGCTGTGTTCCTTTGCAAATCATGTTCCTATTTGTTGAATCAATATTCTTATCAATTATTTGTATGTCATTAGTTACAAAATAAAGTTCTTTGAAAACTTGTGTTAATCTTGAGCACTATAATGCAGTACAACTATGGCATTTATCCCTTTTGAATACCTTCTACAAATTAAAATTTTTTTTCACAATTTTTCTCCATTTGTTCAAATGGTGTGAGCATTGTTGTCGAGATGTTTTTCCTCTCTGACAGCAATTACTGTCGATTGTGGTGCTGGAGAAGCACAGCTGGTCAGGTAGCATCCAAGAAGCAGGAGAATTGATCTGATGGAGGGCTTATGCCCCTGCTGTGCTTTTCCACCACACTTGACTGTGATCTCCAGCATCTACAGTCCTCGCTTTCTCCTGACAGCATTTATTGTCTATTCTAATTGTCCTAGTGGAGATGACTGTGAGCTGCCGCCTTGAGTTCATGGGGTGGTCAGCCACCTATAATGGTGTTAGGAAGGGAAATTCTTGAGGAATAATCAACATGGAGTATTAATTAATCAGCTGGGTATGGTTAAGGGGAAGTGGTAATCAGGTAGTTTCTTTACCCCTGTTTAGTTGGATGGCATGAGGTCCAGGATAACTTCAGTTGACTCTGTGCTGCCAGTGGGATGATTTATTAGGTTTAGTGATGGTTATGCATATGATTGTGTCAGGTTGTTGCTTGACTAGTGCGAGACAGCAGTCTTCCTCAACACTGCTTGTGCCAAGTCAAACGTTTGTGCTAGCAATATCATCTTTAAAGAATTTTTAGAAATTAAAGTTTACATTATTGAAGAGTTCTCCTGTGTCTCATATGTACAACTTCACCTCAAAGTTTTAATACCATTCTAACTTGGACATAAAGTTCCTTCACTATCACTGGCTCAAAACTTTGGCACTCTGTAGCAGCACTCCGGGTGTATATGCACCCAAATGACTGTAGAATTCAAGTCAACAGCTCACCATCTTTCAGGCCAAGCCAACTACACCTATATCTTGTGACTGGATTTAAGATAAACTTCTGGAACTTTCCTAAGGATATTGTGAGGGTAGGAGGGTTTGAGTTGTAGGATGAAGCTGGGGTATTTTCCTTAAGAGATTTATAAAATCATGAGGGGCATTGATAGGGATGTCCAAAACTAGAAAACATAGGTTTAAGGTGAAAGACTTAAAAGGGACCTAAGGGCAACCTTTTCATACACAGGATGTGTGTATAGAATGAGCTGTCAGAGGTAGTGTTGGAGGCTGGTAAAATTAAAAAGGCATCTGGATGGGCATGTGAATAGGAAAGATTTAGAATGACATAGACCAAATGCTGTTAAATGGGACTAGATTAATGTAGGCTTTCAGGGCAGCCTAAACAAGTTAGTCTTTCCAATAGTATACAACTCCATGACTCTTCAGAAAATCAGTGGACTACCTGATGAGGGGGAAAAAAAAATCAATGTATTCCAACATTTTCTCAAAGACAAATGTTAAGCTAACTGGGTGTAGTTCCCTGCTTAAGTTTCTGCTCATCATATTGGATTTATTTTCAACGTTTTAAAATTCTTAACCCTCTACTCTGCTACTATTTTGATTTTGTCTGAACCTTATCCAGCTTAATAACATCCTTCCTATAATAGGGCAATCAGAACTGGACATATTACTCCAGAACAAGCCTCACCAATATCCTAATTCCTATACTCTAAAAGTTTGAGCAATGCTAAACACCTTAACCATTCTGTGTGATGCAAACCTCAAAGATTCATATCCCTGAACCCCTAAGTGTCTTTTCCAACAGTATCCAAGACCCTTCTTTTAATTGTATAAGTCTTGTCCTTGTTTGTTTTACCAAAATGGATTACATGGATTTATCCAAGTTAAACTCCATCTGCCACTATTCAGCCCATTGACCCAATTCATCAAAATCTCCTTGTAAGATAACCTTCTTCACCATCCACTATACCACCAATTTTGGTATCTGCAAACTTAGTAACCATTCTTTCTATACTCATTAAAATTTATATAAATGACAAAATCATGAACCTAGTACTGATTTCTGTGGAACGCTGCTGGTCATAGACCTCCCAGCTGAAAAGAAGACCTCCATCACTGTCTCCTACCGTTAAGCCACTTTTGTATCCAATTGGCAAACTCTCCCTGAATTCCATGTGATCTAACTTTACTGATTAGTCTACCATGCAGAACCTTGTCAACCTGGTCATCTCGATTACCTCTTAATAATGAAATAGAATTCCTATGATCTAGACTTGGAGGGAGGAAACTACAGGAAAAGTTGAGATCGCAAAAGGTGACACCATTTCTTTTCTAGAATTTCTCAGTCGTGTTCATTGGAAGTTAGGGCAGGTTCTTAGCAATGTTCTTGCAATAATGCAATTATTACACAAATACTTTATGAAAACCTGGAATAGTGCTTCAAAAATACTTAAGGCAACAGAATATTTAATTTCAGAACTTTTATTCAGAACTTCTCTAAAACAAAACTTACAATCATTGTTCATATCAACAAATTTTAAACCACTTCCTTCAACTGTTCCGAGATGTAGCACAAAAATGCAAAGACCTGCTTCCTCGCTGCTCTTATTTTCCTTGTTCACTGTAATTTTAAGATGAACTAATTTTGCCCTGAAGTGTTGTTTGGATTGTTCTGTATTTTTCAGTACAACAATGTTCTTTTTCCAGAAATCTGATTTCCTGGAGACTTATGTGCTTTTAAACGGGATTGTACGTTGCTAATGATGGATTCTGGAGTTAAAGAATAGCTGCATACTGGAAGCGGATCCATGAGATGGAATGTTTTCCGCCAATAGCTAATGGATCTGGGAACCTGTATGGACTCAAGATTCTTGAACTTCTGAGGCACAGCTCTCTCTCAAAAAAAAGTTACAGACATTTTAAACAGAAAATGCTAAAAATGTAACCTCTCGTAAATGTTTTGAAATTAAGTAACAAGGACTCAAATTAGTAAAGCAATCAATCAAGAGCCCTCAGGTGCTATGCAGTAAACTTGTAAATAGCTTTAGTAGCATGTTTTTATTTGCATATTAATTACATTGTGATTTAAAGCTTTTTTAGGATTACAAAATTGAGTTGATGTAATGCATATGTGACACAAAACTGCTATAACACAACATTATGGAATAGATGCAATCTCAGTACTGTAATGAAGTTTTTTTTCACAAGTGGTCATGTGGGTAAAATGTTCATATTTCTGAGAATTTATCAGATAGTTTGATTAGGTTTGCCCTTAACCCTCACAACCAGCTATATTAATTGGAAGCTATACCAAACAGGCCAGAAAATTCAGAAACTGCATTATTCAACATCTTCCAACTGTTTACAACCTAATGATTTGATGTTGCATCAAAATATAATAATAAATGGAATCGTGATGCAAGTACAGGCACTTTGTAACCAATCAACAGGGTGTTCTAAATACACTGTGGCAGTACGGCATATTCCAATCAGTTATGGCTTCCAAGAATTATTTCAGTCATTGCACAGCAGGCCTACCAGTGGCTGATTTACATTCCTACATTTGCAAGGTCATGTGCTGACATTTCTTGCATCAATTTCAAAGAAAGATTTATGCATTAAAGCAAATATAAGTTAACACTAAATTTTATAATTTAAGCCACAGGGAAACAAAGGTACAACTCAATGTTTAGCACATCTTGTCCAGGGCAATTAGTGACGGGCAATAAATGTTGGCCTAGAAAGTGATACCCACGTCCCAGTAACACTTTTTTTTAAGAAAACTGGAGCACCACACACACACACACACCCCCAAAGAAAAAAAACATCATCTCAAAGAACAGAGGCAGATTTTAGGCTTCAGAGAACATGTTTTAGTTTTTAGGTCCCGAATTTACATAACACTACAAGCTTCTTTAGCATAGAAGAAAATAGTGGCACAAGAACTTTATTTCAAATCCCATGACAGAACAAAAGAGACAACATCAATTGCTTCAAAATATTAACTTTCTTTTAAAAGGAATCAGAGCTTTCTCTAAAAAAAATTCAGAAAACATCTTTAGATAAATGCTTTGCCCTACTTTAAGTAGATGAAAAATAGGTTTGACCTATTTTGACCCAGTCAATGCAGCCAAGATGATCTTTTTAAGAATTGCATAATTTCAAAAATAAATTTATTACGTTCAACCAAATTAATAAAAGCCTTTTTTGCTAACTCCATCATTCTCTCCTGAAGGCACTATTACTGGGATGCGATTTCAAAGGCACCATCTTCTGTCACAGAAAACTGCAGAGCAAACACTGCTGCTCTGATGTTATCCAAGGCTAATTCACCAGGGCAGATTTTGGAGGATTCATTTAATGGACATTAAATGAGTACTCCCATTTAGCTTAGAGATGAGACCAATCAAAATATCACAATAAATAGCCTGGCTGTGATCAACAAGCTCAGGATTGACTAGAAATTGTACCTTGAACCTTCTGGACTACATTGTTTACTACAGCACATGGTGCATTTATCCACACTAGATTATTAAGTGACCTAGAAACTAAAGATAACCAACTATTCAGCATGCCCTGGCTTTCAAGTACTAAGCACTTCCAGGTCAGAATTGTTACTTTTCTGAAACGCAGAATTGGAATCCAAATCCAAATCAAACTCCAGGGCTTGGCTGTAACTAAACAACTCTATTAGGATTTGTACAAATATTGTGTAACTTCAGGTTCTGCTCCAATCTGGCCCCCATAACACGAAATACAAATCTCCCTTTCAGATCAGATTCATCAACGTTTCAGGCTCAAATGAAGGGCAGTGACATACGGCAAGAGGAAGTAATCCAAGTGTATACGATTTAATGATTAAATTTTACTACTTCTAATTTTCTCCTATCTTAATCCATAAGAGTAGAGGAATGGGAGGTTGTCCACAATTGGTGGTCCATTTACCTCATCTGCATTTCCATTTGTGTGTAGGAGACCAGACAGTGACTGCCAGCAAGATATTAAATTGGACAGTGCATATCTAAATAAATCTTGCCTACAGTTTCTTTTCTCCCCACTTCTAAACAGCAGTATCTGGATTTTCTCTTCTGAATCACTGAGACATTACTTCATACTGATATTGTCTCAAAATCGACGAGATCAACAGGTACTGAAATCAGATTCTTCCTAATTTTAATCAAGACCATGCAGTGTTTGCCAGAAGTACAGATTGTTTGCTTACTCCCTGCTTTTCCCAAGAAAATTGCATTAAAATTACAAAAGGAATGCAAACCATTTAAAAAAGTGTATTTTCTCCATCCTAGAAACACTGTACATGCTTATAGGTAATTCAATCATTGATAAAGAATTACATCTCAGAACTGGCTACTACAATATGTTATACTAAAGATCTCAACATCTGGCTCAGTTATTGCATTTGAGTCAGAATTACAGTATTTAACACCTCAGCAACTGTGAAACAAAGGAATTCCTCACAGTAACCAAGGGTATAGTATACTTCACAATAAAGCACCAATTATTTGAACTGTTACAGAGACGATGCATATATTTTGGGTTGGAAGGGGCACCTTGAAAATTCAGTCAATAGAAGAATAAAAAATTGCTGTGAACTTCAACAGTGGCTGTAAATGGAACTACACTACATTAATCGCAACAAAATATTACAATTTTGTCTTCTGCTTCCATCAGACTTCAAGCTCATTCAAGCTAAGGATTTCAGACTCCATTTCGGTCATCCATTTTTGTTCTCATTCCAAGGAAGTGCTGCACCAGCACTCTGAATGCTGCCAGTCAACAAAGTTTTTGATACTTTGAAAACAAAAAAGTGGTAGCATTGTGGAGAATGCACAAAGTGTTGAAATTGAGTTCTTGGCTGCAGCGTGACTGCTATTTCATTCTTCTTCCCTTCAACCACCCCATCCAGCTCCTGAATACAAAATCAAGTCTATGCAAAATTTATCAATCTAAAGAGATGATGTCTGGTATGCTGCTGCCTCCTCCGGCTCCTGCTATCACCCCAGTTTCTGCTCGACTGTTGCTGCTTCCGCTGCCCTCATGATGCTGGGTTGATGAGATGATGCTTCCACCCACAGTGGTGGGTGTTATAGTCGGTGATCCAACAGCAGTGGAGAGATTGTCCAGAAATATAGATTGACAGTACTGTAGTTGAGGAAATAGAGGGAACAATAAGTAAATGAATGCTCTATGATCCAGTATGACCTGACAGTTTGTTAGAAGGGGGAAAAAAACTTTTCCCTCTGAACCATCCCACAGTCGAAGTTATTCAAGTAAAATGCTCACAGACCTCGACACATTTGCAAGGAAGTAGCAAGGAGAATGCTAGAGCAGACAATGCAGTAGATCCTCCCTTCTGGTAGAGTACTTGCTAGACTGTTTAGCACACATCAATATCTATAGAAATTACTGACATGAAAACTAGAGTTCTTTGTTTTCTTTATGGAACTGTTTTTGTTTTAAAAACCCGCCAAGCTTTAATTTTAAAAGGTTATTTAATTCCCAATCAATTTACCAAAACATCATAGAATTCCGAAAATGTGGAAAGAGGCCATTTGGCCCATTGAGTCTGCAATGACCGTCCTAAAAACATCCCACCCAGTATCTACACTCAGCCTATCCCTATAGCACTGCTCTTCCCATGGCTAATCCATCTAGCCTGCACACCCCTGGACACGACAGGGTAATTTAGCATGACCAATCCACCAAACCTGCACATCTTTGGACTGTTGAAGGAAACGGGAGGACACGGTGAAAGACACAGACAGAACAAGGAAATTTCCCAGAGTCATTCAAGGCTGGAATCTAACTCTGGACCCTGGCATTGTGAGTCAGCAGTGCTAACGACTGAGCCACCAAGCTGCTCCCCATCTCGGCCTTGCTAAACTACTAATCATGCTAACTTGTGATCCACTATACAGTTAAGAGAAAGCACAAAATTATACATAACATGAAGATGATCTTGAACACTATTGTTTCTGTGTGAAGATGCACCTGCATAATTTTGTATTTAAAATTAATAGGAGGGAAGTCGGTCTTGATTACAGTCTGGAACAGTATTGCAATTGTTAGAGCAAATAAGCTATTTTAATTAGACAATAGGTGCAGAGTAGGCCATTCTGCCCTTTGAGCCAGAACCACCATTCAATATGATCATGGCTGATCATCCTCAGTCAGTATCCTGTTCCTGCCTTATCCCCATAACCCTTGATTCCACTATCCTTAAGAGCTTTATCCAACTCTTTCTTGAAAGTATCCAGAGACTTGGCCTCCACAGCCTTCTGGGCAGAGCATTCCATACACCCATCACTCTCTGGGTGAAGAGGTTTCTCCTCAACTCTGTTCTAAGTGGCCTACCCCTTATTTTTAAACTGTATCCTCTAATTCGGGACTCACCCATCAGCGGAAACATGCTTCCTGCCTCCAGAGTGTCCAATCCTTTAATAATCTTATACATCTCAATCAGTTCCTCTCCCAGCCTTCTAAACTCAAGAGTATACAAGTCCAGTCGCTCCAATCTTTCAGTGTAAGATAGTCCTGCCATTCCGGGAATTGACCTCGTGAACCAACGCTGCACTCCCTCAATAGCCAGAATGTCTTTCCTCAAATTGAGACCAAAACTGGACACAATATTCCAGGTGCGGTCTCACCAGGGCCCTGTACAGCTGCAGAAGGACCTCTTTGCTTCTATGCTCAATTCTTCTTGTTATGAAGGCCAGCATGCTATTAGCCTTCTTCACTACCTGCTGTACCTGCTTGCTTGCTTTCATTGACTGATGTATAAGAACACCTAGGTCTCGTTGTACTGCCCCTTTACCGAACTTGACTCCATTTAGGTAGTAATCGGCCTTCCTGTTCTTGCCACCAAAGTGGATAACCACACATTTATCCACTTTAAACTGCATCTGCCATACATCTGTCCACTCACCTATCCTGTCCAGGTTACCCTGTATTCTCCTAACATCCTCTTCACATTTCACCCTGCCACCCAGCTTTGTCTCATCAGCAAATTTGCTATCATTTTTAGTACCTTCATCTACATCATTAATGTACATTGTAAAAAGCTGCGGTCCCAGCACTGATCCCTGCGGCCCCAGCACTGGTCACTACCTGCCATTCCGAAAGGGAGCCGTTTATTACTTCTGTTTCCTGTCAGCCAACCAATTTTCAATCCATGTCAGGATTTTGCCCCTAATACCATGTGCCTTAATTTTGCTCACTAACCTCCTATGTGGGACTTTATCAAAGGCTTTCTGAAAGTCCAGGTATACTACATTCACTGGATCTCCCTTGTCCATCTTCAGAGTTACATCCTCAAAAAATTCCAGAAGATTAGTCAAGCATGATTTCCCCTTCATAAATCCGTGCTGACTCTGACCTATCCTGTTACTGCTATCCAAATGTCATATTTTCGTCCTTTATAATTGACTTCCGCAATTTTCCCACCACTGAGGTCAGACTAACTGGTCTATAATTCTGTTTTCTCTCTCCCTCCTTTCTTCAAAAGTGGGACAACATTAGCCACCCTCCAATCCGCAGGAACTGATCATGAATCTATAGAACGTTGGAAAAAGATCACCAATGCATCCAGGATTTCTAAAGTCACCTCCTTCAGTACCCTGCAGACCATCAGGCCACAGGGACTTATCAGCCTTCAGACCTAATGATCATATTGAATGGCGGTGCAGGCTCGAAGGGCAGAATGGCCTACTCCTGCACCTATTGTCTAAAATAGTTGCCTCGCTTATCTTTGTAAATTTTTCTGAAAAACAGAATTATGTTTGCAGCTCTCTGGTACCACCCCTGAAACTAAGGAAGATGAAAAAAATTATTGCCTGTGCCTCTGCAATTTTAATTCCAACATCCTCCATATTCTTGGATGGATCTTAACTGGTCCAGGTGTCTTGTCAACTTTAAATACAAAACAGCCTATTCACTCAAATTCTAAACTCTTCTAGCAACTAAATTTCCAAGGGCTGTTTAGAATCTTCCTCCTTGGTAAAAAGATTCATATGCAAGACAAAGACATTTGTTTAATATTTCAGTCATGACTTGTTCCTCCACATACACAGCAGCCTTAATTTCTCCTTTGCTCTGACCTCACAACTTATTATTCTCCATTTTAATGTTATGCTTTTCTCCCAGTATTCTGTACAAGTTGGTATTCCAGCCTATTATCTCCTGATCTCCACATTTTGCTGAGTTAGCGTAAATTCTCCCGATCACCAAAAGCAAAGCTACCTCCATCACGCTCCCCCCACAGTCCCAGCTCTGCCCAGGTGCAAAATGCCTGTCGAGCTTCCATTTTCAGCACAACCAGTCCCAGTGTCCCAAGAATCTAAAGCCCTCCCTCCTGTACCAACATTCCAGTCATGTATTCATCGATCTTATCCTCCTATTTCTATTATGAATTGCATGTGGCTCAGGGAGCAACCTGCAGAGTGCAGGTACAATGCCTGAGAAAAAGTTGATCTAGATTTCTTGAGTGCTGGGCAAAAGGCCAAGAGACAATTTGGAGATGCTAAATCTGTATTGACTGGTATGATGAGTATTATGAATTTTCATCTCCTGCCACTGGCTCCCTTTGTTCCTTAAGCATCAGTCTGCTCAATGAGCAATTCCCAGTCAAGTCTACATGCAGATGCTGAGACTCATACTACAGGGGTCTCAGAAGCAGTCATTGAATCTGCCAAGAACTTGATAATGAATAATGTGTGGGGGAGGAAGAGTTAGAGTAGAGGACAGCAGTATCGGGGTACTGTTAGAATCAATCTCACAAAAGATGTGCAATAGTATCTGCTCTGAACGTGACAGTTCTGTTCTCTTGCCATCTCGTGTTAAGAAAATCACATGCATACATACCTGAGGATCACTCTGAAACAATGAGAAAAAGTCCAAATCTGAAAAAGAAATTGCATTTACAAATCAGATGAGATACTGTAAAATGATTTGAAATTTAGAATCAAATCAGTTTGCTCAACCTTCAAATGTAGTTTAAGTGCAAGCGTCATTTGGGTATGTCTTCCATTTAAGAGAGAAGCACCTATTGAGACACATGGTGTGTTGCTTATTTTCCAAAGGAAGTGAGGCAAATTGTTGGACAGTAGGAGGGACCTGAGTGAAGTTTAATTAATATTGGTTACTGCTAATCAACATGACAATTAGGTGATCATTGCGGAAAGTGTGATGTATATTAAAGTCTGCACACATGGATAATAGGAAACATTCAAGTTTATTCACACAAGACAGGAAACATTGTCACAAATTGATCCTAAGAGGCCAAAGATGCCATCATAGCTAACATACAGTTTTGGAAAATATACAATTTAATTTTATGTTAATCTGTTAGTATGACCACCTTAATCACCCTGCATCACTATGATGGACAGATGTGAAAAAGAGGAAAATTTCCCAGGTTCACACAAAAAAAGCAAAATTCCAACCTGACCAATTATCACTATCAGTCTACTCCCATTCATCAGTAAAGCGAAGGAATGGGTCATCAACTGTGCTACTAAGTGGCACATGCAAAGGTCTAACCTGCTCAACGATGCCAAGTTTGCATTCTGCCTGAATCATGTCTCCTGACCACATTACAGAACAGGTTCAAACATGGAGAAGAGCGCTAAACTCCAGAGGTGAAGAAACTGTCCATGACATCAACACAATATTTGACCAACTATGGTAAGGAGGAGCTCTAACAAAACTCAAGTCAATGAAAATCAGAGGAAGTCTCTCCATTGATTGCACAGAATTTAAAAAATGGGTACGGCTCTTGGAGGTCAAGCATCTTAACCCTCACTGCAGGAGTTCTCAGGCACTGTCCTTGGTGCAACTACCTTCTGCTGCTTCAATTACCTTACCTCCATCATAAAGGTCAGAAATGCAGATTTTCTCCGATAATTGCACACTGTTCAGCACTACTCATGACTTCTCACACACTGAACAAGTCTGTGCTCATATGCAGCAAGACTGGAATCCATCCAGGCTTAGGCTAATAAGTAGCCAATAACATTCACACAACACAAGTGCCAGGCAATGAGCATCTCCAACAAGAGCATCTAACCATTTTTCCTTCATGAACAATGGCACTACATTTACCAATCTCTCGTATCAACAACCTGGGTAGGTGCATTGGTTTACCACTGATCAGGAATTGAACATCCATATGGATGTGGTGGGTAAAATAGCAAGACACAGGTTAGCAAATTTGAAGGAATGCATCTCAGTCTCCCTAAAGCCTCTCCATAATCTACAAGACATGTCAGAAGTGTGATGAAATATTCTCCACTTGCTTATTTGCAGCTCCAATAACATTCAAAAAGCTCAAGACTATCCTGGACAAAGTAGTTCATTTGATTGTTATCCCATCCACCACCTTCCTTCCTCTAGCACTGATGCACAATGCCAGCATGTACTACAAACAGCACTGTGGTAGTAAACCACTGAGGTTCCTTCAACAGCAGCTTCAAAACCTGTTACTCCAACCATCTAGAAAAGACATGTTCAGTAGATGCAGAGGAATTCACTGCTCTGGGAGACCAGGAAGAAAATTACAGGGGCTTGGACCAATAGTTTTAATCCCTCTCAGGTCACAGGGATGTGCAAGAGGATTGGAGGACAGATGATATGGTTCCATTTTGAACAGGGATGGTTGAAATAAAATAGGGAATTTCAAATCAGTGTGGTGGAGAAGGTTCAATGGGTCATTGAATATATTGTTTTGCATATTCCTCAAGCTCTTATTGGGTGAGGAGTGCAAATAGTTCCTTGCGCCATAGTTCAAAGATTACACCCATCCCAACGTCATTCTGAGGATTCCACAAATCCCAGTACAACATGAGAGATCGGGTTATCACTCCTATTTCTCATCAAGCACACAGAATAAATGGTCCTCGTGTTAAACAGGAGACAATTCAATGCTCAGTTTGTATTAGCTATTAACGAGTGAGGGGTTTTACAAGAACTACAATTGCGTGGGAGAAAGAAACATTAACAGATACAGGGAAGCAATGAGGATGAGGGGGTGCATGGTGGCTCAGTGGTTAACACTGCTGCATCAAGGTCCCAGATTCAATTCCAGCATTGGGTGACTGTCTGTGTGGAGTCTGCATATTCTTCCCATGTCTGCGTGAGTTTCCTCCGGGTACTTCGGTTTCCTCGCACAGTCCAAAGATGTGCAGGTCAGGTGGATTGGCCATGCTAGATTGTCCATAGTGTTAGGTGTGTTAGTCAAAGGGAAATGGGTCTGGGTGGGTTACTCTTCGGAGGGTCAGTGCGGACTTGTTGGACCGAAGGGCCTGTTTTCAATCTAATCTAAGCTAATTAGAATAATTCACAAGGAGAAAAGTATGACCCTTAATTAAGCAAAGGATCCATTCAGTGGCATTGACAATTATTACAGCTCAGCAGGTTTTGCAATTAAAGTATCCTCAGAAATGGGCAAGCTCCTAACTTTCTCCATTTATATTTAGGCAGCATTAAAACTAAAGCTAACAAGGGAAATGACGAGAAGAGATAGTTGGAAATAATCTTTAAGGATGCTGAGTGAGCACAGGCTCGAGGACTGTGGACAGCTGCGCTGCACACCACCTATAAAGAAAACAAGTTTAAGTTTGCACCTATACTTGTGATTTTTTGATGACCTCCCAGGCCACAGACACCTGTCGTACTATTCTCCAAGAATCATTGCACTGGGCTAACTGGGACATTGACAAATTGCCTTTCTTAATGCGTAAAAGGAGGTATATGCCATATCATAACCTGTCCTTACTTTGAATCTCAGGTGGAAGGGCCATTGTTGAGTGATGGAATGTGGCTGGATAGTCTGCCAACTGAGGCAGAAAACTTGTATCAACAGTCGTGACATTTGGCAATCGAACTGCAGGTGGCTGATAGGCAAGGACCCTGTAATTCAGAGAAATGAAAAGTAGTAAGCTTTTTCCATTAACATGAAGAGTGTTTAAAATAAGCCATTGTTAACACAGCCATTGTTGTTACAAATTCCGTGAGGAAATGCATCATTTGTTGTGTACTCAAGACGTACAGAAATTTTTAGATTTGAACCTTAGGATTTCTAGACTCAGTCTCCATCTTTGGCACCTGCTAACACCATAGTGGTAAAATAAATGGCCAATTTCTGACTTCAATATGAAATGGACTAAAATGTTTTCTTATTTTAAAAAGAGAAAAAAAACACTGACTTACGACAGTCACAGTGATCATTCGACTATTATGATGTGGAGGAGCCGGTATTGGACTAGGGTGGACAAAGTTAAAAATCACAACACCAAGTTATAGTCCAACAGGTTTATTTGGAAGCACTAGCTTTTGGAGCGCTTGTCCTTCATCAGGTGGTTGTGGAGTATAAGATCATAAGACAGAATTTATAGCAAAAGATTATAGTTCAAAGTTTGTGAGAAGATTTGTAGCTCAGGTGCTCGTTGTTGTGGTTCTGTTCGCCAAGCTGGGAATTTGTGTTGCAGACGTTTCATCCCCTGTCTAGGTGACATCCTCAGTGCTTGGGAGCCTCCTGTGAAGCGCTTCTGTGATGTTTCCTCTAGCATTTATACGATTTGTACTTGCCGCTTCCGGTTGTCAGTTCCTGCTGTCCGCTGCAGTGGCCGGTATATTGGGTCCAGGTGGATGTGTTTGTTGATAAAATCTGTGGATGAGTGCCATGCCTCTAGGAATTCCCTGGCTGTTCTCTGTTTGGCTTGTCCTATAATAGTAGTGTTGTCCCAGTCAAACTCATGTTGCTTGTCACAAAACTAGCCACAAAACGACACGACCAGCTATCCTTAGTAGCCACACACGTGGATGACAAGCAACATGAGTTTGACTGGGACAACACTACTATTATAGGACAAGCCAAACAGAGAACAGCCAGGGAATTCCTAGTGGCATGACACTCATCCACAGATTCAATCAATAAGCACATCGACTTGTACCCAATATAACGGCCACTGCAGTGGACAGCTGGAACTGACAACCGAAAGTGGCAGAGACAAGCCACTATAAATGCCAGAGGAAACATCACAGAAGCGCTTCACAGGAGGCTCCCAAGCACTGAGGATGTCACCTAGACGGGACGAAACGTCTGCAACACAAATTCCCAGCTCGGCGAACAGAACCACAACAAAGATTATAGTGTCATACTGTGATATGTTGAACAAACATGGATTGTTCAGTCTTTCATCTTTTAGGATGGGTTGCAGATTTTGGTTTATTAATATGTAAACCCCAGAACTTCTTTTACATCACCTTTGAGATAACTTAAGGTTTTATAACAAAAGGTGACATCTCAGCTCAGACAATGCATTAAAGGTGTGAAGTCAGAGCCAGTCTGTATCCCAATCTTGAGTCAGATTTGTTCTATTTCTAGGTGTATGCATGCATAAGCGAGACAGAGCACGAGCAACAGAGAGCGCAATAGACAGAGGTTGAGAGACAGACAGAGACAGAGAATGAGAGAGAGCATATGAGAGATGGTCTGCATGCTTGTGTGTGCGTATGAAAGAGAGGATAAAGTGTAGAAGGGTCACCTGTAGTGTGACATGAACCCAAGATCCTGGTTAAGACCATCCTCATGGGAACTGCTGGACCAGTCAACACACAATATTTTGTAAATTCCACTTTGGAAATAGAATCATTCTGACTGATGAACGGGATACAGACAGACTCGGACCTCACACTTTTAATGCATTGCCTAAGCTGAGATGTCCCCTTTTGTTATAAAACCTTAAGTTATCTTGAGAAGATGACTTAATAGTAGTTCTGGGACTTACATATTAATAAACCAAAATCTGCAACCCATTCTAAAAGATGAAAGACTGAACAATCAGAGGGTTAGATAGGGTGAACAGGGAGAGCCTTTTTCCACATATGGGAGCGGCAAATGCGAGGGAACACAACTTTAAAGTGAGGGGAGATAGGTATAAGACAGATGTCAGAGGTAGTTTCTTTACTCAGAGTAGTAAGGGTATGGAATGCTTTGCCTGCAATGGTAGTAGATTCGCCAAGTTTAAGTACATTTAAGTCGTCATTGGACAGGCATATGGACGTACATGGAATAGTGTAGGTGGGATGGGCTTCAGATTAGTATGACAGGGTGGCACAACATCAAGGGCCGATGGGCCTGTACTGCACGTAATGTTCTATGTGCTATGTAATCCAGATTTGTTCAATATATCACTATATGATACTCTAATCTTTTGCTATAAATTCTGTGTCTTATGTTCTTATACTCCACAACCACCTGGAGCAGCAACTAGTGCTTCCAAATAAACCTGCTGCACCTGTGGTGCTGTGCGATTTTTAACACTTGACTACTGGTTGAGCCAGTTCATTAAACTATTATAAGCTAAACCAAGTATGAACTGAAATCAAATTGACCAAACCAGTCACTCAAATCTGTACCTCCCATTTGAGTTACATCTTTTGGGATGAAAGTTGGCGAGATATCATCCAGCCTGGGGAGTTACAAGTGAAACAGAGGAGAACACAGGAACTATCTTACAGGCGATATCGTTTGGGTAGGCAAAGACAGAAAAAATGGAATTTCTTTCAAAAACTGGAAGGTTTGTTCTCTTTCACTCATCGGTCTCAAAAATATTTTGATTAAACAATTTGGACAATTTGTTGAGGACTCAAGATATTTTCAAATTTTACTAATGTTGAGAATATACGTCACCAGTTAACCATGATTTCATGTTAAATCTAGCACCAAAGAATTTTTTAAACTCCATATCATGGACAGTCACTCCTTTTAAACTTTCATACTTGTGCTCATGTGTGCACTTGAAGTTGCATTTCTTAATAACAGAATTCCTCTCTTTCACTCACTTGTAATTGGCTCCTCAGAGTTGAATAGTACTGTTTTAATTAAAAACTGAGATAACTGAATTCAAAATAGTTTTGCAGCTATCCAATGGGAGGGGTTTCACTCCACCTCTCATATACACTAGCACCTGATGACAACAGGTGGTCAGTTACAATGCTGCATTTTCACCAGAAAATTATTTTCTATTCTCATGTGAAAAATGCATCAAGTGAACAAGGAAAAGATGGTTGGCCGCATCTGCAGAATCATCATACAGCAACAACAGCGCTGAAAATGTGTTGCTGGAAAAGCACAGCTTATGCCCGAAACGTCGAATTTCCTGTTCCTTAGATGCTGCCTGGCCTGCTGTGCTTTTCCAGCAACACATTTTCAGCTCTGATACTCCAGCATCTGCAGGCCTCACTTTCTCCCCACAGCAACAACAGCTACAGGAACAAAGATCCAGAAGAAATAAAAACAACTCTTGCCTGCAAAAATCATTTGTTAAGAATAACAATGCAATATACATCTTACTAACCCTTTACTGGCAGTGTCCTCTGTATCTGCTGGATATAAGCACCTCTTCTTTAGTGGAGGTTCTGTCTCCTCATCAGAAGACGAACTTTCAATGGTGAGGTCTATAACCTCAACCTTCTTATTGATATTTGCTTCACTGGTTGACACTGCAGAAGCAGTCTTGTTAGTTACGTTTGGAGTTGCTGGAATTAGAAAACAATGTGTTGAAATAGGAAAACAAGGGAAGGAGATAAAGGCTGGAATTCTAAAATAAAATTTGAAAATAGAAATACGTAGCATGTCAATTGTCAACTGTGAAAAATAATCAGTCTGACATTTCAGATGTATATCTTTTATTAGAAAAATATCAAAATCTCTTATTCCTACAGATAACGAATATATTCATTTTTGTTTTTATAACTGAACAGGTCTCAGTTTTAAAATGATCAAAGGCTTGCTGTGATGCTGATAGCCAAGATAAGTAGTTTTTAAAAAAATGCGTCCTATTCTTTCCATCTTAAGTTTATTCTCCCACATTAAATATCATTCGCTGATTACGAGAGCAGGCAAATTGTTTAACACATCTGGACAATCCTGATTTGCAAATATCATTAGACTGTACACTCCGAGCAACTTTTTTTTCAATTGCAGAATACCAGCCTGGATAAGAACAGAAGAATAAGGAGCAATAGTTGATCAGCTTCTTCCAGAAAACAAAAATTATAACAGCAGAGTCTGGAGGCGACAAAGGCTTGGGTGGAGGGTGATGCTATGGAGATGGATGAAGGTGACATCTATGAGATAATTTAGAATTGAAACCTCAAATAGATCCCTGAAGTTCAAAATAGTCCCATGCAACCAGAGACAAAGCTCCAGGAAAGGGGGAAGGAAAGTTTGATTCTAGGTACAGAGGGATTTTCTTACAAGAGGTTGAGTAGCTTGGGCTGGTACTCGCTGGAGTTGAGGAGAATGACAGAAGACCTATTAAAACATGCAATTCATAGGGGGCTTTACAGGGTAGAGGCATAGAGAGGTTGTTTCCCATTGTGGGACAGTCTAGGGCACCATGACATAATCTCAGAGTAGAGGGCCACCTATTTAATACAGAGGAGGAATTTCTTCTCTCAAAGTAGTGAATCTGTAGATTCTTTACCACAAAGGGCTCTTGAGATTGGGTCATTAAGTACATTTGAAGCAGAGATGGACAGATCTTTTAATCAGGAAGGGAATGGAAGATGACATGGATAAGGCCGCAAAGTGGAGTTCAGGATTACAATATCAGCCATTGGATCACTGAATGGCAGAGTAGGCTCAATAAGCCAAATGGCCTACACATCCTTCTAAATTTACTGTCTTAGGAAATGGTGGCGAGGGCATGGAGCTGAGACAGAGGTCAAAGACAATAACTTTGAGCTTTCCAATATAGACTAAATCATTCCTATATTTTCCTTGTCAGTCTTTCATTCTGTACTCTCCACAGGCACCCGATTGCTCAAGCCTCTAATGTTTACACACCAATCTCAAAAATAAATCCTGCATCTTCCAAACATTTGACTTGCTAATCTAACAAAGTCCTCAAAATATAAAAACAAGCTCTTTTTTTAAACTCCTTCACTGTCACACTTTGCTCAATCTCCACAAACGTCTCTGACTTTACGATATCTGTTCCTCTGACTCGACTATTTCTGTACACAGTTCCTCCTTTTGCTGCCTCAGTAATGGCGCTGCCTTCAGTTGCCGGTTCCACTCAAAATTTTCTCCCATTCCCATCTCTTTTAAACCTCATCCTTTTTAAAAACTTTTATAGTCACTCTTCTAAGTACATCTTCTTTGGATCAGTACCTCTTTTCCACATACCTCGTCAAAGTAACTAGAGCCTCTTTAATTAGTGAAACCACTACAGAAATGCCAATAATTAAATAAATGTTGAAGGTTTGAGGCAGATTACATGCTAATTTGAAGGAACACACTATAGATCACAGACTGTAGTAGATTGTTTTGATGTAATATGCTGAATGAACCAATGTTTTAGCATCCAATTTGACTATATTTCTTTAACAAGAAAACCTGTGCATCTCTGTTGCTGGCATGCCAGATTCTCACCATTACACTTCAATGAATCTCAGCACGATAAAGAATAAAAAACATAATGACCAAATAACCACTGTCTGCTAATTATATAGATTGGCTCAAGGCTATATAGTCAGTTATGAAAAAGGAGAAAAATGAGCATTAAAAAAAAGTGTGTGTGCTCTATTTTTCTGGCTAATTTAACCCCCAAACTTATAATATATCAAATTACAAACATTAAGAAAGCAATAATAAACACTTAACATTGAAATCACTCTCCAGAGAAAGTATCCACACATCTCAGAACTCACATGAAAGTTCAACTTTTGTACATTGTGAGTTGGGTAGTTTTAAAGATTCCTTTTTGGGCCTCATCGGACACCAGGAGCCATCTTCTTGGAATTTAATCTCATCTACATCTGTGCAAGAATTCAGGATTTCCATAAACAGACTGGAAGAGAAAACGAAGAGTTACTACAATATTAATAGAGTTGAAATCTAAAATACCATCAACCAAAGCTTAAATATTTCACTTTCCACATGCAGACAGGGGACCTCTTATTCTACAGAGGAAAAAGAAAAGGGTTATAAAAATGAGCATACTGCCACTATTCCCCGATAGTGAATTCTTGGCATTACCAATATCCATCTTGTTACGGACCTGTCTGTGGCACAAATCTAAAATACAGAAGGTGCAAAAACACCTGACAACCTGCAATTGTGTACAGATTTTAAATATAATACATCCCAACTACTTGAAAGATACAAAATTTTGAGGGGTCTTGAATGCACGTGGACTGGAGTTTGCACATTCTCCCGGTTTCTGCATGGGTTTCCTCTGGGTGTTCCAATTTCTCCTATAGTCAAAATATGTGCAGGTTAGATAGATTGGCCACAGTAAAGTGCCTCGTTGTGTTCAGGGATGAGCAGGCTAGGTGAATTAGCCATGGTAAATGCAGGGTTACTGGGATGCTGGTGGGGTTGGGTCTGAATGAGATGCTCTTTGGAGAGTAAGTGTAGAGTTGATGGGCTGAATGATCTATTTTCACACAGTAGAGATTTAATGGCTCTATGACTGGATGTTTCCTCTTATGGATGAATCTAGAAATAGTCACTGTTTAAAAATAAGGGCTTGTCCATTTAAAACAGAAGAGGCAAAAAAAATGAGGATCATGAATCATTAGGCAAATACGGAGGACAACATATGCTGGAACCCAGAGTTTAGATCATAGTGGTGCTGGCAAAGCACAGGTCAGACAGCATCCGAGGAGCAGGAAAATTGACGTTTCAGGCAAAAGCCCTTCATTAGGAATAGAGGCAGGGTGCCTCCAGGGTCCGACCTGCCAATCTTCTTCCGAGAGCGGATAGGTGGGAAGAAGATTGGCAGGGAGGGCCCTGAAGTCACCCTGCCTCTATTCCTGATGAAGGGCTTTTGCCTGAAATGTTGATTTTCCTGCTCCTCGGATGCTGCCTGACCTGCTGAGCTTTGCCAGCACCACTCTGATCTAAAATCATGAATCATTAGAATTTTCTTTGCATAAAAGGTGGTGAAGTAGAGAATGCAAGATTACTGGCGTAGGCAGGAATGTGGATTTGAAGTTACAATCAGATTGCCATGATCTTATTGAATAATAGAGCAGAATCAAGGGGCCAAATGATCTCCTCCTGTACCTTATTTATATGCTTCGAGGGGAAAGTGAGGTCTGCAGATGCTGGAGATCAGAGCTGAAAATGTGTTGCTGGAAAAGCGCAGGTCAGGCAGCATCCAAGGAATCTCCTGTTCCTTGGATGCTGCCTGACCTGCTGCGCTTATTTATATGCTCCTAAGACACTTCACAGGAGTATTATAAAACAAAAATTGATAGTGAGCTACAGAGAAAGATGATGTCCTAGACAAATGATCAAAATTCGAGAAAAAAATACGTTTTGAAGAATATCTTAAAAGAGGAAAAGGAGGTAGTGAGATAATTTGAGAGAGGAGTTTCACAGTTTTGGGCTTTGCAACAGATGGCACACCTAATGATGGTGAAGAGACTAAAATTACACAGATGAAGTTCAAGACACTAGGATAAGAACAATGCAAGTACTTCAAAAGGGTTAATGGCTCCATGATATTACAAAAATTAAAAAAGGGCAAGGCGACAGATGGATTTGGAATTGGACTGAGATGAGCATTTTAAGATCAAAGAATTATCCCGATAATACTCAAAATCATAGACAACAGCAAATTAATCACCAACAATTGGATTCAGGAAGCATTTATAGCACAATAAAATGCCCCAAGACACTGTGCATAGGAAAGAGAATGAAGCAGGTGATTTAAGAGAGCTATGTTAGTGATTAATACCAAATGGCAATGAGGATTGCTTTTTGCCTTAAAAAGGGAGGAGAAGTAGCTAATGACTTGAGACAAGTGCTCAAGGAGTACAATCGATCTGGCTGAAAACTCTGCTAACAGAGAATGTGAGAAGGGCATACAGAGGGACCGACAGATGAAGGACAACTGCGTGTATCCAGGAAATCAAGTTACACAGAAGTAAAATGGAATACAGGTATTTAATATTGGAAAAGATTTAGACTCATGCTGGAGACACGCTAATTTAAATGAGTTGTTATACGACGTGGATAGATTCAATTTTAGAACAGTGTATTGCCATTTTGTGCTGGTCATTAGGAAAAGGACAGATGAACCAGGACAGAGTGGAGACAAGCTGTTAGAGGTAGCTGGGATTGGCCTTGCTCGAAAGGAAGATGTTAGAATAGTAATAAAAATAGGTGGTGAAGTGTGAGTCACAACATTCCTCTATGTGAGGATTTTAGCTGGCCACCTTATAGGGAGATCCAGGAGGTAGTACTGAAGGAGTGAAGGAGTCTCAGCCCTTGAGTTCATCGAACAGTTTTGAGATTCTTGCTCCCTGTGTGGATGAGAGTGGGAACTGTAGGGAAGATAAGCAAATTGACTATAGCATCATATTACAAGGAATCATTCGGGTGGGGGAAAAAAGTGAAATGCGGCTGTAATCGGGCATAGCGTGGTCACAAGGAATAGACACTGTCCACTGTGGTCAGGATCCAGTGTCCCAAAAACTGCGTTGCATGCTTGGTGCCCAGGATCAGGATATCTCATTTAGGCTGCAGATGAATTTGGATCGGGGAGGCAAGATCCAGTTGCTATGGTCCACAGAGGCACCAACAGTATAAAGAAAAAGAAAAAAATGCCATGCATCTAGAAACGTGGCATTCCAACCAGAACTCCATCAACAAACACACTGACTTGGACCCGATTTACCACCCCCGAAAAAAAGGGAACAGGAAATGGCATCACCAACCCAAAGAAATCCAAACATATAAATAGAAAGCAGGAATCATCAGCAATGCTTCGTCTAGAAGCTCACTGAACATGTTACCTAGTATGGTGTCAAAACGTCTGAACATGAACCTTGCAGCTCAGTGAGCAAGCCTACATCCAGTAGTCATGATGTGGGCAAGAAAATAAATCAGGAGACAGAAAAGGCATGTAAGAAAGGCACCATTACAATAATCATGGGGGACTTCAATACGCAGACAGACTTGGAAATTCAGGGTGGTAGCAGACCTCAAGAAAAAGGAATTTGTGGAATGTTTGAAAGATGCTTTTTTGGGAGCAACTTGCGATACAGCCCACTAGGGAAGAGGCACTTCTGGATTTGGTGATGTGTAATGGGGCAGACTCGATTAGGGAGTTTAAACTGAACAAACTCCTAAGGGACAGTGACCATAATATGATAGAATTCACCCTGCACTTTGAGAGGGAGAAGCTGGAAACAGATGTAACAGTATAATAAAAGTAACTACAAAGACATGAATGAGCAGAAGGCCAGAGCTGATTGGAAAAGGAGCCGAGCAGGGAAGATGGTGGAGCAACAATGGGAGGAGCTTTTCGTGAGGCACAGCAGAAATTCGTCCCAAGGAAGAAGAAACATACTAAGTGGGGAGCAAAGGAGCCATGGCTGACAAGGGAAGTCAGTGTATGCTTTTGCTTTTATGCTGTCAATGTAGTGAAAATTAGCAGTAGCCATAGAATGAGAAGCCTTTAAAAACCAGCACAGGATAACTAAAGAAATGAAATATGAGGGTAAGCTAGCTAGATATATAAAACCTAAGAGATAGGCAAGAGGACATTGAACCACTGGAAAATGAGGCTGGGAATAAAGAAATAGTGGAAGAACTAAACAGGTACTTTGCATCAGTTTTCATGGTGAAAGACACCAACAACATACCAGAACTTCAAAGGAAGTCAGGGTGCAGAATATAGTGTCGTGGCGATCATGGAGGAGAAAGTGCTAGGGGAACTGAAAGGTCTGAAGGTGGATAAACCACCCAGATTGGATGAACTGTATCCCAACATACTGAAGTGAGATAGCTAAAGAAATTAGAGAAACATCTTTCAGGAATCATTGGAGTCAGGGACAGTCCCAGAGGACTGGAAAATGGCTAATGCAACACACTTGCTTAAGATGGAGGCAGAAGACAGGAAATTATAGACCAGTTAGCCTGTTTTGGTTGTTGGGAAGATTTGACAGTCCATTAAGAATAAGATTACAGAGTACTTGGAATTGCATGGTAAAAGTCAAGTTAAGTTGGCAGCTAGGAAGGCAAATGGAATATTAGCATTCATTTCAAGAGGGCTAGAATACAAGATCAAAGATGTTGCCTTGAGGATGGATAAAGCTTTGGTCAGACAGCATTGTAATATTATAAGCGGATTTTGGCCATGTATCTAGAATGGATATGCTAGCGTTCTGAGGGGAGGCTTACAAGAATGATCACAGGGAAGAAAAGACTCGTTATGTGAGGAGCAGTTGAGGACTGTGGGTCTGTAACTCGACAGAGTTTAGAAGAATACTGGTAGGAGAGACTAGGAACCAAAGGCAAAGAGTGAGAATGAAGGGATGACCCTTTAGAACGGAGACAAGGAGTGTGAATCTGTGGTACACATTGCCACAGACGGCTGTAGAGCGCATTTAAGACAAATATAGATGGGCCCTGGATTAGCAAGGAGATCAACAGTTAGAGTCATAGAGATGTACAGCATGGAAACAGACCCTTCGGTCCAACCCGTCCATGCCGACCAGATATCCCAACCCAATCTAGTCCCACCTGCCAGCACCCGGCCCAAGAAAGCAGGAGAGTGGGGGTTGAGAAACATATCAACTGTGACTGAATGGGGCTGTAAGGCTGAAGGAGTTGAATAGTCTACTCCTAATTTTAACTTTTGACTAAACAAAACTCAAAAATTTGATTCTATGTTTCTACAAATAATATGGTAGACTAATGGAGAAAGTGAAGTCACATGGTGTGCTAGCTAGGTAGAAGAAGAACTGGTTGAGCAACAGGAGACAGATAGTAGTATTTGAAGGGAGTTTCTCGAAATGGAGAAAGGTGACCAGAGGTGTTCCACAGGGGTCAGTGTTGGGACCACTGTTGTTTTTAATATACATAAATGATCTGGAAGAGGGCACTGTTGGTATGATCAGCAAGTTTGCAGATGACACGAAGATTGGTGGAGTAGCAAAAAGCATAAGAGACTGTTAAAGAATACAGGAGGATATAGATAGACTGGAGAGTTGGGCGGAAAAATGGCAGATGGATTTCAATCTAGACAAATGTGAGGTGATGCATTAAGGCATGACTCATTCTAGAGCAAATTATACAATGAACGGAAGAGCCTTGGGAAAAGTTGATGGGCAGAGGGATCTGGGAGTGCAGGTCCATTGTACCCTGAAGGTTGCTGCACAGGTGGACAGAGTGGTCAGGGAGGCATATAGTATGCTTGCTTTCATTGGATGGGTGTTGAGTATAAGAGCTGGCAGGTCATGTTAAAATTGTACAGGACGTTGGTTCGGCCACATTTGGAATACTGTGTACAGTTGGTTGCCACATTAGCAAAAGGATATGAATGCTTTGGAGAGGATGCAGAGAAGGATTACGAGGATGTTGCCTACATGGAAGGTGCTAGCTATGAAGAAAGATTGAGTAGGTTAGGTTTATTTTCATTAGAACAAAAGAGATTGAGGGGAGACCTGATTGAGGTTTACAAAATCATGAAGGGTATAGACAGGGTGGATAGAGGCAAGCTTTTTCCCAGGACGAAGGATTCAATAACGAGAGGTCATGCTTTCAAGGTGAGAGGTGGAAAGTTTAAGGGGGATACGTGTAGCAAGTACTTCACACAGAGGGTGGTGGGCGTTTGGAACGCGTTGACAGCAGAGGTGGTAGAGGCAGGCAGGGTAGATTCATTTAAGATGTGCCTGGACAGATGCATCAGTAAGTGGGGAGCAGATGGATACAGATGCTTAGGAACTGACCGAAAGGTTTAAACAGTACATTTGGATCGGCTCAGGTTTGGAGAGCCGAAGGGACTGTTCCTAGGCTGTAAATTTTCTTTGTTCTTTGCACAAAATATTTAGGGGAGTCAGTGGTGTAGCAGTAAGGTTGCTGGACCAGTAAACCAAAACCAATGGTTAAAGTTTTAGAGACATGGGTTTGAATCCGACCATGGTAAATGGTCAAACTTCAATTCATTAAAATTCTGCAATAGAAATCTAGCCTAATGGCAACAATATAACAACTACTAATTGTTATCAAAACCCAGCTGGTTCACGTGTCCTTTAGTAAATCTATTAATAGCAGTAACTCTGCCAGCTTTTTCTGGTTCTATCCAACATATGATTCTGGATCCATGGTAATGTGGTTGACTCTTAACTGCTTCTGTGACAATAAACAATGGCCTCATCAGTGATGCCCACACCCCATGAATGAATTAAACAAAAATAAAATGCCAAATTAGATATAACAATTATTGTTCCATTTATGCCTTTGCACTATTTTCAAGCCTTGCTTCTTGAAGAAACAGATGACGGATTGACTTTTTTCATCTGTTTAATATCTACCTACAACAGGGTAAAATAAGGACCGCAGATGCTGGAAACCAGATTCTAGATTAGAGTGGTGCTGGAAAAGCACAACAGTTCAGGCAGCATCCGAAGAGCAGGAAAATCCCTTCATCAGGACTAGAAGCAGGGTGGAGAGAGGGTTGGGGTGGGGAGAAAGTAGCATAGAAAGTACAGTGAATGGGGGTGGGGATTGGTGACAGGTCAGAGAGGAGGGTCAAGTGGATAGGTGGAAAGGAAGATAGGCAGGTAGGACAAGTCATGGGGATAGTGCTGATCTGGAAATTTGGAACTCGGGTGAGGTGGGGGAAGGGGAAATGAGGAAACTGGATGTAAAAGAACAGCTAAATAGCCCACAATCCACAACTGTGGAGCAGACCCAAAGGGTCAAATGTCCTTCTCCTGTTCCTAGGAGGTATATGAAAACCTACTTTAAGCTAAAAATCATGGAATCAAGTTTCATTAGATTGACTTTTACACTAGTATATACAACATTTCTTTACTAACTCCAAAGCATTATATAATTTCTGCAACCTATTGAAAATTCATTTCTCTACTCCTGAATCTTGTGGAAAATTCAAGAGACAATTTTGTTTTAAAAAAGGTTGTACTGAATCAATTTTGATGTTAATGGTCTGGACATACCCATCTATTATTAAACTATCATAGGATGCCTTTTTATCACACACTGGACAAATCCACGTGGGCTTCTTTTCATTCATCTGAAGATAGAGGGCAGCATCGAAGCATTGTAGGTGTGTACAGGTTACTGCACGGCAAGGGACTATCAGCCGCATCTTCCCCAACTATAAAATTAAAAATAAATCGAGGTTAACTTACTAATACTCTTAAAAGGGTTCCTGGAATATCAATACTGAACCATACCTGAAATGTCTGCGCTAGTGAAATTAAATGAATATGTCAACTTTAATCGTGATAATAAAACTAGTTAGTACACTTATCATGAAATTGAGCAATGTGAAATATTGGGGAAAAGAAATATGAAAGAAAATTGTATAAAATTTAATTTTGAACTTAAGCCTGTTTTGCCATTATCTAACATGCAGGAAAATTGGAAACGACAAAAATAACCTTTTGAAAACATACTGTAAAATTATAACATTTTTCAATTTCTCTTATGAAAAACATTTATAATTCCAAATAGCAAAACATTCTTTTGCAAAAGACTTGGGAGGTAAATCTCTGCAAGGAGAACTTATGCTAACTTACAAAGTCAAAAGAATCCCTGCCACAAATATTTGCCCAGATCATAGCATCTGAATGATCATATTCCACAGAACTTTGCTTTTAAAAAAAACTGACTATTTCAAAGCTTCACATAACTCGCACAATAAAAGCAAGAATACAGAGCATGGAGTCCAATGTGCGCTTGCCTGAGGAACAAAGAAGAAAAGCATTGCTTAATGACCCCCCCATTTCCCAACTAAACCCTGATCAAATGACACATTTAAGAGACTTACGGGACACATCAACGAAACTCTTAGGCTTGTAGTTGCAATCTCACTATCAGGATCTGCAGTCAGCTTTTCTTTAACTATTGAAAAGACACAAGTTGAGAAATGGTCACAATTGTAGCAGAGTTACTGGCAGTTTACAAACAATTGAATTTGGGTTGCTAATTTTGAGTAATGCAATTGAAGGAAAAGTTCATCAAAATGGTTTTCTAATTGATTATTAGGATAAATTCAAGTTTCTTTGGCTGATTGTCTTGGTAAAAGTACCACTGCAGTTTTTTTTCACTGTATACAATCTCAAACAACTTTCCTTACTTGATCACACTAGCCAGAAGATTACCATTAAATAGCTAATGTAATAAATGCCAATCTTTGTAATTTTAAAGAGAGTTATTTAAAAAGGGTTCAACTAAAGGTCTGATGGACAGCTCGATGTATGTCACATCTGTAAATACACACTTAATTACAGGCCATCCTTGTGATTTTCAAGTCCCATGCTTTTTTTTTAATATAGATATTTTTATTAGAAATTTAACATTTTGACAAATTTACCAAAATAAACAGAACTTTCAAGTACAAACATTAATATAAAATTAGATCTTAAATATATAATCAAAATTTGACAAAGGAATGATACTGAAGAAAAAAAGAAAAATGAAATTCAATTAACTACTAATCTAATCTACAATTATCTAGAGTGTACAATTGAGTCGCTTACATCTTTCAAATAAGAGACAGTGTTCTTTAATACACTCATAACAGTATGATAAAAAGGAAACTATTAAGTGGAGATCCTCCCCCTTGTTCTCAGGGGGCCTTACTTCCTTTCCAAAGGTCCACCATATCCTCTCCCAAACAGTGTCCCACCCTTGACCCGGGCGCTCCTTAATAGGATTTAGATATAATACCAAGCTAGAGTTAACAGTGAGCGCCCCACTCCCACCCCTCCCCACCCACACCTGAGTATATCTGATAGCATCAATACCACGTACAAACACACAAAACTATAAAATTACAACTCCAACAGATTACAGTTAAGTATAATAACATAAAATAGCAAGGGAAAACAACCCCACTCCCAGAAACAAAAGTAAAATATAATAAAGTATCCATTTCTCCCCACGGAGTGTGGAAAAGGCAAGCCAACATAAATTGTCTCTTACGATTTATTTAAACGAGTCTAAAAGTTCCTTAGCCTCTTCTGGTGATCTAAAATTATACTCGGATCCTTCGTGGTTAAAGCATAACGTCGCTGGGTAGCGTAAGGTGTATTGAATATTTAAGTCCCTTAGACATTTCTTCACCTCATCAAACGCCTTCCTCCTTCGGGCCAAAGCCGGGGAGAAGTCCCGAAATAACAATCTTAGATCCTTCATGGATCATGGCTTTAGGATCCTTTCCAAGATTTCTAGAGGCATCCAGGAGTATCTGCCTCTCCCTATAACTCTGCAGCCGGAACCAGACCGGGCGTGGGCGCTGGTTCGAGCCAGGCCCACGTGCTGTGACCCGGTAGGCCCACTCCACCCTTACCCGGTCCGTTTCAGCCCGCAGGTTTAAAAGCTGCGGCAACCATCGCTCCAGAAATGCTACTAGTTGTCCCTTCCCTTCTTGCTCGGGAAGGCCCAGCAACCGAATATTTTTTCTCCGATTTCTATTATCGGGGTCATCCATGTAAAGTTCAAAGGTCCGGATTCTCTGCTCGAGCGTTCGCACCTGTTCTGCAGCTGTTTGAGCTGCAGCCTCGGAGGTCGTGGCCTTTAGTTCCGCCCCCTCCACTCGGCCCTGGAGTTCCCCGATGGCCTGGCTGTGTTTTTGCAGCTTTTCTTCGAATGCATTCCAACACTGTCGGGACACCACGATGAAATCGCCTAGCGTCGCCTCCAGCCTGGCAGTCATCTCCTCAAGGCCCGTTTTTACCGGTAGGACCCTCGGGATGGCTGCCGACATTGCAGCTGCAGCCGGAGGAGAGGGTGGGGGAGGGGTCTTTGTTTTCTGAGAGCTGCGGGATCCCTTTAGTTTACTCATTATCCACTTAATATTAAACTTCTTAAATATAATAGTAAGCAGCTAATTAAAGGTTAAAAAAAATTTTTGGGTGGTTTGGTAAACATGGCGGGGGCAGGTAACCCACTTTGCCCAGGTTTTGGGAAGAGCACTGTAAACTCAGACTTGCTGAGTCGCCGCCATTTTGGATCTCCCAAGTCCCATGCTTTCTAAACTGAAATACAGAGTAATTTTTGTTAATTTTGTCATTTTTCTGGGATATAAATTCCTCTCGTTAAGTTAATTATTTAATACTATAAAACCTTGAAAAGCAAAAAGAAAGACTGTTTTTCAAGTGCAAATAGAAACTGCCTTTGATAGAAACAGCAGTAAGAACAAACTTTCAAGGAAGGCTTCCATTCTCAATGAAGTTAAAAGCTTGTGCAACAAGGTGCAATTAGCATATTGGAAAGGCAGGGAGACAATAAAAGCCACACAGTTTCTAATTAGACCAAAATGAGACTTTTGTGAAACAGAACTCAATAGAACATAAAATATTCTAACAGACAAAACATCTTCCACCAGCACCCTGGTGAAGACAAGGCTCCTTTAAGTCTGTAAATAATGAGTTAACAGGAGCCACTCTGGCAGCCAACTGCATTCCTCTACCAGAGTTATACTTAAACAGTGGCATCCTGGAGTCCTAGTAAAACTGGAAACAATGGGTATCGGGTGGCAAACTCTCCAGTGGTTGGAATTGGACCTAAAGTTACATATAGGAAGATGGTTGTGATTGTTGGAGGTCAATCCTCTTGGTTCCAGGACACCTCTGTAGGGACTCCTCAGAATAGTATCTAGGCTCAATCGCTTTCAGCTGTTTCATCAACCATAAGGTCAGAAGTGGGGATATTCAGCACCATTCACGAATTCTCAGATACTGAAGCAGTTCAAGTTCAAATGTAACAAGGTCCAGACAATATCCAGGCTTGGACTGACATGTAGCATTTGTACCACACAACCTCCAGGCAATGACCATCGCACCTCATTGCTGAATAAGGGCTTATGCCTTTGATTCTCCCGCTCCTCAGATGCTGCCTGACCTGCTGTATTTTTCCAGCACCACACTCTCAACTCCGATTAGAGGTAATCTAAACACTGTCCCTTGACATTCAAAAGTGTTACCATCACTGAGTTCATCAACTATCAACGTCCTTGAGGTTACAATTGACCAGAAACTCAACTGGACTCACTACATAAACACAGTGGCTACAAGAGCAGGTCAGAGGCTAGGAATACTCCTGCTCGTAACTCACCGCCTCAATCCTCAAAGCCTGCCCACCATTGAGAAGTCAGGAGAGTGACGAAATACTCACTTGCTTGGATGGATGCAGCTCAAACACACAAGAAGCCTGATATCATCTAGGGAAAAAGCATCCTGTATGATTGCCACATCTACAAACATCCACTACCGCCCGACACCTCAGTAGCAGCAGTGTGTACGATTTACAAAATACACTCCATAAAGATTAGATTAGATTCCCTACAGTGTGGAAACAGGCCCTTAGGCCCAACCAGTCCACAATGAGTCTCTGAAGAGGAATCCACCCACACCAATTTCCCTCTGACTAATGCACCTAACATTTTGGGCAATTTAGTATGGCCAATTCACCTGATCTGCACATCTTTGGACTGTGGGAGGAAGTTGGAGCACCCGGAGGAAATCCATGCAGACACGGAGAACGTGCAAACTCCAAGCTTGGAGGGCCGAAGCCAGAGGCTGGAATCGAACCTGGGACCCTGGTGCTGTGAGGCAGCAGTGCTAAACACTGAGCCACTCAGCAAAGTACCTGAGACAGCACTTTTCAGACTCACTACCATTGCATTCTAGAAGGACAAGGGGAGCAAATGGATGGGAAATACCACCTGCAATTTCCCATCCAAGTCACTCACCATCCTGACTTGGAAATATATTGCCATTCTTTCACTGTCACTGGATCAAAATCCTGGAATTCCCTTAAAGCATTGAGTCTACCTACAGCACAAGGAACAAAGAAAATACATCGCAGGAACGGGCCCTTCGGCCCTCCAAGCTGTGCCAATCCAGAAACCTGTCCCCTACTTTTCAAAAATCTGTATCCCTCTGCTCCCTGCCCATTCGTGTATTTGCCCAGATACATCTTCAATGATAATGTTCGAGAAGCTTTGTAGCTCAGGTGGAAGTTTGTAAGTTTGGTCGCTGAGCTGGTAGGTTTGTTCTCAGAAGTTTTGACACCAAGCCAGGTAACATCAGTTAGCTTGAGTTGAAGCACAGGTGCTCTGTCCTGCTTCCTATTGTGTGTCTTGGTCTGTTAAAGGTGGGTGATATCATTTCTGGTTCTTTTTCTCAGTGGTTGGCAAATAAGGTCCAATTCAACGTGTTCATTGATAGAGTTCCAGTTTGAATGTCAAAGCTCTAGGGTTTCTCATATGGACCCCAAACGGACCCCACCACCAGGGATATATTTCCCTCCCCTCCCCTATCAGCGTTCCGCAAAGACCACACCCTTCGTGACTCCCTTGTCAGGTCCACACCCCCCACCAACCCAACCTCCACTCCCGGCACCTTCCCCTGCAACCGCAGGAAATGTAAAACTTGCACCCACACCTCCTCCCTCACTTCCCTCCAAGGCCCCAAGGGATCCTTCCATATCCGCCACAAGTTCACCTGTACCTCCACACACATCATCTATTGCATCCGCTGCACCCGATGTGGCCTCCTCTATATTGGGGAGACGGGCCGCTTACTTGCAGAACGCTTCAAAGAACACCTCAGGGACGCCCGGGCCAACCAACCCAACCACCCCGTGGCTCAACACTTTAACTCTCCCTCCCACTCCACTGAGGACATGCAGGTCCTTGGACTCCTCCACCGGCAAAACATAACACGACGGCTGGAGGAGGAGCGCCTTATCTTCCGCCTGGGAACCCTCCAACCACAAGGGATGAACTCAGATTTCTCCAGTTTCCTCATTTCCCCTCCCCCCACCTTGTCTCAGTCGGTTCCCTCAACTCAGCACCGCCCTCCTAACCTGCAACCTTCTTCCTGACCTCTCCGCCCCCACCCCACTCCAGCCTATCACCCTCACCTTGACCTCCTTCCACCTATCACATCTCCATCGCCCCTCCCCCAAGTCCCTCCTCCCTACCTTTTATCTTAGCCTGCTTGGCACACTCTCCTCATTCCTGATGAAGGGCTCTGGCCCGAAATGTCGAATTTCCTATTCCTTGGATGCTGCCTAACCTGCTGTGCTTTAACCAGCAACACATTTTCAACTGTGATCTCCAGCACCTGCAGACCTCATTTTTTACCTTTCTCATATGTTTCTCTATTTTGGATGCTGCCTGAACTGCTGTGCTCTTCCAGCACCACTAATCCAGAATCTGGTT
The DNA here is from genome assembly GCF_020745735.1 of Hemiscyllium ocellatum. Classification (NCBI taxonomy): domain Eukaryota; kingdom Metazoa; phylum Chordata; class Chondrichthyes; order Orectolobiformes; family Hemiscylliidae; genus Hemiscyllium; species Hemiscyllium ocellatum. Next base: position 38,277,032 of record NC_083401.1, read on the forward strand.
CCCAGCATCTGCAGTCATTGTTTTTACTTTCTTTCTCTATTTAGCCTGTTCTAGGATGGATGTGTTGTCTCAGTCCAAGTGGATCCTAGGACAGGCTAAACAGAGACACGCACAGAAATTCCTAGAGGCCTGGCATTCAAACCAGAACTCCATCAATAAACACATTGATTTGGATCCCGTTTATCAACCCCGGAAAAAGAACCGGAAATGATATCATCCACCTTTACAGAATAAGACACACAAATAGAAAGCGGGACAGAACACCAGCATTTCAACCGAAACTCACTGATATTACCTAGCATGGTGATGGACTATCTGAGAACAAAGCTACCAGCTCAGCAGGCAAAATTAAAACCTGAACATCTCAACCAACCTCTGTGTAAAGAACTTTCCATGTATATCTCCCTTAAAGTATTCCCCTCTCAACCTGAACTCATGACTCCTAGTAACTGAGTCGCCCAATCTGGGGAAAAGCTTTTTGTTATCCACCCTCTCTATACCTCTCATGATTTTGTAGACCTCAAATCAGGTCCCACCCTCAACCTTTGTCTTTCTAATGAAAATAATTCTAATCTACTCAAGCTCGCTTCATAGCTAGTGTCCTCCGTACTCCAGCACTCTGGTGAACCTCCTCTGCACCCTCTCCAAACATCCACATCCTTATGGTAACGTGGTGACCAGAACTGTACACAGTATTCCAAATATGGCCAAACCAAAGTCCTATACAACTGTAACATGACCTGTCAACTCTTGTATTCAATACCCCAGCAATGAAGAAAAGCATGCCGTATACCTTCTTGACCACTCTATCGACCTGCTTTGCCATCTTCACCTGAACATCCAGATCTCTCTGTACATTGATTTTCCCCAGGGCTTTTCCATTTACCGTATAGTTCACTCTTGAATTGGATCTTCCAAAATGCATCACCTCACATTTGGCCAGACTGAACTTCATCTGCCAGTTTTCTCCATCAGTCCAACTCTCTAATCTATCTATATTCTGCTGCATTCTCTGACAGTCCCCATTCACTATCTGCTACTCCACCAATCCTAGTGTCATCTGCAAACCTGCTAATCAGACCATTTATACCTTCCTCCAGATCATTTATTCTTGTGGAACACCACTGGTCACAGTTCTCCATTTTGAGAAACTCCCTACCACTACTATTGTCTCCTGTTGCCCAGCCAGTTCTCTATCCATCTAGCTAGTATATCCTGGACCCTATGCGACTTTACTTTCTCCACCAGCCTACCATGGAGAACCTTATCAAATGCCTCACTGAAGTCCATGTATATGATATCTACAGCCCTTCCCACAATCAACTTTGTCACTTCCTCAAAAAATTCTACTAAGTTGGTAAGACATTACCTGCCCTGCAAAAAAAAGCCATGTTGCCCATCATGGAGAAGCCCATTTTCTTTCAAATATGAATAGATCCTATCCCTCAGTATTTTCTCCAGCAGCTTCCCTACCACTGACGTCAGGCTCATTGGTCTATAATTACCTGGATTATCTTTGCTAACCTTCTTAAAGGGGTCAACATTAGCATTTTTCAGTCCTCCAGGACCTCACACGGGTTCAAGGATGCTGCAAAGATCTCTGTTTAGGCCCAGCTATTTCCTCTCTTGCTTCCCTCAGTAACCTGCGATAGATCCCATCCAGACCAGGGGTCTCATCCACCTTAATGCCTTTTAGAATAATCAACACTTCCTCCCTCCTTATGCCAACTTGACCTAGAGTAATCAAACATCTACCCTTACCTCAACATCCGTCATGCACCTCTCCTCGGTGAATACCGATGCAAAGTACTCATTAAGAATCTTACATATTTTCTGACTCCATGCATAGCTTTCGTTCTTTATATACAAATAAGACCTTGGGATTTTCCTTAACCCTGTTGCTAAAGATATTTCATGACACCTTTTAGCCCTCTTAATTCCTTGATTCAGATTGGTCCTACTTTTCTGTTATTCTTCCAAAGCTTCGTCTGTTTTCAGATTCCTAGACGTTATGTATGCTTCTTTTTCCCCTTAGCTAGTCTCACAATTTCACCTGTCATCCATGGTTCCCTAATCTTACCATTCTATCCCACATTTTCACAGGGACATGTCTGCACTGCACTCTAATCAACCTCTTGAAAAGCCACCCATATTCCCATATATCAAACATGGATTTACACTCAAACATTGCCCAGCTCCCGCCAAATTTTCTATAGTTGACCCTCCCCCAGTTTAGCACTCTTCCTTTAGGACTATTCTTATCTTTGTCAATGACTATTTTAAAACGTACGGAATTGTGATCACAACCAAAGTAATCCACTGCTGAAACTTCAAACCACCTTGCCGGGCTCATTCCCCAACACCTGGTCCATTATGGCCCCTTCCCGAGTAAGATTATTTATATGCTGCTCTATAAAACCCTAATGGATGCTCCTTACAAATTCTGCTTCATCTAAACCTCTTACACAAAGCGAATCCCAGTCAACGTCAGAAAAATTAAAGTCTCCATCACCACCACCACCTGTTGCTCATATATCTTTTCATAATCTGTTTACATATTTGTACCTGTATCTCACACTCGCTGTTGGGAGGCCTGTAGTACAGTCCCAACATTGTTGCCGTACCCTTCCTATTTCTGAGCACTGTCTATTGCTTCATTGCTCGAGTCCTCCATACTGCCTTCCTTCAGCACAGCTGTAATATCCTCTCTGACCAGTAATGCAACTCCTCCATCCTTTTTATCTCCCTCTCTATCCCACCTGAAGCATCTATATTGTGAGATATTTAGTTACCAATCATGCGCCTTCCCTCAACCAAGTTTCAGTAATAACAATAACATCCATACTCCCAGGTACTAATCCAAGCCCTACGTTCATCTGCTTTACCTACTATCCTTCTCGCATTAAAACAAGTGCACCTCAGACCATATTTATCAACTGCTCTCTGCTTACTCTTCCCTTTAGTCACACCAACTTCATTATCTGGTTCCTGCAGGTTTTAGTTATTACCTCTTCACCATCCACTAACCTCCTCATTTGGTTCCCTTCCCCCTGCCACATTAGTTTAAACCTTCCCCAGCAGTGTTAACAAAAGCATCCCCTAGGACATTAGTTCCAGTCCGGCTCAAGTGTAGACCGTCCAATTGTAATAACCCCACCTCCCCCAGAACTGGTCCCAATGTTCCAAAAATCTGAACCCCTCCTGCACCATCTCTCAAGTCACTCATTCATCCTGCCTATTCTTTCATTTCTAGCATGTGGCAATAGTAGCAATCCTGAGATATTACCTCTGAGGTCCTACTTTATAAACTCCTTAAATTATGCTTATAGGACTTTATCCTGTTTATTACCTATATCATTGGTGCCTGTGAGCACCACGACAGCTGGCTGTTCACCCTCCCCCTTCAGAATGTCCTGCAGCCGATCGGAGACATCCCTGACCCATGCACCTGGGAGGCAACACCATTCCGGAGTTTCGTTTTTGACCACAGAACCCCTAACTACTCCCAATACAAGTGAATCCCCTATGACATAGAACACAGAACGTTACAGCGCAATACAGGCCCTTCGACCCTTGATGTTGCACCGACCTGTGAAAATAATCTGATATCCGTCTAACCTACACCATTCCATTATTATCCATATGTATGTCCAATGCCCATTTAAACGCCCTTAACGTCGGCGAGTCTACAATTATTGCAGGCAGGCCATTCCTCACCCCTACTAAGTAAAGAAACTACTCTTAATATCTATCCATACAGGCCCTTTGGCCTCAATTTAAAGCTATGTCCCCTCTTGTTAGCTTTCACCATCTGAGGAAAACGGCTCTCACTGTCCACCTTATCTAACCATCTGATTATCGATTAAGTCACCTCTCAACCTTATTCTCACCAACAAAAACAGCCTCAGTTCCCTCAATCTTTCCTTGGAAGACCTTTCTTCCATACCAGGCAACATCCTAGTAAATCTCTTCTGAACCCTTTCCAAAGCTTTCATATCCTTCCTATAATGCGGTGACCAGAACTGTACACACGGTGGCTCAGTGGTTAGCACTGCTGTCTCACAGCGCCAAGGACCTGGCTTCGATTCCAGCCTGGCGACAACTCCCCGTGACCGTATGGGTTTCTTCCGGGTGCTCCGGTTTCCTCCCACAGTCCAAAGAAGTGCAGGTCAGGTGAATTGGCCATGTTAAATTGCCCATAGTGTTAGGTGCATTAGTCAGAGGGGAACGGGTCTGGGTGGGTTACTCTTTGGAGGGTCCATGTGGACTTGTTGGGCCGAAGGGCCCGTTTCCACACTGTAGGCAATCTAATCATACTCCAGGCATGACCTTGTGGTTCTGAAACTCAATCCAGCTACCAATAACCACCAATACACCATATGCCTTCTTCACAAGCCTATCAACCTGGTTAGCAACTTTCAGGGATTTATGCACCTGGACACCGATCTCCCTATTCATCTACACTGCCAAGAATTTTACTATTAGCTCAGTACTCTGCATTCTTGTTACTTCTTTTGAAGTGAACTACCTCACTTTTCTACATTAAACTCCATTTGCTACTTCTCAGCCCAGCTCTGCATCTTATGCCCCTCTGTAACCCACAACATCCTTCAGCACTAGCCCCAGTTCTGCCGACCTTAGTGTAACCTGCAAATTTACTAACTCACCCTTCTTTGCACACATCCAGATCATTTATACAACTTAAAACAGCAGTGGCCCCAAAACTGATGCTTGTGGCACACCACAGGTAACTGAACTTTAGGATGAACATTTCCCATCAACCACCACCATCAACCCATGGTTGATGGGAAATGTTCATCCTAGAGTTCAGTTACCAATATCTGAACCAAACTGCTAAATTATCTTCAATACTGAACTCCGTATTTTGTGCAATAGCCCAAGTGTGGAACCATATCAAACACCTTACTGAAGTTCATATACACCACATCAACAGCTTTACCTTCATCCACCTGTTGTCACCATCTCAAAGAACTCAGCAAGGTTAGTTAGGCAGAACCTACCCTTCACAAAACCATGTTGACCATCCCTAATCAAATTATTCCTTTCTAGATGCTTATGAATCCCATCTCTTATGACCTTTTCCAACACCTTACCCACAACTGAAGCTAGCTCACTGGCCTATAATTACTAGAGTTCTCCTGACTCCCCATCTTAAACAAGGGAACAACATTTGCTGTCCTCAAATCTTCTGGCAATAATCCGACAATGATGACAGAAAGATCAAAGCCAAAGGCTCTGCAATCTCCTCCCTGACTTCCCAGAGAGTTCAAGGATAAATCCCATCTGGCCCAAGAGTCTGATCTATTTTCAAATCTTCCAAAATTGTTAAAAGCTCCTCTTTGTCAACCACAATTCTATCTAATCTAGTAGCCTATATCTCCGTATTCTCACTAACATTGGAAAAGGGCAATGTAAATACTGACGAAAAGTATTCATTAAGCGCTTCCCCTATATCCTCAGATTCCACACAAAACTGCCCACTCCTTTCTTTGATTGGCCCTAATCTTACTCTAGTCATTCTTTTATTCCTGATGTACCTATAGAATGCCTTTGGGTTTTCCTTGATCCTATCTGCCAACAACTGACTGTGTGGAGTTTGCACGTTCTCCCCGTGTCTGCGTGGGTTTTCTCCGGGTGCTCCGGTTTCCTCCCACAGTCCAAAGATGTGCGGGTCAGGTGAATTGGCTATGCTAAATTGCCTGTAGTGTTAGGTAAGGGGTAAATGTAGGGGTATGGGTGGGTTGCGCTTCGGCGGGTCGGTGTGGACTTGTTGGGCCGAAGGGCCTGTTTCCACACTAAGTAATCTAATCTAATCTAAACTTCTCATATCCCCTCCTAGCTCTTCTTAGCTCTCTCTTTAGATCTTTTCTGGCCAACTTACAACTCTCAAGCCCTCTAACTGAGTCTTCACTCCTCATCTTCACATAAGCCTTCTTCTTTCTCTTGACAAGACTTTAACCTCTTTAGTAAACCACGGCTCCCTTTCTCAACAGCTACCTCCCTGCCTGATACATGGCAGATACAGCAAAATTATTTGCTATACTAAGGAACTTTAGAACAAGACAACATAATTTTAATATAGAACTGGGCTAATTTTCCCCCATTGAGTATAGCAGTTGGGATGTCACGTTGCATCTGTACAGGACGTTTGAATATGGTGTTCAATTCTGGTCTCCCTGTTGTAGGAAAAACATTGTTAAATTTGAAAGGGCTCAACAAAGATAGACAAGGATTTGCTAGGATTGGAGGGTTTGAGCTATAGGGAGTGGTTGAATATGCTGGGGCTAGTTTCCCTGGAGCGTCACAGACTGAGGGGTAACCCTGTAGATATTTATTAAATAATGAGGGGAGACGGGTGAATTCCCCAGGGTAGGGGAGTCCAAAACTACAGTGCATAGGTTTAAGTGAAGAAATTTAAAATGGACCTAAGGGGCAACTTTTTCATTCAGAGTGTGGTACTTGTATGGAATGAGCTGCCAGGGGAAGTGCTGGAGGCTGGTACAATACATTTAAATGGCATCTGGATGAGTATATGAATAAGACGACTTTAGAACAATATGGGCCAAATGTTGAGACTAGATTAATTTAGGATATCAGGTAGGCATGGACAAGTTGGACCAAAGGGTCTGTCTCCACGTTGAACAACTCTGACTCTCGGATAGGTCCATACTTATCAAGGACCCGCAGTAGCTTTTCCTTGAATAAGCTCCACATTTCAAGGGGGTCCATCCCCGGCAGTTTCCTTCCCCATCCTATATCTTGCCTAATCGCATCATAATTGCCTTTACGCCAGTTATACCTCTTTCCCTGCCTATAGATATTGTAAACATAACCGAATTATCAGTATTGCCAAGCTGCTCACCTACCTCCAAATCTAACATTTGGCCAATTTCATTTCCCAGTACCAAATCCAATGAGGCATCTCCCCTTGTTGGCCTGTCTACATACGGTGTCAGAAAGCCCTCCTGCACACACTGGACAAAAACTGACCCATCTAAACTACTTCAACTAAAGAATTCCCAGTCAATATTGGGGAAGTTAAAGTCCCCCATAACAATTACCCTGTTACTCTCGCTTCTATCGAGAATCATCTTTGTTATCCTTTCCTCTACATCCCTGGAACAATTCAGAGGCCAACAGGGTGACCTCTCCTTTCCTGTTTCAAACCTCAGCCCAAACTACCTCAATGGACGAGTCCTCAAACGTTATGTCAACTGTTGTAATACTACCCTTGATTAGCAATGCCACACCCCACCCCCCCCACCTCTTTTACCATCTCCTCTGCTCTTGCTGAAACATCTAAATATCTAAATCCTGGAATCTACAACAACCATTCCTGTTTCTCCTCTAGCCTACAATTCAGGCTCCCATCCCCCTGCCGCATTCATGTAAACCCTGCCGAAAAGCATTAGCAAATTTCCCCCCAGGATATTGGTACCCCTCTGATTCAGATGAAGACCATCCAGTTTGTACAGGTCCCAACTTCCCCAGAAATAACTCCAGTTATCCAAGAATCCATAACCCTCCCTCCTGCACCACACTCTCCCTGTTCCTCGCTTCACTAGCACGTGCCATGGGCAACAAACCAGAAATAACATCGTTTGTTTTAGCTCTAAGCTTCCTCCCTAGCTCCCTGAATTTCTGTCTTAGATCTCCACCTTTCTTTTCCACACTGTAGGGAATCGAATCTAATCTGTTTATGTCATTGGTGCCTATGTGGAGCACGACTTGGAGCTGCTCCCCCTCCTCCTCAAGGATCCCAAAAACACGATCAGAGACATCACGAACCCTGGCACCTCGGAGACAACACATCAATTGTGACTCTCTCTCAACTATAGCCGCCCCCACCTTGAGCTGTCTCCGCCAACAGTATTCAAAACAGTATGCCTGTTTTGAAGAGTGATGACTGCAGGGGACACCAGCACCATGCTCCTGCCCACTCTCTGCCTTTTGGTTACCGTTCCTTTTCTCCTTCAGCAATCTTAATTTGCAGTGTGACCAATTCACTGAATATGCTATCCATGATCTCCTCAGCATACAGTTGCTCCAAAGTGAGTCCATCTGCAGCTCCAGAGCTGTCATGCAGTCTAACAAGAGCTGCAGCTGGACACACTTACTGAACGTGAAGGAGTCAGGGATGTCAGCTGCGTCCCTGAGCTCCCACATTAAGCAAGAGGAGCATAACACTGGTCTGAGATCTCCTACCATATTTAGTCTTAAGCTTAATTTAGTCCAAATAATAGATAAATTAAATTTAAAAATTTTTTTTTACCAACCATACTACTTACCAGGACACGATAAAAAAAAAGAAAACCCTTACCTGATCAACAAACCAAATTTTTTTTATCGTTAGAGGAGGAAGGCGGGTGGGAGACACTACACATGTAGTGCCTCGGGTTTTGTCACTGCCCAAATATATCATTCACTCCCCTTCCTAGAGTGCAATTCGATCGTTCCCACTCAGTTCCTCTCTCACTATTCCCACTGCTGCTGCAAAATGGAGGCCGCTTCCACGAGCTAGGTATTAAAATGTTAAATATACCTTCTCAGCAGCCCTCGGTCATCACTACCACTGCTCCCATCGCGTGGACTACAGTGGTTCAAGAAAGCAGCTTACCACCATGTTCTCAAGTGCAACTACGGGCAGGCAGTAAATGTTGACTGCCCAGCAATATCCATGTCCCATGAATGAATAAAAGGAATTTGATTTTATAAACGCTACTCTTATTGGGCAGAACAGTGATCATCAGTGTAAACAGCATTCAGCTTTGGTTGCCCAAGCAATACCAGGCTAGCCACAAGAAAAGGGCCAAAAGAAAAAGGATATTGCATTAAGTTGCAATTAAACTATAGTCTGGGCTTGAACTGCCATTGTCAACTGAATCACAAACATATTTGTAGGCAACATAGTGTAGAAGTTGGGATACCTTTGTTCACAATTACTGAAGGAAAAAATAAATTCTGTAGCAAAGGCGGTGATCCAATTTGAAAAAGAAGTAGATAGTTCTGCTGAAAGGTCAGACCTGAAACATAAAGCTTTGTGCCTCCACAGGTGCTGCCAGACTCGCTGAGTATTTTTTAGCATTTCCTATTTAATTTCAGATTTCCACTTATGTGCCAGAACAAGCGCTGCTAAAAATATAGATTCTTTCAGAAGGTGACAGAATTACTAAATGGAAGAAAAGAAGTGGATGAGGTGAACACGGAGTTTCAAAAAGCCCTTGATAAAATAGTCTTCAGTAGTTTCCTGAATGATAAGAACAATAAAATTAAGGGGAGGGTAACAAATTGCACTAAAGGTTGATTGGAACAAAGAAAGCAGCAGCATTTCGGGGCAGTCACTCAGTGGCTTGAACTATGGTCACCTATGCTGAAGCCATGTCAGTTCACTATTATGCCCATAATTTCAAAATAAGACTCAAGGGAATGGATAGCTCAAATTGCAGGAGATCGTGAAGTAAAAAGCATAATAGTCAAACTGGAGAATCAATGAAAGGACAATTTGATAGAATGGCAAAATAGACAATGTCAGAGGGAATTCAATAATAATAATAATGTGGTGGTACATTTTTTCAATAAAATTTAAAATACTTTTAATATGGAAGGGTAAAATGATATGCAACAGCAGAGAGTTTCAGGTTCAGTTCAGGTGGGCAAGTTATTAATCACGACAGCTTAAGTCTGTAAGTCCTTAAACAAGAAAATAGAACACGGAGTTTTATGGTAAAACCTAAAAGGTATGATGGGAATCTCCATCATACTTGGAATACTGTATGAAAACAGAACTGCCAACGCTGAAAATCTGAAACAAAAACAGAAATTGTTGGAGAAACTCTACAGGTCTTCAGCATCTATGAAGAGAAACCAGAGTGAACCAGGTCTAGTGATCATCATAAATGGTAGAGCAGGTTCGAAGGGCTGAATGGCCTTTTCCTGCTCCTATATTTCGCTTATTTTCTATGTTTTCTTCCTAAGGCCATAATTGGAACCCTGTAACCAAATAGAAGGAGGGATGATACAATGATAACTCATTGAGGGCATTCATAATTACCAAAGATAATGAGGAAAAATTTCCCATAATCATAGAAATTGACAGCACGAGGTAATTGAGCACATTAGGCCGTTTCATTTTGTGTGTCTTGGCCTATAGCTTTGTAGACTGTTGCACTTCAAGTGCACATCCGAGTACTCTTCAAACAGTCAGAAGACCATCTCTATCATTCTTTTAGGCGTTCAGTTCCGGAATCCAACCATTCTCTGGATGAATAGATCTTCATGCAAATTTCCTCTAAATCTTCTATCTCAATCTAAATCTAAACCCCTCAATCAAAACAAGAGCGAGCCTCCCTGTAGTCTACCCTCAATTTTATACAGTTCAAAGTTTCCCCTTGGCCTCCTGTTCCAAAAACAACCCTCGTCTATCCAAACTTACCTCGTCTTTTAAACTGTTTTCATCAGAACTTGATAGACATATTTAAAATTATGAAGAAATGGAACAAAGTTAGAAATAGACCATAGTTAAGGAATCTAGAAAAGCTTAAAAGTTATATAAGCTATTCACAGCTTATGATGTATTACCGAAAAACAAACATACATTGACATTTTCACAAGCTTTTAACCCTGCTAAGCTCATCAGCTCAAATGGACTTCAATGTTATTGTTCACATGATAAAGGAGTTGTTCCAGAGCTGAATAATCAACATTAATTTTCTCTCAAACACACAAAAATGACATCAACCCAAAAAAATGTATTAGCATTCAACTTACTAAGTGCTCTGGAATGGTCAGAATTCCTAATGCCTTTGTTCCGCAGCCTCTGCAGTAATACAGCAGATGTCAGTTGCTTCACCAAGAACACAGACACGGAATAATTCTAGAAAACAAAAGATATAGATTTGCTTCACAAATTTACTTTTAAGTTCTGGAGTTGGATTAGTCTGAAAAGTGATAATGCACATGTGCAAGTTATCATTTATGTAAGACGCTGATATGTTGTATTATGTATATGCACAGCAATTCAAATCCATAACTATTTAAATTACTCAGTTGTGTAATCCTGTCTATTGTCATCACAAATTGCAAAAAGACAACAGTGACATACACAGGGAAGATTTAAACTGCAACACCAAAGAAAAAAGAAGTTCTCTTTTAAGAGTAGCTTGCAATAGTGCCTTTAAGGGCTATTTTTTAAAAAAAGTTGATTGTAGCAATGTATTACAGCTTGAGATGCAGTTAAAAGGTCCTACTTAAACTCCTAAATCTGCTCCCCTTTGTTTTGAAGCTATGTCCCATGTTCTCATTTCACCCGTCAGTGGAAATAACCTCCAGGCTTCTACCTTTTCCCTACCCTTGCACAGTGCCCTCAAATGCCTCAACTGAATTAGGGCAACATGGTGGCACTGCTTCCTCAGTGCCAGGGACCTAGGTTTGATTCTAATCCTCACTATGTCTGTGTGGGCTTCCTCTGGGTGCTCCAGTTTCCTCCCACAGTCCAAAGATGTGCAGGTTAGGTGGACTGGCCATGCTAAATTGTCCATAGTGTCTAGGGATATGCAGACTAGGTTGATTAGCCATGGGAAATGTGGTTTTACAGGGATAGGGTAGGTGGTGGGTCTAGGTGAGATACTCTTGGGAGGGTTGGTGCAAACTTGATGGGCAGAATGACCTGCTTCTACACTATAGGGAATTTAGGAGTCCTCCTCCAAGCAGCACATTCCAGACCTGAACCACTTCTGCGAAAAAAATGCAATCCCCGGTGTCTCCAAAACATCTGGAAAATTCAATCACCAGAGCAAAAAAAAAATCAGAGAACAGTAATTTCAATACTGTCTTCAAGAAGTTTTTCCAGTCAAAGGCTGGTTTCCTCTCTTACATTTGATGTTAATAAGCTCATAACATGCCTATCAACAGATGTGGGAGAGAGCCAGCAGTGATTGTAGTAGCACAAAGAAGGTGAATGCAGCAGCAAGGTTGATAGGTGATAGGAAGCGAGGGTTACCACGATAAGTGGAGAAGAACTGTTTGCAAGGGTGACTGACCCCAGAAGATGATACTGTCAGGCCAGGGCTGGGGAGTGGATTAGTGAAGTCAGGAAGAGGAGTGAGGAGTTAGTGTGTGTATGGACAGCAGTTTCAGTCTTTCAACAATGGAATGTTCACCTAACTGGGAACCAGGAAATCTTGTAAATTATTAGATTAGATTAGATTACTTACAGTGTGGAAACAGGCCCTTCGGCCCAACAAGTCCACACCGACCCGCCGAAGCGCAACCCATCCGGACCGCTACATTTACCACTGAACCTAACACTACGGGCAATTTAGCACGGCCAATTCACCTGACCCGCATATCTTTGGACTGTGGGAGGAAACCGGAGCACCCGGAGGAAACCCACGCAGACACGGGGAGAACGTGCAAGCTCCACACAGTCAGTCGCCTGAGGCGGGAATTGAACCCGGGTCTCTGGCGTTGTGCGGTAGCAGTGCTAACCACTGTGCCACCGTGCCGCCCACAGTACAGTGTCTATCTCAAGGTTGCAGAAGGTCAGAAGCTACTAAATAAGGAAAGTTACAGTGGATGCTGCTTTAATGTACAATGTCCATTGGATAATTTAACACCAGTTTTATTTCATAAGGATTTGCATTGATGTGCTAACGCATCTGAAACATTTTATGTATTGCAAATCGTTTGAAGCACAGTGATGTTTACAGATTCAATCCATTTAACTGCAACTATACCTAGGAAATTGATTCCCCTGTTTGTTGTGGCCTTAGGTTTAATGGAACAGTGATGATGATTGACCATAGTGATGGATTATTCAATTGAAGCAAGGGATATTAATATCCTGGGTGGGAAATTTACTAGTGCTATACGGGTGAGTTTAAACTAGCTCAGCAGAGGGATGGGAACCTGTGGTGTAGTTCCAGTGCAAAGGAGGATGTGAGTAGGGAGAACATGGACAGGATTTCACAGTCACAGGAGTATGCTGGCAGTCAGCAAGCTGGTTTGAACTGTGTCTACTTCAACTCCAGTAGGATCCGGAATAAGGTAGCTGAGTTTGCAGCATGGATAGGTACCTGGGACTTGATGTTATAGCCATTTCGGAGACATGGATAGAGCAGGCTCAGGAATGAATGTTGCAGGTTCCAGGGTTTAAATCTTTCACTAATATCAGGGAAGGTGTAGCCTCGCTAGTCAAAGATATTATAATGGTGGCTGAAAGAACTTTTGACTAGGACTTGTCTCCTGAGATGGTATGGGCTGAGATTAGAAACAGGAGGAGTGGTCACACTGCTGGGAGTTTTTTTTTAAAATATAGGCCCTTCGCAAAGTTCCAGGGATGTGGAGGAGGGGATTGGCAAAATGATTCTAGGTAGGAGTGAAAGGTACAGGGTGGTCATTATGGGGGACTTTAACTTCCCCAACATTGAATGGAAAGGCTATAACTCTAGTGCGTTGGATGGATCAGTTTCTGTCCAATGTGTGCAGGAGGGTTTCCTGACATAGTATGTCGAAGGGCCGACAAGACGGGAGGCCACACTGGATCTCGTACTTGGTAATGAACGAAACCAGGTGTTTTGATTTTGTGGCAGCTGAGCACTTTGGACAGTGTGATCATAATTCGATTAAGTTTAGTTTAGCAATGGAAAGGGATAGGTACATGCCACAGGGCAAGAGTTATCGATGGGGAAAGGGCAATTATAATGTGATTAGGCAAGACTTAGGAGGCATAGAATGAGGCAGCAAAATACAGGGGATGGGGACAATCGAAATGTGAAGCTGGTTTAAGGAACAGATATTGCATGTCCTTCATAGGTATGTCCCTGTCAGGCAGGGAGGAAGTGTTAAGGTAAGGGAACTGTGGTTTACTCAAGAAATTGTATCTCTTGTTAAGAGGAAGAGGGAGGTGCCTATGTGACTTTGAGATGATTCAGATGAGGCGATGGAGAGTTACAGATTAGTTAGGAAGGATTTAAAGAGTTAAGAGCAAGAGGGAACATGAGCAGTCTTTACCAGGTAGAATAAAGGAGAACCCTAAAGCTTTCTATAGGTATATGAGGAATAAAAGGATGACTAGGGTAGGAATAGGGCCTGTCAAAGACAGAATTGGGAAGTTCTGTGGACCCTGTGGAGATAGGAGAGGTGCGAAACTAATATTTCTCATCTGCTTTCACTGAGGAAAAGGAGAGTATTGTAGAGAAGAGTGAGATACGGGCTATTAGACTAGAAAGGATTGAGGTTAATAATGAGGTGTTATCAATTCTAGAATGTGAGAAAGCAGATAAGTCCCCTGGATTGGATGGGAGTTATCAGAGGGTTTTCTGGAAAGTTAGGGAGGAGATGACAGAGCCTTTGGCCTTGATCTTTGAGTCACCATTGTCTACAGGTTTAGTACTAGAGGACTGGAGGATTGCAAACGCTGTGCCCTTGAACAAGAGCAGTAGAGATTACCCAGGTAATTATAGATCAGTGAGCCTTACGTGTGTTATAGGAAAAGTTTTGGAAAGGATTATGAGAGATAAGATTTATCATCATCTGGCAAACAACAATTTGATTGGAAATAGTCAATATGGTTTCGTCAAGGGCAGGCTGTGTAACACAAACCTCATTGAGTTGGCCAAGCATCTGGATGAGGGTAAGGTAGTTGATGTGGTATATACAGACTTCAGTAAAGCCTTTGATAAGGTTCCACATGGCAGGCTATTGGAGAAAATGCAGAGGCATGGGATTGAGGGTGATTTAGCAATTTAGATTTTAAACTGGCTTTGTGTAAGAAAGCACCAAGTGGTGTACTACAAGGATCTGTTTTGGGATCACTGCTGTTTGTCATTTACATAAATGACTTGGACGCAGGCACAGGTGAATAGGTTAGTAAGTTTGCAGATGACACTAAAGTTGGTGGAGTGGTGGACAGTGTGGAAAAATGTTGCAGGTTGCGGGGAACTTGGATAAACTGCAGAATTGGGCTGAGAGGTGGCAAATGGAGTTCAATGCAGATAAATGTGAGGTAATGCACTTTGGGAAGAATAATAGGAAGGCAGAATACTGGGTCAATGGAAAGATTCTTGGTAGTGTGGATGTGCACAGGGATCTTGGTGTCCATGTACATAGATTCCTGAAAGTTGCCACCCAGGTCGATACTGCTGTTAAGGCTGCATGCTAGTGTGTTAGGTTTTATTGTTGGAAGAATTGAGTTCCCGAGCAGTGATGTCATGCTGCAATGATACAAAATGCTCGTGCGGCCTCGCTTGGAATATTGTGTAGAGTTCTGGTCGCCCCATTATAGGAAGGATGTGGAAGCAGAGGAGATTTACCAAGATCTTGCCTGGTCTGGAGGGAAGGTATTATGGGAAAAGCTGATGGACTTGGGTCTGTTCTCATTGGAAAGAAGAAGATTAAGAGGAGATTTGATAGAGACATAAAGATAATCAGAGGATTAGATAGTGTGGACAGTGACAGTCTTTTTCCTAGGATGATAACATCAGCTTGTATGAGGGGGCATAGCTATAAATCGAGGGGTGATAGATTTAAGACAGATGTCAGAGGCAGATTCTTTACTCAGAGTGGTAAGGGCGTGGAATGCCCTGCCTGCCAAAGTAGTTAACTCAGCCACATTAGGGGCATTTTAACTGTCCTTGGATAAGCATATGGATGATGATGGGATAATGTGAGGGATAGGCTTAGATTAGTTCACAGGTCAGCACAACATCGAGGTCCGAAGTGCCTGTTCTATATTCTAATCTTGCTTCTCAGAGAGTCCAAATACTCAACAGAATAATATACTGGAGACACTTATTACAAGTGCATCAGCTGATAAAGTTGCCAAAGTCCTATCAGACCATAGGGCTGCTTTATCATGAGACAGCAAAAGTGAAAGCAAGGATTGACAGAGGTTTAACCAAAGAACTACAATGCCTTCCATGACAGAGAGTTGGAAAGGAGTTTCCAAGTTCTGAAAAAATGTCACTGTACTTGAAATGCTAACTCTACTTTCTCTTTACAAAAGCTACCAGATCTGAATTCCTCCAGCAATTTCTGCTTTTGTTTCAGATCTTCAGCATCCGCAGTTCTTTGTTTTATCTTAAACTGGTTGCTAGTGTTATTGAAATACTCAATTATTCAGCATTTGCTGCCCAATTGACATTTACATTTAATAGCAGGTACTTTCTTTTGCATTGAGTACACTGTTTGTACTTTGCTTCTTATTATTATACTTTGAGCTCTGACATTGTTTAAACGGTTATGACCTGACAGCAAGGTTCTCACCACTACATTATAACAATGTCCAAGATACATTCTTAGAAAAATAGAAACAGAAAACAGGAGCAAGAGTGGGCCATTCAACCCATCAAGCTCACTCCACTATTCAACATGAACATGTCCAATCGTCTAACTCAAAGCAATGCTCTTGACCATACCCCTTTAAGCTTTAAACTGCAGAAATCTATTTCTCTTAAATATATTTAGTGATGTTGACTCCATAGTCTTCTGTGCAACAGAATTCCACAGATGAAGAGATTTCTCATCAATGGAAAATCACCTACTGCACATCCAGAGACAGTGACTTCTGTTCAGAGATCCCCTCTCATTCCTCTAACCTCCACTGAATTGACCCAATCTCTCCTCATATATCTGCCTTTCGAGCAATCATTTGGTGAATCAAAGTGGCAAGATGGTGCTAGACCGTGGCAATTCTTTGCATCTGTCCCCAGAAGGTCATCTCCTTCCATGTTTTACAATCTTGTAAATCTTAATTTTAATGCCAAAAAGTGGTGCTGGAAAAGCTCAGCCAGTCAGGCAGCATCTGAGCATAAGCTCTTCATTGTTCTGCTCCTCAGATGCTGCCTGACCGGCTGGTTTTCCAGCACTACACTTTTGACTCTGATCTCCAGCATCTGCAGTCCTCACTTTCTCCTAAATCTCAATTTTAAGTCTGATAAATAACAACCATGACCATCTTCTTATGTGCCAGAATATGATTCCAACTAGCAGAGTGTTCTCCCTCTGAAGCCAAGTGATGCAAATTTTGAAAGGGCTTCTTGTTGCTATATTCTATCAAATGCAGCCTTGACATCAAGGGCTGCACTCTCACCTCACCAATACTCCTTGAGGCAACATTTTGATTTTCAGGGGTTATTATTTTCATTCTCTGTAACTAACTAATTAGGTGACATAGTCAGTTAATAAATATATATTTCATATTTGAACTGAAATTTGGGATATTTGGACACTCAGTTGAAATTAGAAGAGCTCATCGATATCCAAAGCCTCCATTAAACTTAAAGCCACCATACACAGGGAAGCCAATTTTTTCTAATGCAACATTTGAATTGAAACAAGGCAAGAAATAGTTAGTGATAAAAGATTTTAAAATAATTGACACACTTCTGAACACATTCCATACATTAGCGAGGTCACATCTAATATGCTTCCAACATATATTCATTAAACTGATTGAATTCAAACAGGCTGTTCCTAAACTTTACAGTACCTCAGGTCTGTTTCAAATTCAAATTCAACAACCGAAACAGTGGTCATTATAAGAGCATCCACCACATTTTTCCCCATTTCTTAGCACCTGAATATATGCAACCCAAAGCTAGCAATTCCACATTCATTTTCAAGGTGCATGCTGCCATAACAATTTCAAGTTTCTCTCGTCCCTAGTTTGCTGCAAATTACTTCCTGGACATATTTTAAACTCTTCTTTCTCCTTTGCAGCTGTAGTTTCCCACTCAACCTCTTTTTCTATCTTCCTACTTACTGCTTCTCTTTCTTAGTGCTTTCCTCTCCCCACTCACCACCTCCAGCCTCTTACTCCTGCCTTGTATCTTTTAAAATAGGCCACTAGTACCCTTATGAAAGGCACAGTTTTAAACATTAGCAGAAGTTACTTACTCTTCCCATTTCTGGTGCCCAAGAAACTGAAATTTGATTGGGTACAGCCGATGAGAGTCTAACTTGCGATGTGATGTTTAAAGGCCGACCAGGTCGCTTCTGTTCAACACCGTTTTTAGGTGGTGGCGTAAACCCCTGAAAATTAAAATTAAAAATAATGATCATGAAGGAAGGTAATGGGACATGAATTTGAATCCCATCAAAGTAGATAATGAAATTTGTATCCAACAAAATCTTTAATGTTAAAAAAATTGCTTGTCAAGCGGTGAGCACAAAACCAATGTCATTTGTCATAAAAGCACATATCGTTCATTAATACTCTTTAGGATCAGTAATCAGCCATCATCGCCTAGTCTGGCCTATGTGTTAACTCCAGTTCCACAGAAACTTGGTTGACTCTTAAGGCTTCTGAAATGACCAATAGAGTCAATCAACTCCAGATGCAAGATAATAAATGCTGGCCTTACCAATAAAAGAACTAAGATAAACATGTACTCAGCATTCTTCCCAAGGCAAGTCATTCAAATAAACAATGCAGGCAATAGTTCTGCAAGATTTATTTAATTCAGATGCTCAATAAATAAAACATTCCACTTTCCAAGCATTGACAGATTTCCTCTGATCAGCAAATTTCCCTCTTAAATAAACCCCTCCCCTCACCCCCAAATCTTTTAAAAATATAAACTTACTGGTAGTGGATAAAGTTTTCCATTTACTTTTATACATAAATTATTAGGATAATTGTCTTCCTGCGGACAGCTCGTCTCTGCGAGACAAAACCTGAAATCATACGATTAGGCAACTGGATTAGCAATTGCTCTGGTAAGAATTCTGAAGAAACAAATTCCTCTTTTAAGAAACAGTTAATGCCAACTCGGTCAAATCCACTTATTAGATTTAAGGCTACATCCAAAACTAACAATATTAGTAACTTGCATTTACAGAAAAATATTTGAAGTTTTAAAAAGTTGTCCCAAGAATATCTTGAGATATTAATTTAGAAAAACAAAGTCTAGAATTAAAATTCAATATAGCATATTGAATAAAAGGATAGAACTATTGAACATATTAACTATCATGGAAGGCTTAAATTAGTTATGAATATTGATAAAATAGGTTTACGACAAAAACAAATGACATTAATGTCCTCACCATTATATCAGTTAATTCGAAATTCCAAACATTCAGCAAGCAATCATCAGGTAAGAAACTGGGCTCGTCGGTGGAAACGTTTTGGTTCAGGTGAAGAGCTTATGCCTGAAATGTCAACTCTCCTGCTCCTCAGATGCTGCCTGACATGCTGTGCTTTTCTAGGGCCACACTTTTTGACTCTGACTCTCCAGCATCCACAGTCCTCAATTTCTCCACGTTTTGGTTGCCGAGTGCCCTCAGAGCTCCACTTGAGCACCAGTTCATTCTGTTTGCCACTGCGTTGCATACAGCAAATACCTGAACAGCATTCAAGTTATCTTGCCAGTGTACAAATCAGGTTTAAGGGGTCTTATGGCATAGTGGTAGTGTCCCTACTTCTGAGGCAGGAGATCCAAGTTCAAGTCCCACCTTCTCCACAAGTGTGTAATACCATCTCTGAGCATGCTAAAAAGAAAATATCCAAAACCGGTTTGTTGCCGGTTCTGTCACTCAAGACTTCAACCAATATCCTGGCTTATCCCCATTGATTAGATACACGTGAGCTGCTGATTTGTTCTGGCTATTTCCAGGACTGTACAAACATGTCCTTATTTCTATCATTTGAAGTTATAAACGTCTACAGGAAGAAATTGCATGGCAAGCGCTGGAGGACTTTTCACTGATTTCAAGGCTTCAGTGCAAATCAATGCTTCCCAGACATGGGTGCATTAAAATCACAGAATTGTACAGTACAGAAGGAAGTCATCGACCCATGTCTGTATTGGTTCCAAAAACAGCTACCCTGCTCACACTCCAGCCCTATCTCCGTAGCCCTCCAGCTTCATCACTTTCAAATATATATCCAGCTCTCCTTTGCGATCCTTGTCCACCACTCTCCCAGGCAGCACTTTCCAAATCCTGACAACTGAGTAAGAAATTTCTCATCTCACTCCTAGCTCTCTTGCTGACAACCTTGAAATTGTGACCCCCAGTTACTGACATATTAACTAGTGTAAATAGAATAGCCTTCTATACCCTGTTAAAATAGTTCATAGAAGACAGAGGGTAGGGGAACAGGGTTTTTTTCTCAAACTGGAAGCCTGTGACCAGCAGTATGTCAAAGGGGGATCAGTGCTGTGACCATGTCATTTGTTATTCGTCACCTACATAAATTATTTGGATGAGCATTTAGGACTAATGGTTAGTATGTTTGCGGATGACACCAAGAATAGTGGTATAGTCGACAGTGAAGGAGGTTAATTGAGAATACATTGAGATCTTATCAATTAGGCTAGTGGATTGAGGAATGGCTGATAGAATTTAATTTAGATAAATGAAAGGTGCTGCATTTTGGTAGATTCAACCAGGGCAGGACTTACAGTCAATGGTAGGGCCGAGGAAGTGTTTTATTGAACAAAGAGATCTAGGAGTACAGGCTCATAGCTTCTTAAAGGTGGAGTCACAGATAGACAGGGTGATGAAGGCAGCTCTCAGCATGCTTTCTTGCTTTTATCCCTCAGAACATCACGTACAAGAGTTGGTGCATCTTGTTGCAGCTCTACAAGACATGGGTATGGTCACATTTGGAGTACAGCGTACAGTTCTGGTCATCCTACTATAGAGAGGACATTTAAAACAAAGTGCAGAAAAGATTCATCAAGATGCTATCTGGACTGGAAAGTTTGAGTTATAAGGAGAGGCTGGATAAGTTGGGACTTTTTAATCCTGGAATGTAGGAAAATAGGGGTGACTTTATAGAAGTCTAACAAATTATAAGAGGCAAAGATAATGATAAATGGCCAACAGTTTTTCTTCGCAGTATAAGAGTCTAAAACTAAATGGCATAGGTTTAAGGCAAGACAAGAGAGGTACAAAAGAGTCCAGAGGGCCATTTTTTCTACACGGAGGATGGTGAGTACCTGGAATAGGCAGCTAGTAGTGGTAGAGACGAGTACAATTTTTTTTTTTAAGAAATATTTGGATAAGTGCATGGGTGGGATAGGTATGGAAGAATCTGGACCAAACACAGGCAAATAGGACTACATTAATTGTGAAACTGGGGGGCATGGACACATTGGGCCAAATGGCCTCTTTCCATGATGTAGATCTCTAGGAATTCTAAATTCTAGGAAGGCCAATTTTGATTTTATTGGGAAAGATCTTTCAAAAGTTGATTGGGGGCATATGTTTGCAGCTAAGGGGACAGATGGAAAATGGGAACCTTCAAAAATGAGATTGAGAGTCCAGAGACAGTATGTTCCTGTTAGGGTGAAGGATAAGGCTGGTAGGTGTAGGGAATGTTGGATGACCAGAGAAATTGAGGTTTTGGTCAAGAAAAGGAAGGAAACAAACATCACATATAGACAACAGAGATCGAGTGGATCCCTAGAAGTGGTTAAAGGCAGTAGGAGTATACTAAAGAGCGAAATCTGGAGGGCAAAAATGGGACATGAAATAGCTTTGGCAAAGAGGGTTAAGGAGAATCCAAAAGGGATTCTACAAACACAAAGTCAAAAGGGTAACTCGGGAGAGAAAAGGGCCACTTATAAATCAGCAAGGTCACTTTTGTTTGGAACTGCAGGAGATGGGTGAGATACTAAACGAGTATTTTCATCAGCGCTTACTTTGGTGGAGGAGATGGAAGCTAGAGAACGTGAGGAAATAAATGGTGATATTCCAAAACACATACATATTAGAGGTGGACATCTTAAAACGCAGGAAAATAGATAAGTCCCCAGACATGATCAGATGTATCCTAGAACTCTGTGGGAAGTGAGGGGAGAGATTGCTGGGTCTCTTGCTGAGACGTTTGTATCATTAATAGCCACAAATGAGGTGCTGGAAGACTGGAGGTTGGCTAACGTTGTGCCACTATTTAAGAAAAGTGGTAAGGAAAAGCCAGGGAATTATAGACTGACATGGATGGTGGGCAAGCTGTTGGAGGAAAACCTGAGGGATAGGATTTACACTTAATTGGAAAGGCAAGGACTGATTAGGGATAGATAACAGAGCTTGGTATTTGGGAAATCTCACTAACTTGATTGAGTTTTTTGAAGTAGTAATGAAGAGGATTGGTGAGGGCAGAGCAGTGGATGTGATTACATGGACTTCATAAGGCGTTTGGCAATGTTCCTCATGCTAAATGGGATAGTAAGGTTAGATCACGCAGAATAAAGGAAAAACTAGCAATGTGAATACAGAACTGGCTTGAAGATAGAAGACAGAGGGTGGTGGTGGTGTTTTGTTTTTCAGACTGGAGACCTGTGACAAGTGGTGTGACAAGGATCGGTGCTGGGTCTACTTATTTTTAATCAATTATATAAATGAATTGGATGTGAACACAAGAGGCATGGCTCGTATGTTTGCAGAGGACACTAAAATTGGAGGTTTAAGAGGACAACAAAGGTTACCTCAGAGCACAATGATATCTTGATCAGATGGGCCAATGCGTGGCAAATTAAGTTTAATTTAGATAAATGTGAGGTGCTCCATTTCGTAAAGGCAAATCAGAGCACATCTTGTATACTTAATGGTTAGGTCCTGGTGACTTGCTGAACAAAAAGAAACCTTGGAGTGCAGGTTCATACTTCTTTGAAAGTGGAATCTCAGGTAGATAGGATAGTGAAGGTGGCATTTGGCATGCTTTTCTTTATTGGTCAGAACATTGAATATAGGTGTTAGGAGGTCATGTTGTGGCAGTACAGGATATTGGTTTGGCCACTTTTGATGTATTGCGTGCAATTCTAGTCTCCCTGCTATAGAAAGGCTGTTCTGAAACATGAAGTTGTTCAGCAAAGGTTTGAGGATTTTGCCAGGATTGAAGGATTTGAGCTATAGGGAGTCTGAATAGATGGGGGCAATTTTCCCTGGAGCACCAGAGACTGAGGTGTGACCTTATAGAGGTTTATAAAATCATGAAGGACATGGACAGCATAAATAGGCAAGGTCTTTGCCCCGGGGTGGGGGAGTCCAAAGCTAGATAGCATAGTTTTAAGAAAAGAGGGGAAAGACATAAAAGGGACCTCGGGGGCAATCTTTTCACAGAATAGGTGGGGCACGTATGGAATGAACTGCCAGAGGAAGTGGTGGAGGCTGGTATGATTAAACATTTTAAAGGCACTTAGATGGCTATATGAATAAGGGTTTAGAGGGATACGGGCCAAATGCTGGCAAATGGGACTAGATTTATATCGGATGTCTGGTCAGCATGGATGAGTTGGACCGAAGGGTCTGTTTCCATGCTGCATATCTCTATGACTCTATTTGAAATATCAGTAAGGTCACCTTTCTGTATACGTAAATTCTTTCATTCTTGATATCATTCTAGTAAATCTCCTTTGAACTTCATCCAGAGTTTTAACTTCCTTAAATAAGGTGCCCAGAACTGAACACAATGTGGAGTTGGATTATATAAAATAAAGAGAAAGTGGTACAGTTCTACCAGACCACAGAACTGCTCCATCATGATAAAGAGACAACTGGTGGCAACTTAAGTGGAGCGTCACTACACCTAAGGCAAGGGAAAGGTTGAGAAGGAGAGTCCTTCACTGAATGCGCCACAGTCAACTTAAGGGTGACAAACCCCACACTCAAAGAGGAGGCAATGCCGACTGTTGTTGGGACCTCCCATGATAACTGAACCAACACTGTTGGCATCGCATTGCATCACAATCCAGTTTTCCAGTCAATTGAACTAACCAACCAAAAATGTCACATTCAATTATTTCAGTCCAACTGCTGGTAATGGCCTCAGGAGTGAGGTCCCAACAACAGTCAGCAATGCCTCCACCTTAGGAGTGGGATTTGTAGATGACCTGTCATCCTTAAAGATCACTCTTGCAAACTTAGATTTTTCCACCTTAACATTCAAGTAGGAAGGAAGCATGTGAAGGAGGAGAACTTACTTAAAGTGAATGCAATGATTGAATAGTTAGCAATTTGAGAAACCCTGGCAATACAAGTGTGAAATTTGAAGCATTGCTCAAGTTTGAGAAGTTGAGGTGAAGGATTTGAAATGTTAGCAGGAGGCCTGATTGCTAGAAGATAGATAATAGGGTGTGATGATTTGAACTGTATCCGAGCATAGTATTGAAACTGGCACAGTACAACATTTGAAAATGTATTCACTGACCACTTGTGAGACCTCTGAACTTAATTTTACTACATTAAGATCTTTCAGGCTTGATTCCCGTCATTGACCTTCATCCCTCTCTGCAAACACAACACTTTTCTCTATCTTTCCACCTCCTGCACCCAGACCTTGAGCACAGCATTCAAATAACTTGCTCTCTCCCTGTTCAGCAATTCTCACTAATTCAGGCCATAATTCTCTTCAAACATGAATCTTAACATCTGCTCCAGCTACAATGGACCTCAAACAAAATGGTGTTCCTTGGTCAACAGCAGTTGGCACTGGCTGGACATAGATTGTTCAAAGACATCAAGGCTGCATTCATCCGGGTGTGGTGTTGAGGAACCCTAGCAAAACTGAATCAACAGGGGCAAAGGGCAGCACGGTGGCGCAGTGGTTAGCACTACTGTCTCACAGCGCCTGAGACCCGAGTTCAATTCCCAACTCAGGCGACTGACTGTGTGGAGTTTGCACGTTCTCCCCGTGTCTGCGTGGGTTTCCTCCCACAGTCCAAAGATGTGCGGGTCAGGTGAATTGGCCATGCTAAATTGCCCGTAGTGTTAGGCAAGGGGTAAATGTAGGGGTATGGGTGGGTTGCGCTTCGGCGGGTCGGTGTGGACTTGTTGGGCCGAAGGGCCTGTTTCCACACTGTAAGTAATCTAAATCTAATTCAATCTAATTCAAAATCCCCTCTGGTTGGAGTCATACATGGCACATCGGAAGATGATCATGATTGCTGGATGTCAGTCACTCAGCTTCAGGGCATCTCTGTAGGAGTTTCTCAAGGTAGTGTCCTAGGCCCAACCATTTTCAGCTGCTTCATCAATGACTTACCTTCCATAAGGTCAGAAGTAGGGATGTTCTCGGATGATTACTTAATGTTCAGCACCATTTGAGACTCCTTAGGCGCTGAAGCAATCCATGTTCAAATACATGATCTGGACAATTTTCAGACATGGGCTGACATGTGGCAAGTAACATTTATGTCTCACAAATGCCAGGCCATGGCCACCACCGATAAGGAACAATCCAACCACTGCTCTTTGACATTCAATGGCATCACCATCACCGAATCCCAAACTATCAACATCTTTAGGTTTACCATTGACCAGAAACTGCCACATAAACAGAAGCTACAAGAGTAGGTTAGAGGCTAGGAATTCTGCAGTGACTAGCTCATCGCTCGACTCCACAAAATCTATACATCGTCTCGAGTGTGATGGAATACTTCCCATTTCCATAGATGAGTACATCTCCAACAATACACAGCCTTAAAATTAAAGGTGGTCAATTCAGAACAGAAATGCGGAGACATTTCTTCAGCCAGAGAGTGGTAGGCCTGTGAAATTCATTGCCGTAGAGTGCAGTGGAGGCCGGGACGCTAAATATCTTCAAGGCAGAGATTGATAGATTCTTGATGTCTTGAGGAATTAAGGGCTACGGGGAGAATGCGGGTAAGTGGAGATGAAATGCCCATCAGCCATGATTGAATGGCAGAGTGGACTCGATGGGCCGAATGGCCTTACTTCCACTCCTATGTCTTATGGTCTTAATGCTGAAGAAACTTGACATCATTTAGGACAAAGCATCCCACTTTACTGGCACCACATCTACTCCTTCCAGCATGACACTTGTACTATCTACAAGATGCAGTGCAGAAATTACCAAGGAATCTTTGACAGCACCTTCCAGACCTACAACTACTTCAATCTAGAAGGATAAGGGCAGCCAACACACTAGCACATGAAAACCTGCAAGTTTCCCCTCCAAGCCACTAACCATCTTTACTTGAAAATATATCACCATTTCTTCACCGTCGTTGGATCAGAATCCTGAAATCCCCTGCTAAATGGCATTGTGGGTCAACCCCCATCATGTGGACTGCAGTGGTTCAAGGCGGCAGCTCATTTCCACCTTCTCAAGGGGCAACTAGGAACGGACAATAAATGTTGGCCAAACAGTGACACCCACTACCCATGAACAAAATAAAACAAAAATGATTAAGCAACAAAGTTGCTAGCGGCCTTCTTGAAAATTCTTAAAAACTTTGTCTCAGATATGGCTACCACCAGTAAGGGCACCCAACTGCCCATCTTTAACTGTCCTTGAACTAAGTGGCTGCTGTGATGGGATTCAAATCCAAGTCCTCAGATCATTAGCTTGAGCCCCTGTATTTACTTGTTCAATGTTATTACTGTGCCACCACCTTCCTGCACTGTCATCAACATTTAATAACATCACATTGTTTGCCCTTTTACACTACACCCATAGCAAATTTTTTTTTATTCAGTTATCAGATCCTTAATATCACTGTAATAACGCAAATAAGGTCTTCAGGATGCAATTGGTAATTTTATTTTATGTTTTTTCATACCAAATTCACATATATTCTATGGAAGAGGGTGAACATGTACCTTGCTTCTGGACCAGTTCTGATGCATAATTCTTCCTTATGCATTGCTCCTCCATACTTAGGAGAAAGTGAGGACTGTAAATGCTGGAGATCAGAGTCGAAAAGTGTGGTGTTGGAAAAGCACAGCTGATCAGACAGCATCCAAGGAGTAGGAGAGTCGACGTTTCAAGCATAAGCACTTCATCACAAATGAGGGGGTTGCCCAAGGGGACAGAGATAAATGGAAGGGGATGGGGCTGGGGTAGACGAGAAGAGGTAGCTGGGAATATCCATTTTCCTTCCCACCCTTCTCTCCGACCTATCACCTTCACCCCCATCTTCATCTATCTATCACATTCCCAACTACCTTCCCTTCTCATTTATCTCAGCCTCCTTGGACAACCCCCTCACTCCTGAAGAGCTTATGCCTGAAACGTAGACTCTCCTGCTCCTCCATACTTATATTCTAAACTCAGATTTATGACCAAAATACTGTGCAACTTATTTGTCTCTTTAAAGGTAGAAATGAAACAAATGAAAAAAACAAACTCAGCTCATTTGAACAAGCTGCGAAAATAGATTAACTTACCTCAACTGAACCTGCACAATATAGTCTCTTCTTCCGCCTGGCAAAAAGTCCCTATAAGGAATTTGAAAGATCAAGTTACTCAGAGGTAAACAGCATTGCTCCAACTTCTCTCAAACCGTAAACATTCACTTATCTGATTTCCAGCCATAAGAACAATCTTTGAAAAAAGTATTAGTCAATGATAAAATACCGAAAATCAAAACTACACCCAATAATCTCAAATGAGTACAAAACACGCATGGGTTTTTTTAAAAATGTACTCATTCCTGAAGGCATCAATTCATCTCAGAGGACTGTTTCACAAATCCCAGCTGTACTTTGTTCCAAGTGAGTCATTTCAAATTGAAGTATCTTGATATTTTTCTCAGAAATTGAAACCATTCAGCACTCCATTCACCACCTTCAACATTCATACAGATCACCACCGATGTACAGTGGCAGTACCTGTCTATCATCCATAAGTTGCACTGCAGCACTTCACCAAGGGTTCATCAGCAACATCTGAAACCCACAAACTTGACCCCCTAAAAGGACAAGAGCAGAAGATGCATAGGAACACCATCTGCAAACTCCCCCCAAAGTCTCTCACTATCCTGACTCAAACATATTATGGCTTCTTCACTGTAATTGGGACAAAATCCGTGACAACCTCCTTAACAGTGAGAATGTACCTACACCCCCAGAAATGCAGTGATACAAGGCAGCAGGCTCAGCACCAGCTTCTCAAAGGCAAATGAGGGACAGGCAATAATCTTTGGTGTAGTCATGATGCCCACACCCCGTGAACAAATTAACAACATTATTACAGTTGAGAACGCAGTGGACATTTACAGTGTGCAATTCTCCCAGCGGAGACAATAGATTATAAATCAGAAGCAGGTAACCCGGCTATTTTTCCTTTGGTAAAAACAATGACTGCAGATGCAGGAAACCAGATTTAGGATTAGAGTGGTGCTGGAAAAGCACAGCAATACAGGCAGCATCTGAGGAGCAGGAAAATCAACATTTCGGGCAAAAGCCCTTCATCAGGTATACAGGCAGAGTGCCTGAAGGGTGGAGAGATAAATGAGAGGAGGGTGGGGGTGGGGAGAAAGTAGCATAGAGTACAAGAGCTTCAGGGCAGAGGAAATGACCTGGGAGTTGCAGTGGGAGAGGGACTCCCTGAGATTCCTCTACAGGGAGGAGGAAAACTTCTTCAAGGTAGGCATCCTTGCAAGAGGGTGGCCTAATCTAGGGTTGCTAAAGCCAAGTGTATGACCCCAGCTGAAATCACGTAACAATCTGATCAGGATAAAAACCTGTCAATTAAATCATAAGTATGTACAGCACAGAAACAGACCCTTCTGTCCAGCCCGACCATGACGATCAGATATCATAACCTAATCTAGCCACATTTGCCAGCACTTGGCCCATATCCCTCTAAACCTTTCCTATTCATATACCCATCCAGATGCCTTTTAAATGCTTTAGCTGTATCAGCCTCCACCACTTTATATGGCAGCTCATTCCATACAAGCACCACCCTCTGTTTGAAAAAGTTGCCCCTTAGGTCACTTTTAAATCTTTCCCCTCTCACCCTAAACCTCTGTCCTATAGTTCTGGACTCGCCCATTCCAGGGAAAAGACCTTCTCTATTTATCCTATCCATGCTCTTCATGGTTTTGTAAGCCTCTCTCAGGTCACCCCTCAGCCTCCGATGCTCCAGGGAAAACAGCCCCACCCTATTTCAGCCTCTCCCTGAAGCTCAAATCCTCCAACCCTGGCAACATCCTTGTTAATCTTTTCTGAGCCCTTTCAAGTTTCACAGCAGACTTCAGATAGGAAGGAGACCAGAATTGCACGCAATATTCCAAAAGTAGCCAAACCCAGCTTTTTTTTTGTTACACAACTGGCAGTGACTTTATCAATTAAACTTTTATTGAACTAAACTTAGAAGTACTTCATAAAATAATTAAATCACTTTCAAGTACCAGAAACAAGTCAGAGAGCTCCATCAAAGTGCATCATAAAGCTTCTGCTGCTTTCCCACCCTCACCTCTTGAGAACAAATCTTCTAAAAGACCTTAAGAAAACCCTGGCACTACATTAACAGAGAAATACATCTGTCATTCTTACCTAGAAATGCATATTTCTTTTACTTGTTGAGGAGTCAATGCGAAGATGAAGTACTTTTCCTGGAATCGTTGAATGTTTGATGGCACTGAAGTTTAAAAAAGTAAATAGTCATTAAACTACACAATGGTAATGCAGTGGATGTGATGTACTGCATTTTCAGTGAGCCTTTGATAAGGTGCCTATAGCCACCAACTATCAAAAGACATGACCCACTATCACAAGTATCTTTACGTACACCCGAAGAATGACACCACTTTGACTGGAACAACACATCCATCGTAGGACAAGCTAAACAGAGAGATGCATGGGAATTCCTAAAGGCCTGGCATTCTAACCAGACCTCTATCAATAAGCACATCGATTTGGACCCCATCTACCATCCTCTGAGAAAAAGAATCAGAAATGATATCATCCACCTCAAGAAACCAAGACTCAAATAGAAAGTGGGACATAACACCAGTGCTTCATCGGATGCTCGCTGATGTTACCTAGTATGGTGACGAAACATCTAAAACAAACCTTCCAGCTCAGCGAGCAAACTTACAATCTGAACCTCAACCTGAGCTACAAATCTTCTCAAAATCACAAAAGATGCCGATAATAGACTCGTGAATAAGGTGACAGAATGTAAAGCAGAATAGATTGCTAGTTGGCTTCCGAACAGAAAGCAGAGCAGCAGTTAAGAGTAATTATGGTGGCAGAAAGTAGGAAGCAGTGTCCCACAGGGATCTATACTGGGACTATGGCGTTCATAATATAGGTAAATGCAAAGGAGAATCTATCGGTAGCAAGAATAAATATGTCACTTATTAACGTGTAAGTCAAGATGGATTAGAAGAACAAGTGATCTCATAGGAAAAATGCAACAATCACTAAAGTTGCAGACTTATTAAATCTAAGTGTCCCTTGGCAGAATGGAGGATGCAATAAATACTAATTCCCCCAACCTTCAGCTATGATGCAAGTCCACAGGGAATTCATTCTCCAACTGAGTCAGTCACAGATGATTATACTGCCTCTTGGAACACAGTAATTCAGTTACGCTTTTTGTATATTGGCACTTTGAATAATTTACAATTTTAATAATAGATTCAAAGAATTGTGATTTGTACATGTTTGTACTTTTCCAGTATGTACGAAATCTGATGACAACTTACAATATAAACAGCTCTTAATATAGCAAAATGTCCCAAAGGACTTCTCAATTCCCATGTTAGGTTTTCTCAATCTGGCAAGCAGTGTGCAAAGAGTACCTTTGCATCCTCATGTTCTAGAAGAATTTGAAAAATAGGAAAATAAGTAACCAGTTTTGATGCCTGATTGATTGAAAAGTGTACAAGTGGACATATTAGAATAAGACTGATATCAATGTTGGAAAAACTGATATCAGTTTGGCAAAAAGAATAAAAGCATAGACTACTTTCTAAATGGTGAGAAAATTCGTAAAGCCAAAGTACAAAGGGATCTGGGAGTGCTAGTCGAGGATTCTCTAAAGGTAAACATGCAGGTGGAGTCCGTGATTAAGAAAGCGAATGCAATGTTGTCATTTATCTCAAGAGGGTTGGAAAATAAAAGCACCGTTGTGCTACTGAGACTTTATAAAGCTCTGATTAGGCCCCATTTGGAGTAGTCTCCAGTTTTGGTCCCCACACCTCAGGAAGGACATACTGGCACTGGAACGTGTCCAGCGGAGATTCACACGGATGATCCCTGGAATGGTTGGTCTAATATACGAGGAATGGCTGAGGATCCTGGGATTGTATTCATTGGAGTTTAGAAGATTAAGGAGAGACTTAACAGAAACTTACAAAATAATACATGGCTTGGAAAGGGTGGACGCTAAGAAATTGTTTCCGTTAGGTGAGGAGACTAGAACCAGTGGACACAGCCTTAAAATTAGAGGGGGTCAATTCAGAATAGAAACGCGGAGACATTTCTTCAGCCAGAGAGTGGTGGGCCTGTGGAATTCATTGCCGCAGAGTGCAGTAGAGGCCAGGACGCTAAATGTCTTGATAGATTCTTGATGTCACGAGGAATTAAGGGCTACGGGGAGAATGCTGGTAAGTGGAGTTGAAATGCCCATCAGCCATGATTGAATGGCAGAGTGGACTCGATTGGCCGAATGGTTTTACTGCCACTCCTATGTCTTATGGATACCCCTTCAGGTTGATGCCATCACATCAGAACTGCCAGGTGATTCCTGGAAAATATCTAAGTCCATACTACTGTCAAAGTTAACTCGTAAACTGATTAAAACTGAAACTGTGACGTATTGAATTTGCTATGTTAAGTTCTATGTTGGACTGTGAATTACATATTGATCCAGTGGGGAAATCATTACATAGAATAGAATATTACTTCATGCTGGAAAGGAACACGCCCTTTATACATTCAAAAACTCTTCTTTATTATGAAACAGAGTCATAGAGCCAGAGTTGTGCAGCATAAAAACAAACTCTTTGGTCCAACTCCTTCGTGCCTACCTGATATCCTAAATTAATCTAGTCCCATTTGCCAGTATTTGGTCCATTTCATTCTAAAGACTTCCTATTCATATATCCATATATCCATCCAGATGCCATTTAATTCATGTATTGTACCAGCTTCCAGCATTTCCTCTGGCAGCTCATTCCATACAAGGACCATTCTCTGCAAGAAAAATTTGCCCTCAAGTCCCTTTTAAATGCCTTCTCTTAAACCTATGCACTCCCCTAACAGCAGAATTCATCCTTTTCCCCTCATGAATTCATAAATATCTACAAGGTTATCCCTCAGCCTGTGACGCTCCAGGGAAACTAGCCCCAGTGCATTCAGCCTCTCCCTATAGCTCAAACCCTCCAATCCTATCAATATCCTGGTCAATCTTTGTTGAACCCTTTCAAGTTTAACAATATTTTTCCTATAGCAGGGAGACCAGAATTGAACACAGTATTCCAAAAGCGGCCTAACCAATATCATGTACAGTTTAAACATGACATCTAGAGTTCCTTAGTATAGCAAATAATTTCGCTGTATCTACCATGATCAATACACGGAACCATGATCGTTTTAAAGATCCTGATTAGATCACCCTTAAATATTATAAACTCAAATTAGTAGAAGCCAAGCTTAAGCAACTTCTCCTTCCAAGTTAATATATAGCTCGTATCATTCTGACAAACCTCCACTGCATAGTTCTCGAGAATAATTCATCAGCTTGCTGCCCCTTAATGCCAGGTACCCAGGTTCAATTCAGCCTCGGGTGACTATGTAGAACTTACACATTCCCCGTGTCTGCACGGATTTCCTCCGCGTGCTCTGGTTTTCTCCCCCACAGTCCAAAGATGTGCAGGTTAGGTCAATTGGCCATGCTAAATTGCCCACCGCGTCTAGGGATGTGCAGGTTAGGTGGATTGCGCTCCAGAGAGTTAGTGTGGACTTGCTGGGCTGAATGGCCTGATGGAAAAAGAGAAGGCTGCAGGTGCTGGAGAGTCAGTCGAAAAGTGTGGCGCTAGAAAAGCACAGCATGTCAGTCAGCATCTGAGGAGCAGGAGAATCGACATTTCAGGGATAAGCCCTTCAGCAGGAATGGCCTGCTTCCACAATGTAGGGATGCTATGATGATCTTTTCTGATTTTTAGTATCAGAAACAAAATGCAGTTTTAACAAATCTCTGTTTAATTCTATCATCCCCCTTTTCAATCTAACCACTTTGAAGTAAAACCCAACATGCTACTTGTCTTTCTAATTTATTTTTCTGCGTATGCAACAGCTTTGAGCGACGTATGTTCACAGATAACAAAATTTCATTGTTTCTCCACAATTTTTTGTCCCTTGTTATTATGAAAACATACTAATTTGTTATTCTCCGCAACCTAAAAGATCAGGAAGTTTAAATATTTTAAATAGTTCAAAAATTGACTTTTATTGTTACAATTCGGGTTCTCTCTTCCCCCATGGTGGAAAGGGTAGCTTTTGACGTGTTTTGAAGGTTGGATCAATCTGACTGAATCTTATTTGGGAGAGGGGCATTGAAGAAAGCATGGCGGAGATATCAGAAGGACCATCCAAACTCATATGCACCTACTGAGGTCCTTAGGTGGCTAATTCGTGGCCACTAAACAGCCGCATTCCACATCCATTGGGATTTAAAATCACAGCAGGGCTGGGTGTGCTCAGGCCATGTAGAAAACCTAGTAGCCCTGAAGGTTAGTATCAGGCCAGGAGGTGACACACCTCCTTTGTACATTTATGCCCATTCTCCAAGCACCCCAAAGTCCAACTTTCCCGTTTATCCCACCACCACCCAAATGGGAAGGTGACCTATTATCTAAATGGGGAGACATTTCAGGGTGGTCTGGTGCAAAGGGATCTGGGTACCATCCTTCATGAGTCACAGCATGCAGGTACAGCAGATAATAAAGCAAGCGAATGGAATATTGGCTTCTATAGGTAAAGGAATAGAATATAAAATATTGTTTCCACTATACAAGGTGTTGGTAAGACTGCACCTGGTGTATTGCACCCCTTATTTGAGGAAAGATGAAGTGGCATTGGAGGCAGTTCAGAAGAGGTTCACTATATTGATCCCAGAGATGAGGGGATTGTCATATGAAGAGAGAATGAACAGTTTACACTCTCTGGAATTTAGAAGAATGGGGGAGATCAAATTGAGGTATACAAGATGATAAAAGGTATGGACTAAATAGATGTGGAGCAGACGCTTCCTCTTGTGGGGTATTCTAGGACGAGAGATCATAGTCTTAGGATAGGGAGGAGCAAATTTAAAATAGAGTTGAGAAGAAACTATTTTTGCCAAAGGGTTGTGAATTGGTGGAATTCATTACACCAAAGTGAAGTGGATGCTAGGGCAGTGAGTAAACTTGTGGAGTTAGACAGATTTTTAAATTGGTAATGAGTTGAAGGGTTATGGGGAGGAGACAGGAAAATGAGGGTGAGGAGCATATCAGCCATGTTTGAATGGTGGAGCAAACTTGATGGGCTAAATAGCCTAATTCTGGTCCTACATCTTATGAACTACCTCCTTCTGGCCCCTCACATTAGGCTCCCCAACACCCTCACAAGGGACTTCTGTCACCCTGAACCCAAACAATACCCAGAATTACCTTTGGGTTCCTCTTTTTGGAACAGCCTGCAGTCCAAGCAATCATTCCCCCTCCCAGTTTTCTCTGGGATGCAGGAGAGAGCCTTTAATTAGGTGAAAGCAACAAATGATGGAGATCACAGTTGGTCACACAGCATCCATGGAGAGAGCGCAAGCTAATATTAAGTCTATTTGACTTTTCTGCAGAACTGTGGAGGGGACAGCATTTCTGGAGACAGAGGGGTCAAGGAAAGGAAGTGTCAGAATTGGACGATAAAAGTTATAGAGAAATGGAAATTGGAGTCAAAATGAAAAAAAAGC
This sequence comes from Hemiscyllium ocellatum, assembly GCF_020745735.1. NCBI lineage: Eukaryota > Metazoa > Chordata > Chondrichthyes > Orectolobiformes > Hemiscylliidae > Hemiscyllium > Hemiscyllium ocellatum. The sequence goes on from NC_083401.1 coordinate 38,311,710, forward strand.
TTTCAAGGTCCTGACCACTCTGCCTCCATTTCAGGGAATAAACTATCCACTGCCATCCACTACAAAACCACTGATTCCCACAGCTACCTTCACTACAGTTCATCGTACCCTACATCCTGCAAGGACTCCATCCCATTCTCCCAGTTCCTTGGGCTACGTCACACCTGTTCAGATGATGCTACCATCCAAAACAGCACTGCTGACATGGCTCGTTTCTTCCATGACCATAGTTTCCCACCCACTGTGGTTGACAGGGCCCTCAACCGCATCTGACCTATCACCCGTTCATCTGCCCTTGCTGCGTCCCATCACTCAACAGCATGATTGGGTTCCCCATTTTCCTCACTTTTCATCCCACCAGCCTCCTCATTCAAAGGATCATCCTCTGTCATTTCAGAGAACTCCAGCAGAACACCACCAAATACATCCTCCCCTCAAATCAGTCTGTATTTTGCAGGGATTGTTCTCTCTCAGAAACCCTGGCCCATTCCACAACCACCAACACCACCCACCTCCCACCCCGCCCTCTCCTTGGCACCTTCCCACATAGCCACAGACGGTGCAACACCTGCCCCTTCACCACCTCCCTGCTCACCATCTAAGTGCCTATCTTTCCAGATGAAGCAGCATTTCATCTGTACCTCCTCCAATCTTGTGCATCGTATTCACTGCACCCAATGTGGCCTACTCTACACATTGGAGAAACCAAATGCAGACTGGGTGACTGCTTTGCAGAACACCCCTGGTCTGTGTGTAAGTGGGACTCCAAACTTCCCGCAGTCAGTTATTTTAACACAGCATCCTGTTTACATGCCCACATGTCTGTCCTTGGCAGTGAATCACAACGCCAACTGGAGGAAGCTGAAAAATGTGATGCTGGAAAAGCGCAGCAGGTCAGGCAGCATCAAAGGAGCAGGAGAATCGACGTTTCGGGCATAAGCCCTTCTTCAGGACCGAAACGTTGATTCTCCTGCTCCTTGGATGCTGCCTGACCTGCTGCGCTTTTCCACCAACACATTTTTCAGCTCTGGTCTCCAGCATCTGCAGTACTCACTTTCTCCTTGCCAACTGGAGGAAGAACATCTCATTCAGGGTAGGCACTTTACAGTCTTCTGGACTTAAGATGGAGTTCAACACCTTAAAATTGTGAACCATCTCCCATTTCTTCCCTTTAATTTGTTAAAATGTCCTCCCCTCCCCCCATACTACTTACTGTCCTTTCAAGTCTGCAGGAGACACACCACTGTTCCACTATTCTCACGTTCCGATCACAATGTGAACTAAGAATATCTTTTCTCTATCAGCACCTTCCATCATCAACTGCACCAGCATTCCCCCTGCCACCCACCTCTCTCAAACTATGGCATAAATGCTGTCCCCTCTCCACTTCACTGCAGCTTTGATGAACAGTCATCTAGATTCAAAATATTAACTTGTTCTCTCTCTCTCCATGGATGGTGTCTGGAAAGGCACAGCAGTTCAGGCAGCATCCGAGGCGCAGGAAAATTGAGGTTTCGGGCAAAAGCCGTTCATCAGGAATCCTATAGTCCTGATGAAGGGCTTTTGCCTGAAACATCGATTTTCCTGCTCCTCAGATGCTGCCTGAACTGCTGTGTTTTTCCAGCACCTGCAGTCATTGTTTTTAAACCATGGATGGTGTCTGACCAGTTGTGATCTCCAGCATTTGGTGTTTTCAGTACAAATTCCAGCATCTGCAGTAATTTGTTCTCACCTTTCATAGGGTGATTAGCTAGCTATATCACATTTAGCCCAGCCTTCTAGAAAACAGTCCAGAATCTGCACTATGACAGGAGACGAGCACAACAAACTGCAGCGGCAAATTATAGGCCTGCCCATCTCAAGAACCAGTCCACAAGGTCTGGTCCATCAAACCAACATAATGAGTGCAATATATATAATAATGAAGAAAAATAAGTCCACAGGGAATTTAATATAGCTCTTCAAGAGTGTTTTTGATTCAGTTTGACTGAAATTTTTAAAAATGCATTTTGCTTTAAAGGAACAATAATTGAAATGGCTACTAAGAAAATTTAAAAATTTTTATACGTGGGGTGCGTGTATGCGTTCAGATTTATCCTCTTAAAGCTTCATATTCTTTTCTTTGAAAGACTAAAGTTGTTCATTTTCCCACAACATATTAAAAACAATTATTCAAAGATCAATTCTTGCATTAATCAGGAGGCCCTTCTATATCACAATTAATATTACTTTTATTTCTCTCCACATTAGGGTCATCTCAAGAGATTTTCAATTAATTACGGAGACATTTTATACTATGAAGAAAACTTTGAAGATTAAATCAGATTATAAAACTCACTAATCATACCGGTCATTGGCCTGCCTTCCAATCCCAAAAGGCTATTTTCCAAATGTGAGTTAATCGAGCAATTATTAGCAGGTTCTTTGACCTTTTTAACTATTATAAGGCAGAAACTCTGACTAAACCTTTACATCAGTCAGGACCACAGGCCAATTACAATACCTCAAATAGTAGTTCAGCGAACAATATGCACCCAAGAAAACTCAGGTTAAGTTATTAAGTACCCAATTAGGATAATGCTGTGGCTTTCTTTGCCTATAAGATTTACTAATTTAGATTGTGGTAATTCTACACAGAACAATTTTGGTGCAAAGGAGGCTATTTGGCTCAGCTATCTGACATTACCCAATTCTGGATCAGTGGTGCTGGAAGAGCACAGCAGTTCAGGCACATCCAAAGTGCAGCGAAATCGACGTTTTGGGCAAAAGCCCTTCATCAGGAATAAAGGCAGTGAGCCTGAAGCGTGAAGAGATAAGCTAGAGGGGGGTGGGGGTGGGGAGAAAGTAGCAGAGTACAATGGGTGAGTGGGGGAAGGGATAAAGGTGATAGGTCAAGATGGAGTGGATAGGTGGAAAAGAAGATAGGCAGGTAGGACAAGTCATGGGGACAGTGCTGAGCTGGAAGTTTGGAACTAGGGTGAGGTAGGGGAAGGGGAAATGAGGAAACTGTTGAAGTCCACATTGATGCCCTGGGGTTGAAGTGTTCCGAGGCGGAAGATGAGGCGTTCTTCCTTCAGGCATCTGGTGGTGAGGGAGTGGCTGTAAAGGAGGCCCAGGACCTCCATTTCCTCAGCAGAGTGGGAGGGGGGAGTTGAAATGTTGGGGTGGTGTGGTTGATTAGTGCAGGTGTTCCGGAGGTGTCCCTCAACTGCTCTGCTAGGAGGCGCCCAGTCTCCCCAATGTAGAGACAACATCGGGAGCAACGGATACAATAAATGACATCAGTGGATGTGCAGGTAAAACTTTGATGGCTGTGGAAGGCTCCTTTAGGGCCTTGGATAGAGATGAGGGAGGCAGTGTGAGTACAGGTTTTACAGTTCCTGTAGGGAGGCATGGGCCTGACCAGGTAGCCACGGAGGGAATGGTCTTTGCGGAAGGCGGAAAGGGGTGGGGTCTTTTTGGAGGTGGCAGAAATGTCGATGGATGATTCGGTTTATGTGAAGGTTGGTAGGGTGGAAGGTGAGTACTGGGACGTTCTGTCCTTGTTACGGTTGGAGGGGTGGGGTCTGAGGGCGGAGGTGCGGGATGTGGACGAGATGCGTTGGAGGGCATCTTTAACGATGTGGGAAGGGAAATTGCGGTCTCTAAAGAAGGAGGCCATCTGGTGTGCTCTATGATGGAACTGGTCCTCCTGGGAGCAGATATGGTGGAGGCAGAGGAATTGGGAATACAGGATGGCATTTTTGCAAGAGGTAGGGTGGGAAGAGGTGTAATCCAGGTAGCTGTGGGAGTCGGTGGGTTTGTAAAAAATGTCAGTGTCAATTCGGTCGTCATTAATGGAGATGGAGAGGTCCAGGAAGGGGAGGGAGGTGTCAGAGATGATCCAGGTAAATTTAAGGTCAGGGTGGAATGTGTTGGTGAAGTTGATGAATTGCTCAACCTCCTCGCAGGAGCACGAGGTGGTGCCAATGCAGTCATCAATGTAGCGGAGGAAGAGGTGGGGAGTGGTGCTGGTGTAATTACAGAAGATCAACTGTTCTACCTAGCCAACAAAGAGACAGGCATAGCTGGGGCCCATACGTGTGCCCATGGCTACCCCTTTGGTAGGGAGTAAGTGGGAGGATTCAAAAGAGAAATTGTTAAGGGTGAGGACCAGTTCGGCCAAACGAATGAGGGTGTTGGTGGAAGTGTACTGTTGGGGACGTCTGGAGAGGAAACACGGAGAGCTTGGTGGCCCTGGTCATGGCGGATGGAGGTGTAGAGGGATTGGATATCCATGGTGAAGATGAGGCGTTGGGGGCCGGGGAAATGGAAGTCTTGAAGGAGGTGGAGTGCGTGGGTGGTGTCTCGAACACATTTTTTTAGATTAGACTTACAGTGTGGAAACAGGCCCTTCGGCCCAACAAGTCCACACCGACCCGCCGAAGCGAAACCCACCCATACCCCTACATTTACCCCTTACCTAACACTACGGACAATTTAGCATGGCCAATTCACCTGACCCGCACATCTTTGGACTGTGGGAGGAAACCGGAGCACCCGGAGGAAACCCACGCAGACACGGGGAGAACGTGCAAACTCCACACAGTTAGTCGCCTGAGTCGGGAATTGAACCCGGGTCTCAGGCGCTGTGAGGCAGCAGTGCTAACCACTGTGCCACCGTGCCGCCCACTAATGTGGGGAGTTCCTGGACTGGGGGGATAGGACAGTGTTGAGGTAGGTAGAGATGAGTTCAGTGGGGCAGGAGCATGCTGTGACAATGGGTCGGCCAGGGTGGTCAGGCTTGTGGATCTTGGGAAGGAGGTAGATCTGGGCAGTGTGGGGTTCCCAGACTATGAGGTTGGAAGCTGTGGGTGGGAGATCTCCTGAGGTGATGAGGCTCTGTATGGTCTGGGAGATGATGGTTTGGTGATGGGGGGTGGGATCATGGTCGAGGGGGCAGTAGGAAGAGGCGTCCTCGAGTTGGCGTTTGGCTTCAGCGGTGTAGAGGTCATTGCGCCAGACTACCACTGCACCCCCTTTATCCGCTGGCTTGATGGTGAGGTTGGGATTGGAGCAGAGGGACTGGAGGGCTGCACGTTGTGAGGGTGAGAGGTTGGAGTGGGGGAGGGGGGTAGACAGGCTGAGGCGGTTAATGTCCTGGCGGCAGTTGGAAATGAAGAGGTCGAGGGCAGGTAATAGGCCAGCACGGGGTGTCCAGGTGGATGCAGTGTGTTGGAGGTGGGCGAAGAGGTCCTCGGAAGGTGGGCGGGAATCCTGATTGTGAAAGCAAGCTCGGAGGCGACGGAAGAATTATTCGACGTCATGGCGTGTATTAAATTCATTGATGCGTTACCCAATGTCAGTGTCAATCTCCTATGTTTCCCTCTTACCCTTGCACACTATTTCTATCCAAGTAATCATTCAATGTTGTCTTGAATGCCTCATTTAAATCTGCCTCCATCACACTTTCAAGCAGTGCATTCCATAGCCTGGTCCTGACTGACAACATTTTTCACGTCAGCCTTGCTTTATTTGCACATCACTTTAAATATATGTTCCTTTGCTTTTCGGAATGGGAACAGCTTCTCCCTATCTGCTCGATCCAACCCTTTCAGGATTTTGGACAGCTTTATCAAATCTCCTCTCAGATAAGAGTGCCAACTCTTCAATCTACCCTCACAATTGAAGTTTCTCATTTCTGTACTCTTGCCAATACATTCATGTCTTTCCTAGAATGTGACACCCACAACTTTACATCATACTCCAGCTGAGATCTAACAGCGGAACAAATGCAAATTAGGAAAATTCTCACCAATGTATATTAGATTCCCTACAGTGTGAAATCAGGCCATTTGGCTCAACTTGTCCTCACTGACCATTCAGACCTATGTCCCTTTAACTAATGCACCTAACACTATGGGCAATTTAGAATGGCCAATTCACCTAGCCTGCACATCTTTGGACTGTTGGAGGAAACCGGAGCGCCCAGAGAAAACCCACACAAACATGGGAGAATGTGCAAACACCACACAGACAGTCGCCTGAGGCTGAAATCAAACTCGGGGCCCTGGCGCTGTGAGGCAGCAGTGCTAACCACTGAGCCACCGTGCCACCACATATATTCAAGTAACTTACTAACACTTGCAACTGAGACAAATGTACTCAAACTTCACAAATTTTTGCAGCTGTATACCGTGAAAGTTGCTACCCTGCAGAAGTATGGGCTTGTTAAAAAAAGATGCAGGCAGCTACTTGGAACTGTGTTCTGGTTAAGATATGCTTTTATTCGATTTACTGTAATGTTTGAATAACAAAACTTACCTAGACTTGTCGGTTTAATAAGCACATCCAGCACGTCATAAAAGGGTATGCTTTTCAGTTGGACATCTGGATGGACAGGATGGATGGAGGGAGAAGCCTCTTGCATTTCTATATTTGGCTTCGTCTCATGTAGCAGCACAGAGCTAACCAATGGAGATGAAGTCTGAGGTGTGGCTGATGTGGATGCCGAAGAATGCGCAATCCCCGAGGTCAACTCAGAGTCACTAGACAGGTTATTGTCCAAAGAGAAAACGGAAGATTTTATAGCTGACAAGTCAGCAAGGCTTTCAATAGTTCTAGGAAAACGTCGTCTGTACAGTTCCTTAATTTTGATCTGAACAGCTGGACTACAGCCACTCTTTAAAAGGTGTAGTGCTCTCACAAGGAGTTCATGCTTGCGACCACTTTTGTTACGACCAGCAAAACCTAACAACACTTGAAGCTCTGAGACACGAAAACTCGAAACCATATTCTGAAAGATAAAGCATTCAATGTAAATATCTTCATCAACCATCAATGTTTAGTTTCAACAACATTTAAACTTCTAATGCTTAACAATTTGAATTAATACTTATCTCAATAGTCCTATTATACTCAATGCTAAATGCTGCATAACCTATACAGAAGTTATCTTAAAATTGATAAATGATGTGGAAGCTGGAACTTCCTTAGTTTTATTCCAACTGCACACATGAATGAAATAACTGTGTATGTTATTTGAATGTATTAAATAAATGCTATTTCAACAAAGAATTATGTTTGATTGAACTTATAGCAATTTACTGTCATTCATTTAAACTGGGTACATAAGAACAGGGATAGGCCATTCAGCCTTTTGAGCCAGTTTTGCCAGTTAGCTCAGAGTTGATCATCTGCATTCCAGCTTTCAAGCCTAATGGTTGATTATCTCCACAGTAATTTATGACAAAAGTCAAGGTTATCATTAAATCCACCCTGCAGAGACGAATGCAACTTGCAATACTTTCTGACAAAGTAACTGGTGAATCACTAATAAGAATTGTTAGACAAAGAGAAATCATGATCCATCAAGTTTAACTCCTCCTATTCTGGTAGTCTTTTAATAAAAAGGAAAAGTGTTATTGACTGATGATAACAATGAGCCTCCAATTAATTTGCAACAGACCCAGAATTGACAGAGAAAACCTCAAGGATAGGGAGCTTTGGGAACCACAGATCCAAAGTCATTATTTTCCTTCCAAATATGTCACGTCGTGTCTTATCACATCACACCTCAACTTATTCATACATTGCATCCTAAAATATTATTTTCTGAAGTAAATATACTTAGTTGAATGTAGATTTACTAACTGCTTCCTCCATCTCCCAAAGGAGACTGTCCCCCATGGTTCTTTTATTGTCTTTTTTTTCCCCAAGGAGAGAACGAAGGTTCAGGGAGGTATAAACAATTTAATGATTCATATCTAATAACAGCTACCAAATGTTTCAGTCCTCATTCAGATAGGTTACAGAACTCAATACAAATACACGTATAAGTTACAACAGCCAGCTCAAATCATAAGAGAGCTTTCTGTTATTATATGTGAATGATCCAGATGCATAAGTAGTAAAAGATCATTTATGGAAGTCACCAAAGGAACACAGGAGTAGGTCATTGATCCTGTCATCCAATTAGATCTGCTATGTCTATGTCCCTTGATGTTTTTAGCTGCAGAAGTCTGTTGATTTCAATCTTGAAGCTGGTCAACAACAGAACTTTCACAGCTCCCTGGGGTAGAGAATTCCAAAGATTGACCACCTGCTGAGAAATTTCTCATGTCTATTTTAAATAGGTAATCACTTAATCTGAAATTACATTACATTTTAGAAACTCCAGCCAAGGTGATATCCTACTTACAACTATCCAATCATGACTTAAGAATTGTCATTAAAAACAATGCAATTAAATTAAACTACCATTCTTTGAAACTCTAGAGAATACAGGCCCAATTTCCCCAGTGTCTTATGAAACAATCCTATCATCTCAGGGATTAATATCTAAACACTCTACCTGCAGATTTGAGAATTGCAGAAAGCACTCTTAAAACACAGTACTGTATGTAAACACCCAGAATTTGCATGCAAAACTCAAAATATAACAAAGCATTCAAAAGCCAAAGTTAATTGCAAAGGAGGATGTAAGGTCAGAACTTTTCGCAGAGCGAAATACTGCTTCAAGGTTGCAAACAGTTCAGTAAAGACTCAGATAGTGGCAAGGAAGGTGACTGGAACTGGCAGGAAGTGAATAGTTAGGCATGGCATCTGAAAATACTGGGAAAACAAACCAATGCAAGCCAATGTTCAATTTGGTGAAATTGCAGTTTATCCAGGCCGGACATCAGTGAAATTAGTCTACCAATAAAGGCACTGGAGGAATCAAAAGAGATATGGTGAAGTTGAACCAGGTGATTCCAGCTGAAAATGTGTTGCTGGTTAAAGCGCAGCAGGTCAGGCAGCATCCAAGGAACAGGAAATTCGACGTTTCGGGCAAAAACCCTTCATCAGGGCTACTACCAGGTGATTCCAACCTATGTTAAGAACCTGACATCATGTCCTCAGATAAGGCAGTCAAGGGACAGCATTGAAATGAGCTGAGAATTAGTATGGGTCAAGGATAGATCTGTGGATGACTCCAATGAGAACAGGGCTGGGGTGTGTTAAAGTGGTATTGGAAACAGAAAATCTTTGGAGGAGATTTTCTGCCTACAACTGGGTAGTTCAGAGCAGGATCATAAAAATACACTTTAAATCAGCTGGGGATCACCAAAAGCATATGTTATAGTGTCAAATTGTGAATCTCTACCTCGCTCCTGTTAAAAATTGTTTTCATAAAATTAGAAAAACTGCTTTTATGTCTTACCAACTTTCAAACAGCTATTAGCAAAACTCTAAGTTCTTATTTGATTGAGTATATTCTTTTCATGAAATGACCATGCAAACACATAAATGTGCCAAGTCGAGTGGTTTCAGGCTGCCAAGTCTGAGAAGTCTCTACATGAATCTACTCTCCAACTAGGGAACAATTTCTTCTTAATTTGCTAATTGTTTGTGAAAATACACCACTAAAATAATACTCTTAGCTTGCCAATACATATTTAATCCATTATCTCAAGTTCATCCATCAGTACTAAGCAACACCCTACATAACTTAGAGATTTTTCAGGATTGATGGAAAATCACTTCAACAACAAACTGTATTTTAGCACTAGGTTATCATTTACATCAGTCAGACCCTCAAGTTAGGTAAATCATAATATTTTAGTATTAAGCTAATTATGTTAATTCAATCTAATTACATCACCAACCCTCTTCCTCCTTTTCCATCTGTACATCATTAACACTTTAATGACAAAAGAAGTGTTCACCAGAATCATACCAATGGCAGTATTCTATATTCTTAATCTTATGACACTGTCAGTACTCACAATGCACCCAGCTGAACCCAAATATCAACTTGTGTTTTATTTAAATCAGTTAACTTGACTTAGCAGACATCCCTTATTTGGATTCAAAACATCCAATCAGATTATGACACTTTAGGTTTGACTATTCAAGTGTGTTAAAAAAGGAGAGTTTTTTTTCCCCACAAGGGAAACTTGACATGGCTAAGTTGTCACGGACTTAAGACAGCGGGAACAGACAGCTCTACACGTAAAAAGGGAAGTTTTTTATGACTAAATTTTTTTTTTAAATGTTCATTCAAACTATATTTGTACATTACATCACAATTGAAAAAAAACATTTTATTTACTTATAAAAACAAACTAAAGATCTGAAGAATTGGCACCATCAAAAATGCCAACCAAACATTAAGACAAATATAGTTTGAAGCATCAACATTAAAAGATATGGAAATTGCTGTCTAAATCATAAAAGACAAAAGAACGTGGCAGGAAGGAAATCACCGAAAATGCAGTTTAGTAAAACGAAAATTTGAAGTAATCAGGACTAAATTCCCTTTAAAGAGTTAGGAGATAGCCTCCTGCTACCAGGAGCAGCTGCCCAGAGAGAAAAGGCGGGGACAGTTGTCAAATCAAAGGCCTAACGGCCCGGTCACTAGTAGGGAGGTGAATATCTGGGCTTTCCAAATCATTACAGACTGACTGATTTGTTTCATATAAATTTTCTCGCGGCGGCCAATTAGTTGTTGAGGTTCCGGTTTGAGGATTTTTAGAAAAAATCTAATTACCAGGAACGCTTCCCTGGTCAGGGTTGCTCGTTCCTCAGTGTCTTGCCTTGCCTCTTTCCCCTTGGCCCGCCGTTTCCAGCTGGGCTCCTTCTCTTCTGCAGTTTCCGCTCCCCCCTCTCTCTCTCTGTCTCTCTGACTCCCTCTTCCCTCTCTCACTAGACCACTCACCCTCAACTCGTCAAAATCCGCCATCTTTCGGCCCGTCCCATTATGCACTGCATCGTGACGCCATGCTCGACGTCGACGTCGTGACGCAGCACGTCACCCCCCCTGGCCCCACCCCCATGCTCCAAAACCTGCTTCAATGACTGACATGGCTTCAGCCTTGGTCAGTCTGTGATCACTGTGCTGTATGGTGTGACACTCATCTCACCTGCTGAAGCGCGAAGGCAGTTTTGGAGCCCATAAGTTGCACCCCACCAAAATGGAGGGAAATTAAAACAGCACGGTATAGATCCCAATGTCCCGAGGTCTCTGTCAACGAGTAATCTCAACCCTTGAGGAGAATGAGGTTAGGCCCTCACAGAGCAAACTCTTTCCAATAATATGATATTTCCAACCTTATCTGGAAATCAACATTTGTCTGAACGCCATGTAAGTCTCCAATCTATATGGTGGATGATTAGTCTCCTTGATTAACACTTAATTTCACCAGTTTCCTCATCTTCCCTCCCTCCAGCTCAGCACCATCCTCTTGAAATGTCCTACCTGTTCATTTTACTTCCCACCTATTCGTTCCACCCTCCGCTCTGACCTATCACCATCACCACCCTCCCACCTGCATTCACCTATTGCCCTCCAGCCACAGTGCCCTCCCGCATTTAGTTCCCAGCTCCCCATCCCCCTCCCCCAAAACTGCTGATGAAGAACTAATGCCTAAAACGCAAACTTTCCTGTTCCTCGGATGCTGCCTGACCTGCTGTGCTATTCCCACGCCACACTTTGACTCTTGCTTGTCACGTAACTGCCCAAACGAGAGATAAATCTTTCATCCCCATGAAAGAGACCAAAGGTTATGATGATGATGATATCCTCATCAAGATGTTGGAGAACTGAACATCTTTGCTATTCCAGCCACTTCATATTGACTACCAACCACAGCATGTATTTGTAACAACTTTAACATAACACATTCCGAGGTGTTCAAGAGAACCTAAACAGCCAAACCAAAATCTTGAGCCACAGAAATGTACATTACTAAAAGAAGAGAATTGAATGGAATTGAATTTATTGTCATGTGTACCAAGGCACAGTGAAAAACTTTGTCTTGTGAGCAATACAGACATCACAGAGTTAAGTAGCATAGAGTGGGATGGATCTTTAAGAATGCTGGCAGCCTTTCCTTGACAGTGGACCTGGTAGACAGATTCTAGAGACGGGAGGTTGGCCCTTGCGATTGTCCGGGCCTAGTTCGCCACTCTCAGTAGCCGTCTCTGATCTTGAATGGTACATTCAGACAAATGTTGATTTCCAGATAAGGTTGGAAATATCGTATTGTTGGAAAGAGTTTGCTCTGTGAGGGCCTAACCTCATTCTCCTCAAGGGTTGAGATTACTCGTTGACAGAGACCTCGGGACATTGGGATCTATACCGTGCTGTTTTATTTTCCCTCCATTTTGGTGGGGTGCAACTTATGGGCTCCAAAATTGCCTTCGCGCTTCAGCAGGTGAGATGAGTGTCACACCATACAGTACAGTGATCACAGATTGACCAAGGTTGAAGCCATGCCAGGTATGATACACGGGTGCTATGTTGCCTCCCAGGTGCCAGGCTTCTTGATGTCTCTGATCATATTTTCGGGATATTTGTTGGGGAGGGGGAGCAGCCCCAAGTCGTGGTCCACATTGGTAAGAAGATGAAGGTTTCCACACTATATGGAATCTAATCTAATCTAATCTATATCTCTAAGCACAGGGGATGGGGTCTCTCGGTTCTGCGATTGGTCAAAGAACACTAGCAATTCAGTCTGGTTCTGCAAGATTTCACACTTTATTATCACGACCGGGCACAGGTTGTCCTGCAACACAGAGGTTAAACACTTATGTGTTTGTAGGAGAAAGCTGTGCGCATGGCTTAAGACAGACATTTTCATATTTTTTTTGAAAAGAAGTACAGCCATGGTTACAGAGCAAATTCAAACAATTACCAATCAAATTTAATAAAATGACATTATTGACAGCCACTTAGCCCAATGATATTTCCTGGGAACCAATTTTGTTTTACTCAAACAAGCTTCTTTATCTCTTTTTGCACCTGCAATTGCAAATTAAGACGGCTAGTAATGTCTTATCTATTCTAATTATTTCTATGCTGCAAAGAAAGCATCGTTTGCTGATCTTTGATTCAGTACTCAGGAATGCAGCTTTTAGCAGGGTTAAAAGCCATTTTAAGCAAAATTGTCAATTTGCAGCCTCGAAGCTGTTTTGTCATGCAACTTGCAAGAAGTCATTTTGTTGTTAGTAAGAGCATGTATTAAATGGTTACTCCTGACACAGTCTGTATTCAGATTTTAGGTCCTCCAAAGAGTGTTGGGGATTTAAGGCAGAAATTCAGGGAGCTAGGGTGGAGGTTTAGAGCTAGGATAAACAGAGTTGTTATCTTTTGTTTGTTGCCTGTGCTATGTACTAGTGAGGCAAGGAATAGGGAGAGAGAGGAGTTGAACTCGTGGCTACAGGAATGGTGCAGGAGAGAGAGTTGTGGATTCCTGGATAATTGGAGCTCTTTTTGGGGTAGGTGGGACTTCTATAAACAGGATGGTGGTCTTCACCTGAACCAGAGGAGTACCAATATCCTGGGGTGAAATTTGCTAATGCTCTTTGTGTGGGTTTAAGCTAATTCAGCAGGGGGATGGGAACCTAAATTGTAGTTAGATTATAGAGGAGGTTGAGAATAGGGAGGTCCGAAATAAAGTTTCAAGGTCACAAGGGGGCACCGGTAAGCAAGAAGTTCGTTTGGAATGTGGCTATTTCAACCCCAGGAGCATCCAGAATCAGGTGGGTGAACTTGCAGCATTGGTCAGCACCTGGGATTTCGATGTTGTGGCCATTTCAGAGACATGGGTAGAGCAGGGACAGGAATGGTTCTGGGATTTAGATGTTTCAGTAAGAACAGAGAAGATGGTAAAAGAGGTGGGGGTGTGGCATTGTTAGTCAAGGGTGGTGTTGCAGTGGCAGAAAGGACATTTGAGGACTTGTCAACTGAGGTAGTATGGGCTGAGATTAGAAACGAAAGGAAAGGTCACCCTGTTGGGAGTTTTCTATAGACCTCCAAATTGTTCCAGAGATGTTGCAGAAAGGATAGCAAAGATGATTTTCGATAGGAGCAAGAGTGACAGGGTAGTTGTTATGGGGGAACTTCAACTTCCCAGATATTGACTGGGAATGCTACAGTAGTTTAGATGGGTCAGTTTTTGTCCATTGTGTGCAGGAGGGTTTTCTGACAGCATGTAGACAGACTAACAAGGGGCGATGCCACAGTAGATTTGGTACAGGGTAATGAACACGGCCAGGTGTTAGCTTTGGAGGTAGGTGAGCACTTTGGTGATAGTGACCACAATTCAGTTATGTTTACTTTAGCGATGTAAAGGGTTAGTATACACCGGAGGGCAAGAGCTACAGCTGGGGGGAAAGGCAACTACGATGCGATTAGATAAGATTTAGGATCCATAGGATGGGGAAGGAAACTGAAGGGGATGGGTGCAATGAAAAAGTGGAGCTTATTCAAGAAACAGCTATAAGACCTTAAGACCATAAGACATAGGAGTGGAAGTAAGGCCATTCGGCCCATCGAGTCCACTCTGCCATTCAATCATGGCTGATGGGCATTTCAACTCCACTTACCAGCGTTCTCCCCGTAGCCCTTAATTCCTCGTGACATCAGGAATCTATCAATCTCTGCCTTGGAGACATTTAGCGTCCCGGCCTCCACTGCACTCTGAATTCCACAGACCCACCACTCTCTGGCTGAAGAAATGTCTCCGCATTTCTGTTCTGAATTGACCCCCTCTAATTCTAAGGATGTGTCCACGGGTCCTAGTCTCCTCACCTAACAGGAACAATTTCCTAGCGTCCACCCTTTCCAAGCCATGTATTATCTTGTAAGTTTCTATTAAGTCTCCCCTTAATCTTCTAAACTCCAATGAATACAATCCCAGGATCAGTTACTAGCAGTTACTAGCGGTGTACCACAAGGATCTGTTTTGGGACCATTGCTTTTTGTTATCTTTATAAATGATCTAGAGGAAGGACTTGAAAGCTGGGTAAGCAAGTTTGCGGATGACACGAAAGTCGGTGGAGTTGTGGATAGTGAGGAAGGAAGTGGTAGGTTACAGCGGGATATAGATAAGTTGCAGAGCTGGGCGGAAATGTGGCAAATGGAATTCAATGTAGCTAAGTGCGAAGTCGTTCACTTTGGTAGGAATAACAAGATGTTGGATTACTGGGCTAATGGTAGGCTACTTGGTAGTGTGGATGAGCAGAGGGATCTTGGTGTCTATGTACACAGATCTCTGAAAGTTGCCACCCAGGTAAATAGTGCTGTGAGGAAGGCATATGGTGTACTGGGCTTTATTGGCAGAGGAATTGAGTTCCGGAGTCCTGAGGTCATGTTGCAGTTGTATAAGACTCTGGTGAGGCCTCATCTGGAGTATTGTGTGCAGTTTTGGTCGCCATACTATAGGAAGGATGTGGAAGCTTTAGAACGAGTGCAGAGGAGGTTTACCAGGATGTTGCCTGGAATGGTAGGAAAATCTTATGAGGAAAGGCTGAGGCACTTGGGGCTGTTCTCATTGGAGAAGAGAAGGTTTAGGGGAGATCTGATAGAAGTGTATAAGATGATTAGGGGTTTAGATAGGGTAGATACTAAGAACCTTTTACCGCTAATGGAGTCAGGTGTTACTAGGGGACATAGCTTTAAATTAAGGGGTGGTAGGTATAGGACAGATGTTAGGGGTAGATTCTTCACACAGCGGGTTGTGAGTTCATGGAATGCCCTGCCCGTATCAGTGGTGAACTCTCCTTCTTTATGTTCATTTAAGCGGGCATTGGATAGGCATTTGGAAGTTATTGGGCTAGTATAGGTTAGGTAGGACTCGGTCGGCGCAACATCGAGGGCCGAAGGGCCTGTACTGCGCTGTATCCTTCTATGTTCTATGTTCTATGTTCTATGATCCTCAGCCGTTCCTCGTATGTTAGACCAACCATTCCAGGGATCATCCGTGTGAATCTCCGCTGGACACATTCCAGTGCCAGTATGTCCTTCCTGAGCTACTGCGTATACTTGATATGTATGTACCTGTCAGACAGGGAGGAACTTGTTGAGCACAGGAGCCGTGGTTTACTGAGGACGTTGAATATCTTGTCAAGAGGAAGAAGAGGACTTATGTTAGGATGAGATATGAAGATCAGTTAGGGTGATTGAGAGTTACAAGGTAGCCAGGAAAAACTTAAACAGAGAGCTAAGATGAGTGAGGGGAGCATATGAGAAGTTATTGGTGGATAGGATCAGGAAAAACCCTAAAGCTTTCTATAGGGATAAAAGAATGACTAGAGTAAGATTAGGGCCAATCAAGGACAGTAGTGGGAAGTTGTGCATGAAGTCAGGAGATAGGGAAGTGCTAAATGAATATTTTTCATTCGTCTTCACACTGGAAAAAGACAATATTGTTGAGGAGAATACCAAGAAACAGGCTACTAGACTAGATGGGATTGAGATTCATAAGGAGGTGGTATTAGAAATTCTAGAAAGTGTGAAAAAAGATAAATCCCCTGGGCCAGATGGGATTTAGAGCTGAAAACGTGTTGCTGGTTAAAGCACAGCAGGTTAGGCAGCATCCAAGGAACAGGGAATTCGACGTTTCGGGCCAGAGCCCTTCATCTGGAATGAGGAGAGTGTGCCAGCAGGCTAGGATTTATCCTAGGATTCTCTGGGAAGCCAGGGAGGAGATTGCAGAGCCTTTGGCTTTGATCTTTGTTGTCATTGCCCACAGGAATAGTACCAGAAGACTGGAGGATAGCAAATGTTCCCTTGTCCAAGAAGACAACTTTGGTAATTATAGACCAGTGAGCCTTACTTCGGTGTGGATAAAATGTTGGAAAGGTTATAAGAGATAGGATTTATAATTATCTGAAAAAGAATAAGTTATTTAGGGATAGTCAACACGGTTTTGTGAAGGGTAGATCGTGCCTCACAAATCTTATTGAGTTTTTTGAGAAGGTGACCAAACAGATGAATGATGGTAAAGCCGCTGATGTGATGTATATAGATTTCAATAAGGCTTTGGATGTAGGCTTGCTCTCTGAGCTGAAAGGTTCATTTCCAGGCGTTTCGTTATCTTACTAGGTAACACCTTCAGTGGGCCTCATGCAAAGCAACGCTGAAAATTCCTGCTTTCTATTTATTTGTTTGGGTTTCTTTGGGTTGGTGATGTCATTTCCTGTGGGGATGTTATTTCCTGTGATGAAGTCACTTCCAGTTTCTTTTCTCAGGGGGTGGTATAGGGGGAGCTGCAGATAAAGGGGGTTGGCGAGGGGAGGGTGGTGAAGTGGGGATAGGTGAAGACAGGTAGAGGATACAACCTGTTTGGTCAATGGAAGGAATGAATCTGGTTGATGGCAGGGAGGAGTGGAAGGGAAGGGAAGGGAAGGGAAGGGGATGGCCTAGGAAGGGAGTCGAGGGAAGGGAAAGGAGATTATTTGAAACTGGAGAACTCAATATTGAGTCCTCTCGGCTGTAGGCTGCCCAGCCGGAAGATGAGGTGTTGCTCCTCCAACTTATGGTTTAATTTATTGTGACCATCCTTGGCCTCCTCCATTGCCACAATGAACTAAACCGTAAATTGGAGGAACAACACCTCATCTTCTGGCTAGGCAGCCTACCGCCCAGAGGACTCAACATTGAGTTCTCCAATTTCAAATAACCTCCCTTCCCATCCCTCGACTTCCTTCCTAGCACCTCCTCCTCCCTTCCACTCCTCCCTGCCACCAACCAGATTCATTCCTTCTATTGACCAACCAGGTCATACCCTGTACCTATCTTCACCTATCCCCACTTCACCACCCCATCCCCCGTCAACCCCCTTTATCTACAGCTCCTTCCACACCCACCCCCAGTCCTGAAGAAGGGTTACACCTGAAATGTTGACTTCTCCACCTCTTGATGCTGCCTGGCTTGCTGTGTTCTTCCAGCCTTCTGCCTGTCTACTTTGGATTCCAGCATCTGCAGTTTTTTTGGATCTCACCAAGTTAATTCTGGGAGCCAGTGAGGTAATGGCTTTAAGTGGACATGTTATTTTATAACCATAAATAATGTTGTTAACACAAAATTTAACTTTGATTAAGTTACAATCAAACAGTGGATCAAGATTTTTTAAAAATCACAGTGTACAGAAGAAGGCCCATCAGGCCATTGAGCCTTTGGTACATTTTTGAAAGAAAGATACAATTGGTCCCACTAGCCACTAGGTTCCATAGCCCTGTAATTGTTTTTCATGTGAAGCATTTGTACAATTCCCCTCTGGGATCTCTGTGTTCTCAACAACATATAACCTTCTGTCATTTCTTCTAATGAAAAATCTAAAGCTTCTTTAGTTTCAGACATTGAGGTGTCATGGTGAGTTAGATGGGGCCGTGGCAAAACAGTCATCTTTAACTAAAGTCGAGAGTGCGGTGCTGGAAAAGCACAGCAGGTCAGGTAGCATCTGAGGAGTAGGTGAATCAATGTTTTGGGCATAAGCCCTTCATCAGGAAACTCCATCTTTAACTAAAGGGTTGCCGTTAAAACAGAAAATACTGCTATTAAACCAAAAGCCTTAATATGAATGCAAGTCATTGATAATGATAGCAATGACTATTATAACAGTTAAAAAGATTTACTCTCATTACATTTTCTGCTGTTTTTCAATCCAGATTCCAGATGTGTAACTCACTACATTGTCCACATTAATAGAGATGATATTCATGTAAAACTCTTAACTGCTGTAAAGTCAGCGTGAAAGAGGAGCAATTGCAACAACAACATATACTTATAGCCTTTAACAAAAAGAAAGCTAACTAGGCATGCATAGAAACATTGTGTAGGGAAACCATTCCAGAACCTGAGGCCTAAACAACTGAAAGTGCAACCATCAACAATGGAGCAATTAAAATTGGGGGTGCATAGGGGCCAGAAGCAGAGGAGCGCAGATGCCTTAGATTGTTGTGGGGCTGGAGGAGATTGTAGAGATAGGGACAGATGAGACCATGGAATGACTTGAAAGCAAGGATGTGAGTTTTAATGGCAGAGTTTTGGGGAATAATGACAGAAACCAGTGCTTGTCTTGGAAGTGATTTGATTAAGATTAGGATCTTCACCAACGTGGTCTTCCAGTTGCAGCTGTCATGCCTAACAAGAAATCTTACTTAGATCAGCGACAACGTGATACATTGGAATTTGTTCTAAAAGATGTGTGTAGGGTAAGTGGATATGGATAAATTGCCAACATGTGGTAAGGTACAAGAGAAGACAGCTTAAACAAATTTTTGTAAAGCGTTTAACCAAAGCCTCATGTGTCCATTTAAATAGCTGTAGGTTATCAACATGCTTAGTTAAATTACATATCTTTTCGTGGTTGGCTTGACTTAGCTCCAAGATCCACATAGTGTTAAGTAGAAGTTTCACAGAACTAAGATGTGAGACACATGTCACATGTCATTTTCAATGTCTGTAATACACTTCAGAAGTTCAAAATAACTTCAACAGCTATTCAAATCTCTCTACTACTTCATAATTAATATAAAGGAAAGGCCTGTGAAATGAAAATAATTATTTTTATAAATATGATAATGAATGATTTTTGCCATAACTAACAGCCAATTAATAAAATTCTATTCTTGATACTTTATTAATTATCACAGAGGTATAGAAAAAGTAGCTCAACCTCTTTGTTTGTGTTATAGTTCAATTTCCAATTTGAAATTTAAAAATAAATAAACATATATAGTTGAATAAGAAATTGACCAATTAATAGAAACATTTTGTTCTATGTACAAATTAGGAGCAGAAGTAGGACCCTTGTCCGCTTGAACCTGTTCACCATCAATAAGATCAGAGTTGATTTGATTACTCTACATTCCACCCTTCATCCCTTTGCAAATCCATTTCTGCCTTAAAAATATGGAAACACTCTGCTTTCACTACCTTCTGAGGAAGCACTCCAAAGACTCATAACCCAGTGTGAGAAATATTCCTCCTCATTGCTCTTTAATGGGCAACTTCTTATTTTCAGTAGTTGTAGATTCTTCCAAAAGAGTTAATATCCTTTCCACATCCATCCTATAAAAACCCTATATATATGTATATATATATATATCAAATTGCAGCTTACTCTTCAAAACCCCATCTGATATAAGTCACACCTTCTCGCTTTTCTTAATTAGACAAGTCACCCATTCCAAATATTAGTCACTTGAGCCTTCTCTGAACTGCTTAAGATGCATTTACATCTTTCCTTAAATAAAGAGACTGATATTTTAATGGTCTCACCTGAAAAAAAAACTGAAACATTACTTCCTCACTTTTCCAATGAAAAACAGTGCTGAAGAAACTCAGTAGATCTCACAGCATCTGTAGACAGACTATAAAAATAGGAATAGCTGGAAAGCTCAGCAGGTCTGGCAGCATCTGTGAACAGAAATTAAAGTTAACATTTCAGGTCTGGTGACCCTTCTTCAATATGTTCAGAGGAAGGATCACTGTACCTGAAACGTTAACTGATTTCTCTCACAGATGCTGTCAAACCCACTGAGCTTTTGCAGCTACTTCTGTTTTTGTTTCTGACTTACAGCATCTGCAGTTGTTTTGGTTTTTAATGTAGACAGTCTATATTGGCTTTCAATTAGCCTATCAATAAATAACTATAATAACTTCAAAGCTTGGCTCTGCCAGTTAAAGTTTAAACCACAACAATTTAATGCAGCTAATAACACTTATTTACAGAATACATTACACGGTCCTTGCATGCCTAGCTCCCCAATTCAGCAGATTTCCCACTCCAACCCTGATTAGGCTAGCTGGTCAAATGACTCCTCCCTCAGAGCTCATCCCAACTACAACAACAACATTTTTTAGCTTTGCTGATTACTTGCTGTACCAAACATTAACTTTTTGCAATTCACACAGTAGGACACAGATCCTCTGCATCTCAGAGCTCTGTAATCCTTCACCATTTAGATAATATCCTTTTGTATTCATCCTGCCAAATTAGACAATTTCATACTTTCTTATTTTAGTTTTCCATTCACCAGATCTTTGCCACTCACTTAACCATAAGATCATAAAAAATTAGAATAGAACTAAGCCTTTTGGTCCCTCAAGCCTGCTTCATCATTTGTATCATGGATGAACAGACACTTCTCAAGTCCACTTACCATCCTTTTACCCAAATTAATGTGACTATTATTCCTTTGTAGCATTCTTATGTCCTCTTCAGAACTTACTTGAATTGAATTTGTTGTCACGTGTACCGAGGCACATTGGAATGCTTTGTCTTGCAAGCAATACAGGCAGATCACACAGTTAAATAGCATAGATAAGTAAATAATAGATAAACAGCAGCAAAAACAAAAACACAGGTCCAGGTGATTGTTAAGGGTTTGTGAGTCCACTCAGTATTCTAACAATAGTAGGGTAAAAACTGTTTCAAAACCAGCTGGTGTGTGTGTTCAGGCTTCCATACCTTCTCCCCGATGGCAGAGGTTATAGAAAAACATTGCCAGGGTGGGATGGATCTTTGAGAATGCTGGTGGCCTTTCCTTGACAGTGGACCTGGTAGACGGATTCTATAGATGGGAGGTTGGCCCTTGTGATTGTCCGGGCCGAGTTCAACTCTCTGTAACCGTCTCTGATCTTGAATGGTACAGTTAACAGACCAGGTAGTGATATATCCAAACAGAATGCACCACATCCAGTGTGGCCTCCCCTCTCGGCCCTTCGACATACTGTGTCAGGAAACCCTCCTGCACACATTGGACACAAACTGATCCATCTGATGTACTGGAGTTATAGCATTTCCAGTCAATGTTGGGGGAGTTAAAGTCCCCATAATGACCATCCTGTTCCTTTCACTCCTACCCAGAATACTTTTGCTAATCCTCTCTTCCACCTCTCTGGAACTCTGCGGAGGCCTATAAAAAAAACTCCAAGCAGTGTGACCTCTCCTCTCTTGTTTCTAACCTTAGCCCACACTATCTCAGTAGACGAGTCCTCATCAAAAGTTCTCTCAGCCATCGTTATACTATCCTTGACTAACAAGGCCATGCCTCCCCCTATTTTACTGCCTTGCCTGTTCTTAATGAAAGATCTAAACTCTGGAACCTGCAACATCCATTCCTCTCCCTGCTCTATCCATGTCTCTGAAATGGCCACAACATTGAAGTCCCAGGTACCTATCCATGCTGCAAGCTCACCTACCTTATTTAGGATACTTTTGGCATTGAAGTAAACACACATCAAACCACTTCCCCAGAATGAGCCCCAATTATCCAAGAACCTGAAACCTGCACCATCCTTGCAGCTGATATCTCTCCCCATTCCTTACCTCGCTATTACGTGTCATGGGTAACAAGCCAGAGATAACAACTCTGCTTGTTCTAGCTCTCAGCCTCCACCCTAGCTCCCTGAAATCCTGCCTTACGTGCCCAAACCTCTTTCTACCTATGTCGTTGGTACCTACACGGATAACGACTTGAGGCTGGTCACCCTCTCCTTTCAGGAGCCCAAAGATACAATCTGAGACATCACGGACCCTGGCACCTGGGAGGCAACACACCAATCGTGAGTCTCGGTCACTCCCAACAAACCTTCTATCTTAGCCTCTAACTATTGAGTCCCCAATAACTAACACTCTCCTCCTTTCCCTCCTTCCCTTCTGTGCAACTGGGACAGACCCTGTGCCAGAGACGTGGGCCCCACTGGATACCCCTGGTAAGTCGCCCCCTCTCAAAAGTATCCAAAACGGTATATATGTTTTTCATGGGAACGACCACAGGGAATCCCTCCACTGAGTATTTGTTTCTTCCCCCTTCGAACAGTCACCTAGCTTTCTTCATGCCTAGGAGTAACTACTTCCCTGTAACTCTAATCTATCACAGCCTCTGCCTCCCGAATGATCTGAGGTTCATCCAGTCCCGCTCCAGTTCCCTACCATGGTCTTGGAGGAGCGAGAGTTGGGTGAACTTACTGCAGATGTACTTGGTTGGGACACAAATGGCATCCCTCACCTCAAACATCATGCAGGAGGAACGTTGCTCTCCCTGCACTGCCAAACCTGCTAGTCCCCTTATCACAAAGTAAAAAAGAAATGAAGCTTACCTGATATGTCCCTGGTCTTTAAAGTTAGAGGAGGTGGTTGGGTGGGAGGTCCTACAAAGGTAGGGTCTCATGTTAAGAAAACACTGACTTATATAGCTGGACTGAAATAAAAATAAGAATTCCTGTACTCAATACCATGACCAATAAATGAAACCATACCAAACGCCGCCTTCACTATCCTATCTAACTGCGACTCCACTTTCAAGGAGCTATGAACCTGCCCTCTAAGTTCTCTTCATTCAGCAACACTCCCTATGACCTACTAAGTATATAAGTCCTGCTAAGATTTGCTTTCCCAAAATGCAGCACCTCCCATTTATCTGAATTAAACTCCATCTGCCACTTCTCAGCCCATTGGCCCACCTGATTAAGATTCCTTTGTAATCTGAGGTAACCTTCTTCGCAGTCCGCTACACCTCCAATTTTGGTGTCATCTGCAAACTTACTAACTATACATCTTATGATCACATCCAAATCATTAACATAAATGATGAAAAGTAGTAGACCCAGCACCGATCCTTGTGGCACTCCACTGGTCAAAGGCCTCCAGTCTGAAAAACAGCCCTCCACCACCACCCTCTGTCTTCTACCTTTGAGCCAGTTCTGTATCCAAATGGCTAGTTCTCCCTGTATTCCGTGAGACCAAACCTGGCTTCGCAGCCTCCAAGGGGGAACCTTTTCGAACGCCTTACTGAAGTTCATATAGATCACATCTACTGCTCTGCCCTCATCAATCCTCTTTGTTACTACTTCAAAAAATTCAATCAAGTTTGTGAGACATGATTTCCCATGCACAAAGCCATGTTGACTATCCCTGATCAGTCCTTGCCTTTTCAAATACATGTACATCCTGTCCCTCAGGGTTCCCTCCAACAACTTACCCACCACCGACGTCAGGCTCACTGGTCTATAGAACACTGGCTTGTCCTTACCACCTTTCTTAAACAGTGGCACCACGGTAGCCAACCTCCAGTCTTCCTGCATCTCACCTGTGACTATCGATGATACAAATATCTCAGCAAGAGGCCCAGAAATCACTTCCCTAGCTTCCCACAGTGTTCTAGGGTACACCGGATCAGGTCCTGGGGATTTATCCACCTTTACTTGTTTCAAAACATCCAGCACTTCCTCCTCTGTAATCTGGACATTTTTCAAAATGTCACCATCTATTTCCCGACATTCTTTATCTTCCATATCCTTTTTCACAGTAAATACTGATGCAAAATACTCATTTAATATCTCCCCCATTTTCTGCAGCTCTACACAAAGGCTGCCTCTCTGATCTTTGAGTGGCCCTATTCTCTCCCTTTTGTTCTTAATGTATTTGTAAAAACCCTTTGGATTCTCCTTAATTCTATTTGCCAAAACTATGTCATGTCCCCTTTTTTTCCTCCTGATTTCCCTCTGCTAGGCCCCTCATTAGCAACTCATTTGAAAGTTCAGAGAATAGAATCTCAGCTTTAGGGAGGGCAGGTCTGAAGACCTCCTCGTGGGTCTGCACCTGGGCCTGGCCAAACTGGCCATAAACAGGTCCAGGCAGCGGGCCATGGAGGGGGTCGTTAGGGCCAACTGCCTGCCCCTCTTCCGTGGTTATGTTAGGGCCCGAGTGTCTTTGGAGGAGGAGCATGCAGTATCCACCAACACCCTGGAGTTGTTCAGGGAGAGGTGGGCGTCGCAGGGAGTGGAGTGCATCATTTCCCCCTCCAATTCTATTTTGATTTAATCCCTGCCCTCCCCTTTACTGTTTGATCACACAGCATTTCCCTTTGATGTGAAGGGCACTGCTTGTCACTGGCCACCCGGGTGTTTTCCTATCTTCCTGGTGATGGAAATTAAATAAAGATTTGTGCATTTTGTGTCTCTCACTGCGTCTCGCACTTGCACACACATACACCATGGGTGCTGGAGAAAAAATAAGCACTACCGCAGTTAGGCGGTAGTGCAGGGGTAAAGAAAAAACAAAAATAAAAAGGCCTTTAAAAAGAAAAGAAAAAAAGAAAAGAAAAAAGAAAGAAAAAAATAGAATCTCTGTTTTAATAATTAAACAAATATTCCTCGGAACTTACTGAAAGGTATCTGCATGCCTTAGTGTCATCTGAAGCCAAGCAAAATCTAATTCCATGTCCTAGTTACGTTATGTATTGTGGAGTCTGTTTAAGTGAACTGGCAAGTTACATCTCATTTATTTACTTTTGATTTATTCCTTAACCGTATCTGTTTGTCTATCTGTCTTTGTGTGAGAGTGGGGTCTAGAATCAAGGAAGATTGATTTTAAGTCATATAAATGAATTAGATTTATCTTGTGGTTTAACATTGCTCTGCTAAAGCTGCTGTACTGTATTATTAATGTATTGTTAAACCTTTTGCTTACACTATAAGTGTAGTGTCTGGTAATGGTTATTCACAAAATCTGATACTGGTTATTAAAAAGACCTGGTTAATTTTGAGGGTTATTGAGTATGTTAACTTTACAGTGTTATGAGTATAAGGAAAAGGAGGCTAATTTGATTTGGCTGCCTGTCTTCATGTTGTAATACGGCCCGCTGCTAAAACAATTTGTTCAGTCTCACTTCTCTGGCAATTGTCATTTTCTTCAGACCCTCGCTCCCTTTCTTATCTTGATTTACAGATATTTCTGGGATGTTATTTATATCCTCCAAAGTGAAGACTGATGCAAAATATTTGCTCAGTTCATTTACCATCTCCTTATTTTCCAATAATAACTCCTCTGTAATGGAGAAACATTTTTTAAACTTTGAGAATGGAATAGATTTTAATTACTTAAGATACTCATCTAAAAACTTGCGTCTCTAGCAGAGCAGGAACAAATTCCTACATCATGAAAAAGTTAGAAAAAGCAAAAGGAACACCATCTTTCCCACTTTACCTAAGTGCCTTACTCACTCAACCCCCCAGCACTTTGTTTAGTCTCAGTCAGTGACAAGTCACACAGAGATGCCTGTATTAATATGATCTGAGTTACATCAGCCCAGGTTAAAAGAAAAACCAGAACAGAAGTTGCTGGAAAAGCTCAGCAACCTGGCAGCATCTGTGAAGAGAAATCGGAGTTAACTTTTCTGGTCCGACTACCCTTCCTCAGAACTGAAGTTACAAAATTCATAATTTGAATAAATAAATTGCAATTAAATGTTAATTGTGAAATACAACAAATTCAAATTTTTAAAGAGAAGAAGATTTCACCTACTTACCAAACTCTCAGCACTCATTTCAATGTTCCATTTGTTCTTACGTGTCTAAGTCAAATTTTTTTGATCTTAGCTACCTAAAGAGGAATGGAACTTGCTCAGTGGTTGTCTATTTTCTTTCATAATATTATTGCACTTGGAACTTTCAACACTTGAAAGTATAATATAACTTTTAACTTTTGCATTTAGATGCACATCATGGTTTTTTTAAATGTCTTTGTTGTTAAAATTGTATGCTACTAAATCATCTAGACTAAAAAGATACAGTTCAATCCCTGGTCTATTAACTCATTAAATGAGCATCCCACTATTGAACTGACTCACGCAGAACAGGAGGGCCTCCATTTGGCTTTAAGATTGCCAAACCTGGATCTCAGTTTTTTTCTCCACAACTGTGACAGGAGTTTTTATATATATATATATTGAATCATTGGCTTCTCTGTGGTTGCAATCTGTGATATTTCATACTGGAATTCGAGGCAGGGTGGTGGACTGGAAGGGAATGTTCTCAATACAAGAAACTGAAATAATGTTTTATAGGCCTGTGACCAGTGCGTGCCACAAGGATCAGTGCTGGGTTCTCTACGTTTTGTCATTTACATAAATGATTTTGATGCGAGCATAAGAGGTACAGTTAGTAAGTTTGCAGATGACACCAAAATTGGAGATGTAGTGGACAGCGAAGAGGGTTACCTCTGATTATAACAGGATCTGGACCAGATGGGCCAATGGGCTGAGAAATGGCAGATGGAGTTTAATTCAGATAAAAGCGAGGTGTTGCATTTTGGGAAAGCAAATCTTAGCTGGACTTATACACTTAATGGTAATGTCCTAGGGAGTGTTGCTGAACAAAGAGACCTTGAAGTGCAGGTTCATTGCTCCTTGAAAGTGGAATCGCAGGTAGATAGGATAGTGAAGAAGGTGTTTTGTATGCTTTCCTTTATTGGTCAGAGTATTGAGTACAGGAGTTGGGAGGTCATGTTGCGGCTGTGCAGGACATTCGTTAGGCTACTGTTGGAATATTGTGTGCAATTCTGGTCTCCTTCCTATCAGAAAGATGTTGTGAAACTTGAAAGGGTTCAGAAAAGATTTAGAAGGATGTTGCCAGGGTTGGAGGATTTGAGCTACAGGGAGTGGCTGAGCAGGGTGGGGCTCTTTTTTTCTGGAGCGGCGGAGGCTGAAGGGTGACCTCATAGAGGTTTACAAAATTGTGAAGGGCGTGGATAGGATAAATAGACAAAGTCTTTTCCCTGGGATTGGGCAGACCAGAACTAGAGGGCATAGGTTTAGGGTGAGAGGGGAAAGATATAAAAGAGACCGAAGGGGCACCTTTTCACACAGAGAGTGGTACGTGTATGGAATAAGCTGCCAGAGGATGTCATAGAGTCATAACGTCATAGAGCTGTACAGCATAGAAACAGACCCTGAGTCCAACGCGTCCATGCTGACCAGATATCCCAACTCAATTGCTAGTCCCACCTGCCAGCACCTGGCCGATATCCCTCCAAACCCTTCCTATTCATATACCCATCCAAATACCTCTTAAATGTTGCAATTGTACCAGCCTCCACCACTTGCTCTGGCAGCTTATTCCATACACGTACCACTCTCTGTGTGAAAACGTTGTGCCTTAGGTCTCTTTTATATCTTTCCCCTCTCACTCTAAACCTGTGCCCACTAGTTCTGGACTCCCCGACCCCAGAGAAAAGACTTTGCCTATTTACCCTATCTATGCC
The DNA here is from genome assembly GCF_020745735.1 of Hemiscyllium ocellatum. Classification (NCBI taxonomy): domain Eukaryota; kingdom Metazoa; phylum Chordata; class Chondrichthyes; order Orectolobiformes; family Hemiscylliidae; genus Hemiscyllium; species Hemiscyllium ocellatum. The sequence continues at coordinate 38,339,507 of NC_083401.1, forward strand.
CCTCATAATTTTGTAAACCTCTATCACGTCACCCCTCAGCCTCCGACAGTCCAGGGAAAACAGCCCCAGCCTGTTCAGCCTCTCCCAAAAACTCAAATCCTCCAACCATGGCAACATCTTTGTAAATCTTTTCTGAACCTTTCAAGTTTCACAACATCTTTCCAATAGAAAGGAGACCAGAATTGCACCCAATATTCCTACAGTGGCCTAACCAATGTCCTGTACAGCCGCAACATGACCTCCCAACTCCTGTACTCAATACTTTCACCAATAAAGGAAAGCATACAAAACAACTTCTTCACTATCCTAACTACCTGTGACTCCACTTTCAAGAAGCTATGAATCTGCACTCCAAGGTCTCTTTGTTCAGCAACACTCCCTAGAACCTTACCATTAAGTGTATAAGTCCAGCTAAGATTTGCTTTCCCAAAATGCAGCACCTCGCATTTATCTGAATTAAACTCCATCTGCCACTTCTCAGCCCATTGGCCCATCTGGTCCAGATCCTGTTATAATCTGAGGTAACCCTCTTCGCTGTCCACTACATCTCCAATTTTGGTGTCATCTGCAAACTTACTAACTGTACCTCTTATGCTCGCATCCAAATCATTTATGCAAATGATAAAATGTAGAGGACCCAGCACCGATCCTTGTGGCACTCCACTGGTCACAGGCCTCCAGTCTGAAAAACAACCCTCCACCACCATCATCTGCCTTCTACCTTTGAGCCAGTTCTGTATCCAAATGGCTAGTTCTCCCTGTATTCCATGAGATCTAACCTTGCTAATCAGTCTCCCATGGGGAACCTTGTCGAGCGCCTTCCTGAAGTCCATATAGATCACTGCTCTTCCCTCATCAATCTTCTTTGTTACTTCTTCAAAAAACTCAATCAAGTTTGTGAGACATGATTTCCCACGCACAAAGCCATGTGTGGTGGAGGCTGGTACAATTGCAACATTTAAGAGGCATTTGGATGGGTATATGAATAGGAAGGGTTTGGAGGGATATGGGTCGGGTGCTGGCAGGTGGGACTAGATTGGGTTGGGATATCTGGTTGGCGTGGACAGGTTGGACCGAAGGGTCTGTTTCCATGCTGTACTTCTCTATGACTGTATTCAGTCTTTGCCATGGTCGTCGGGTGTCTGTCTGGGTCTCTAGTTTGTATCAGAATTGGTTCTTGGCTGTTTTAATGACTCAGAAAAGGTCATACTTGGATTCCTCATATGTGAGTGAGTCTCCTATAAGTAATTGGTAGTATTCCTACGCAGTAATTGGCTATGGTGTTTCCAAAACAAAGAACTTAATATTACATATGGACGCCATTCAGCCCCTTGAACCATTGCTCACTATTTGAAAGATCTGTCCAACTTGCACTCCTTCCTTTCCTTGGAACAAAAAATTTTTCATTTTTAATTATTTATTGCATTCCCTTTTTAAAGAATGATTACTTATTTTAGTTTGTTGGAGAAGACACATGCATTTCATCTTGCACTCATCAGAACTGACACAAGAATTCCAAATTTCAAAGAGAGCAACAATATTATCATGTGAGTAAATAGCAATAAGTGGTTGGTAAACCAAATCTGACTGGTTTAGGCATTACTATGGAGAATGCATCATTGTGCTACTATCTGAGTTTTTCTTTACTCAGGGTGTAGTAAGGGGATGAAATGCCCAGCCTGCAACAGTAGTAGATTTGCCAACTTTAAGGGCATTTAAATGGTCTTTATATAAATGTATGGATGACAATGGAATTGTGCAGGTTAGATCGGCTTCAGATTGGTTTCACAGGTCAGCGCAACATCGAGGGCCAAAGGGCCTGTACTGAACTGTAATGTTCTATGTTCTATCCCATTATTACCAATTTTGTTTAATTGTATAAAAGTCACAGCACATGGATATGTTCCCTTTCCCTGCAGTGGACAGGCTCCTGTGTATAAATATAAGTAGCTTCTTGCAAGAATATGGATCAGTGGTGCTGGAAGAGCACAGCAGTTCAGGCAGCATCCAAGGAGCAGCAAAATCGACATTTCGGGCAAAAGCCCTTCATCAGGAATAAAGGCAGAGAGCCTGAAGCTTGGAGAGATAAGTGAGAGGAGCCTCCCACGCTTCAGGCTCTCTGCCTTTATTCCTAATGAAGGGCTTTTGCCCAAAATGTCGATTTCACTGCTCCTTGGATGCTGCCTGAACTGCTGTGCTCTTCCAGCACCACTAATCCAGAATCTGGTTTCCAGCATCTGCAGTCATTGTTTTTACCTTCTTGCAAGAATAACTGAGCCACATTGTGAGCTTGAATGACAATCTTAAATTGATTCTTAGTGCAATTCCTAAGATATTTGGATTTGCACAGTAAGTGCTGTTAAATGTAGAATCAACACGTAACATTAGACATTACATATTGTGGGCATGATTAACACTGTTGCCTCACAGTGCCAGAGACCTGGTTCAATTCCCGCCTCAGGTGACTGACTGCGTGGAGTTTGCACATTCTCCCCATGTCTGCGTGGGATTCCTCCAGGTGCTCCGGTTTCCTCCCACAATCCAAAAATGTGCAAGTTAGATGAATTGGCCATGCTATATTGCCCGTAGTGTTAGGTGAAGGGATGAATGTAGGGGAATGGGTCTGGGTGGGTTGTGGGTCGGTGTGGACTTGTTGGGTTGAAGGATCTGTTTCCACACTGTAAGTAATCTAATATAAATACATATTCTGAGTTTTGTAAGAATTGATTGATTAGGTGTGAAGAATTCTCTGCTTTTGGGAACAGCCAAAGGATTACCGTGTGAGCCAATCAGTACCCTTTCTCATGCAAAATATTTTATGCTTCCTTTGAAATTTAGAATTCCTGCATTAATAGTCAAAAAGTTTCAGTAGCATGCCTTTCTTTAACAATGTGTAAGTTCTGTAGTACTATAATGTGAAACTAAAAATGAAACAATACATTTAAAACCAAAAGATACTTTGAAATTTTCAAAACATCATCTTTGATCGACTTTAGATTATGAGGCAATGACAAATGCATTTGGGCAGTTCAGAGAAGGCTTACTAGACGAATATCTGGAATGGGGGTTTGTCTAATGAGGATACATTGGACAGATGGACTTGCATCTTGGGGAGTTTAGAAGAGTAAGAGGTGGTTTGATTAAAAGTATAAAGTCCCAAGTGGTCTTGAGAGTATAGATGTGGAGAAGATATTTTCTGTCATGGGAGGAACTAGAATTTGAGGCCACTATTTAAAAATCAGGGTTTCTCTTTAAAATAAAGTCCAGTTGCTTCTCTTAAAGGTTATGAGTTTTTACAACCCTCTTTCTGAAAAGGTGGTGAAAGCAGGGTCATTAAATGTTTTTAAAAGGTTGATATATTCTTGTTAATCAATGAGGGTAGAAGTCATCATGGATAGGTGGCATTGCAAATTTCAAATTAAAATCAGTTCATAAGATCATAAGAAATAGGAACAGAAGTGGGCCATTTGACACATTGAGTCTGGTCTGCCATTCAATGAGATTCATTTGTGGGACTAGGACATCGCTGGCTGGCTAAAATATATTGCCTATTCCTCGTTGCCCTTGAGAACTTAGCGGTGAGCTACCTTCTTAAACCACGGCAATCCATGTGCTGTAAGTAGACCTACAATGCAATTAGCAAGGGAATTCCAGGATTTTAACTCAGCTACAGTGAAGGAACATCAGTATATTTTCAAGTCTGGATGACGAGTAGCTTGGATGGGGACTTACAGATGGTGCTATTCCTATGTATATGCTGCCTTGTCCTAGATGAAAGTGGTTATTGGTTTGGAAGGCACTGTCTAGGATTTTTGATGAATTTCTGCAGTGTATCTTGTAGATAGTGCACACTACTGCTATTGAGCTCGGTGATGGAGGGAGTGAATGTTTGTGGACGTAGTACCAATTAAGCGGCTCCTTTGTTGTGGATGGTATCAAGTTTCTTGTTGGAACTGCATTTGTCCAAGCAAGTGGGGAGTATCCCATCATGCTCCAGACACGTATATGTTATGAATCTACGTAGAATGATCTTATGGTTCTGATTGCCTTCTTGGTGCTCCCTCACAAGTACTTACTTGGAGGCTGCCAATCTCTGTATACTTCACATTGGTTTTTTAATACACAATCGCTGATTTCAATCAAGCAAAAATAGAAATTGCTGGAGAAACTCAACAGGTCTGGCAGCATATGTGGAAAGAGGAACAGTATTAATGTTTTGAGTCCAAAGACCACTTGTCAAACTGAAAGCAGTTAGGTAATGTGGTTGTAGGTATGATTGCCGAGCTGGGAAGTTGATTTACAGCTGTTTTATCCCCTGTCTAGGTGACATCTTCAGTGCTTTGGAGCCTCCTGTGAAGCACTGCAATACTGTGTATTTTGGAACTTATTTGGTTCCGTTCCTGCTGCTTCCAGTTGTCAGTTCCAGTTGTTCATTGTCGTGGCTGGTATATTGGGTCTAGGTGTACGTATTTATTGATGGAGTCTGTGGATGAGTGCTATACCTCTAGAAATTCTCTTGCTGTCCTCTTTTTAGCTTTTCCTATGATCCTTGTGTTATCCCACCTAGGCGAATGTACCTACAATCACAGCAACCGGCACCTGAGCTACAAATCTTTATGCAAACCTTGAGCAGTTAGATAATTGGGAGTATTTATGTTGATGATGGGGTGGGAAAGGAGTGAGCAGATTTGTGGAGACAGAGCCCAGGAAAGAGAGAGAGAAAGTAAGAGCTGGGCGAACAAAAGGTTTGTTGTTCGCAAGATAGGGAAAAAGAAAATCTAGATGGCAGAGACTATGGGTAGGTGAAAATGGGTTAGCTATGCTGAAAGCAACATGTATCATGACAGGGCTTGAAGTGTGTCATAATGTTCGAGGACCATAGTTTGGATGGATCTTGGTTTACAGCATCAAGAGTGGTGTCCAGCCTAGACTTTAAATATGGTGCCAGTGGCATGTTTTCAGTAAGGTCTTGGCATGGCAAGGTTCTGCAAATCTATGGGGATTGTCAGAGTGCCTGGTTCAGTAATGAATGAGGTTAAAAACGGGAAAACAGTATGAGAAAAGTCATTCCAAGCCATGGTAGACCAGGTGCCATGAATGTCACTTGACAGTATGAGAACATTTCACCTCATGTTTCTTTTGGTGATTGTAATGAGGTCAGCCAGTTGGACTTTATAGAATTTAAATTCCCTGTATGGGACTGTTAATCTGTTCCAATCAGGGAGCCCTGGCTGTCAGATAAAAAGATACATGTCTGGGATCCTAATACTCTGGATAACTGGACCTGGAATGTTACTCTGCTTTCCCTCCACAGATGCTGCCAGACCTGCTGAGTTTGTCCAGCAATTTTTGGCTTTAAAAATGGATTAGTTGTGCTGGGTTGTGCTGGGAGAAGCCCATTCACAGCAGGACCTAGGGGAAGGTAAAGAACTAAAAAGAGATTATTCACATTCTGAAGTGGTTAAACTCAATACTGAGTCCTGAAAGTTTTAAGGTTTAAATGCCTCTGCCCTCCAGTTTGAAACAATCTCAATGCCATCCTCCAAACCGTCAATCACTGGAGCCCCGCCCACTCAGATAATCACCGCTGATTGGATACAATTTCCCAAGATGGCGGCGTTTATGTGTGTCCGGGAATCGGATTGGTTTATGCTCACGTCAATCACCCCAGAGGTTAAATTGGGCGCCCACCTCATTTTGTTCACCCTTCATCTTTTTGTCAAATATTTAATACGATAACATTTCAATAAAGTAAGGAGACAACAAAGGTGCTACAAACAAAATAATGTCTTTGGAACTCTCCTATCAAACTCTAAAAACGGCGCATCAAGCGAGAGAGGCAGTAAGTTATGACATTGACGCGGTTCTTAATGAAATGAGAATGAAGTTTCCCAAATGTTCAAATTTAGTTTTATCCTAGATTTTATCAACTTATTTGTTATCTAGCATGCCATTTAAATTCATAGTGGGAATATTAGAAGTGCGGCAACTTTTTTTTGCGATTGTGTTTTGATCATTGATGATGGCAACTACATTGGACTCAGCAAATCCATGATTAACTCGCACCACTATTGGATTAAATTTTTAAAAATCACATTGGTATTGAATATTAAAGTGCGGTTGAAACACTAAATTATAACTTGAAACTATTAATTCGAGTTCATAAGGTTTGAAGTTATTTGTACGAGTTACTAAAGTTAAAGCAGCAACAGAAGTCTGACAAATGAGGAAACTCATTATTATTGAACCAAAATTTGACTATTTTATATCACACGGTGGAAGAGTGAAATTTTCTTTTTATTTCGTTATTTTTTGTTGAAGTTTATTGTAAGCGTCAGGCCAGTAGAATCAACCGTTTCCATGGAGACTGACTCTGGAGCGCCCCCGGCTGCACGGGAGAATCTTTTCACACTCACCTGGATACGGCCAGGAGAATTGGATGCCAGAGCAGGTTGGCCTTCTGGGCTCAATATCAATTTCAATATTTGTAGAGCCTGAGTACCTTTTCCCATGTCCTTACCCCCAGCCTCCATGAACCAGGCCTTGTCATTCACATGGGCTGTTGCCACAACCATCCCATTAGCAAAAAGTAATGGTCCTGATTTGTAGCTATTGACCCCCCAGGTTGACCCTTAACTAGTCCTTTGTCTGTACAAGTGCTGTTCTCTCTCACTGGCCTTCATCGCCCACCTATCGTTTATTGCCTTCTTTTCCCCCCCCTCCCCCTCCCCCGCTGCCAAAGCCAAAACACATCTTCAGCATATATAGTAACTTTTATTGAGCTAAGATCAGGTCTGAAAAAGAGTCACTGGACTTGAAATGCTAACTCTGCTTCCTCTCCACAGATGCTGCCAGACCAGCTCAGCTTTCCCAGAAATTTCTGTTTTTGTTCAGGATGAGCAAATTGATAGACAAGTCAAATGTGTTGTATATCAGAATCCAGTTGACAAAGGCGTGTCGCAAAATTGAGCGGTATTAGTTTGCTTGTGTCAGATGGTTTCAAATTCCTCAAACTCTGTGCTGCACTCTCCAGTTCAGCACCAAACCAAGGGCAGAGAAGACAAGCTTATTCTTCCTTCGCCTGATAATTGCCATATTTTAAAAACAAATCATCTTTCATTTCCTGCGGTTACGACATGGAGTTAATCCCTCGACCAATTTAAACCAGACACACTGAAAAGCTGACCTCGCACTGTAACCTGTGAAATTTTGAATGGCAAAGAACTATTCCACATATCACTATTTAAAGAAAAGATTTAACAATTTTATTTTTTAAGTCCAAAACAGAACATTAAACAACAACTATTTACAACTTCTTTCTCTTAAACCTATTTTTTATTTCCCACTCTAAAATACTGGCCCCATAAATTCCCTCTTAAATTTATGGTAAATCAATTTTCAAAACCAATTTCCATTTTCAGATGTCAGACTTCCTCTGTAAATTCCTCTAGATTGTCTTCTGTCTTCTGCTGAACAACTTTCTTATGGACAGGTATCTATCAAAGAGCTATTCTGCTGGCGGACTGTTGGTGCTAGGCTGCTCTTTGCTGTTCAAAGTAACCAATTTTATATATCCCAAAACATTGAACTGTCTCATTGTTTCATTGTCATCAAAACATTAAAATTCAAAATTATTGGATTTTGGTATCTTGGGGCATAATTTAAACTGATTGGCCGAATTTCAATTTGTTATGTACCATGGCAGCGCAGGTCCAGCTATTTGTTTCACAACTGAATGTTATGTTTTTAAATTGTTCAGCACACTCTGTACTTTCAGTCAGTCCTTGCCAGCTTTCACGGTCTCTTAAAGGTACACTACACAGCTACACCTTTATAACACTGCCAATACTTACAAGTTTCTAGCTGCTACCTCATTGATTCCCAGTTGGCGTCTGATCAAATCAAATGTCTGCATGCTCAGGCTGGCTGTGACATTTTGTTTTCCTGCAATGGCATAAAGGGAAGGTTGAGTGAGTGACTCAGAGAAGTGTTAGTGGTGATGCAGGGACAGGAGAGATGGTGAAGTGTTCTCAGTGAATGAACAGAAAGTGCAGAAGGCAAGGTGAATGAGGTGGGTGAGAGTCATCGAATGGATATGCAAGACCAAAAGAAATAGAAACAGGAGTAGTTTGTTCAGACCTTTGAGCCTACTCCACTATTCAGTAGGATAATGGCTGATCTGATATTCCTTACATTCTCTTTCTTACCCTTTCCCAATAATCCCTGATTTCTCCTACTGATCAAGAATCTATCTATCTCAGCCTTAAGTATGCACAAGGACTCTACTTCCACAGCTCTCTGTCATAAGGAATTCCAAAGACATTCCTGTCTTAGAGAAAAAAAATCCTCCCTTGGCAGTCCTAAATTGGTTGCATTTTACTCTAAGGCTATACCTTCTGGTCTTAGACTTTCCCATGAGGGGAAACATCCTCTGAGCAGTTATACTATGAAGCTCCTTAAGAATCCTAAATAAAACAAAGTTAACTCTGTTTTCTCTCCATAGATGCTGCCAGACCTGCTGTGTTTCTCTCGCACTTAATGATTTTGTTTACTTCAGAATCTTATATATTTCAATAAGATCACCTCTCATTTTTCTAAATTGCAATGAGTACAGTACCAACCTGTTTACTTTTTCTCATCAGACAATCCCTCCATACTGGGATCATTCTGTTGAACCTTCTCTGAAATAATATTTGTCCTTTAAATAAGGGGACCAAAGCTGCTCACAGTATTCCAGATTTAGTGCTACTAGCATCTTGTACAGTTGCAGTAAGACACCCTACTCTTATACTCAAACCACCTTGAAATAAGGGCCAACATTACATTAGCTGCCTTGTGTACTTGTGTGCTGGCTTTCTGTACTTTGTGATTTAAATGATTCTTTTGTTCTCGCTTTTCAAAATGAATAGCTTCATGTTTTCCTACATACTCCTATTGTTGTTTTGCTGTTCATGTTTGCAGTAAGGCACTTGACAATTTGTAAGTATTTTCTGATAGTTTGTGATGAAGCAATTATATAAGTGCGATACATTAGTTATTATATGAAGAATCTGTACAACCACGACAAATGGGGATGGTTCTCTGATACCAGAGGACAAGCAGGTTGTCATTGCACAATGTTGTCTCATTAAAGTCATGGGGACTGTATCCTGTTCACAGCTGAGGTGTTAGTGGTCTCTCCTGTCAGTCACCCTCCTCTCCTTCTGGTTTGTCTTCCATCAACCTGTTAAGGGGAAAATGAGGACTGCAGATGCTGGAGATCAGAGGCGAGAGTGTGGTGCTGGAAAAGCACAGCAAGTCAGGCAGCATCCGAGGAGCGGAGAATTGATGTTTCGGGCAGAAGCCCTTCAGGCATCATGCCTGAGGAAGGGCTTATGCCCGAAAGATCGATTCTCCTGCTTTTCCAGCACCACACTCTCAGCATCTACCTGCTAAGGACTGTTCAATGAAGATCGATTTCGACAAAATCTGCTTGATGAGAAACTCCTCTTTGCTCTGAGTCTACCTACTCTTGGTCCCTGTGTGGTTCCTCTAGCGCAGTCCCTACACAGTTTTTTCCAGTGTTATGTGGCTTCCCTAAATTCCTTGCCCCTAGTGCATTTATTCCAGTGCAGAATTGGCCTAGACTCTAGACTTCTGATGTTGCCTCCCATCCTGAGTAGTCTTTTCTGACCCCTGACACTTGTTGTTTCTATCATATTTGTAGGGGCAGGTAGCTTACACAGTGTCCATCAACTGTCTGAACCCTTTTGACTAATGCCCATATGACAGCCACTCATGGTGCTGAAGGATGATCATCCATCGCCTGCCTTCAACTGAGGATTAGTTTACCATTCTTTCAAAGTTATTTTCAAAAATGACCCACTGATAATAGGATGTATTTGGTGCCAGATACATTGTTGGTGCTGGTTCAACTGGCATCATGACTTATTTTTTGTATTTCTTCCCTTTATTTTCATATGTTGACATTTTTGAAAGTTGATTACTGTTGTAATAGCTGTTAAATCAAATCTCATGCTGCACGGTAAAGACTAGGAATGTTCAGCTTTTAACAGATCCTGATATTCAACACTTCATTTGCCAACATTTTGCATACTTGCATAATCGATCGATATCTCTGTAAACTGTTTACATCCCTCTCGTAACTTGCCTCTCCACCTATTTTCTGTGTTGTTTGCAAAATTGGCTACAGTACATTCATTCCTTCCTCTGAGATGTTAATAAGTTAGTTGAGGCTTCCTCAAAACCCTCTGATAAATGAGCAAACTGACCTGGGCTGCTATCTCCATTCAGTCCATCTGTGTTGGTATAATTTACCCTTTGCCAATCAGTAAAAAACAAAACACTGCCTTTCTTGTAACCATTGTGTACCGGCATCTCCAGCTCTCTATTAGCAAAGAGGCTATCTAGCTCAGGATTAGAGTGCTGGAGTTGTTCCTGGCTTTCAGTGTCTGAGTTGCTGGGGTTGGGAATTTAAATATGAACATAGCATGAACAGAAATCAAGTTCCAGTATGAATGAACACTTATGCCTTTCTTGCTGCATACTTCCATGAGCCAGGAAACATGGAGGCCAGTTGCATCATTGATGAGATGAAGAGCAGACAATTGTTTGAGAAAGTCAATTATGGACCATGGTGGACCATCTGGCATGAATGTCACTGAATAATAAACTTTGCTAAATTTTGTAAAACCTTAGCCCGCAGAGTTGTACGTAGTTCCAAATAAGACTATCTCTGGGATTCTTTGTTTCTTTAGCCTATGTATAGTGATTTTTTAATGGAGGATATGACCTCCTTATTCTCTTTAGAAAAATACATATAGCCAGATTCCATCATTAGCAGAGATGTATCAACAGATAAATTGTCTTTTCAGTGTTGAAGGTTTTTTTATCTGGTGTACTATGTGTGAAAAACATCGCTTATTCTTTTTGTTTTATGTTCTCTGAGTGATATGGTTCTCTGTTTCAATTGTGTCTTGAATTTGCTTGGGAGTTCTGATGACCCTGCGCTACAGGGATTCCTTCAAATCACAAAATGTCCATTTTTGCCTCCTGTGGGTCATCTAGTATGTAAAGACCAATTTTAGTTTTTTACTTGACTATGGGCTAAAATGGGAGAAGATAGTCCTTTAAACCAAAAATAAACTAAGGTTTTTGCAATTTTTACAAGTTACTGAAACACATTGTGAATTGTTTTTCTAATGAGTAGAGTAGCTTTTATTTGTCATATCTACCATATACAATTGATACAGTTAAAAACGAGACAGTGTTCCTCTGGTACCGAGGGTGCTACATTGATAGCATAAACTACACAATCATACACAGCATAAAGTGCATAAGTGCAAAGTTTGTGAGAAGATTTGTAGCTCGGGTGCTCGTTGTTGTGGTTCTGTTCGCCAGCTCGGCGAACAGAACCACAACGATAAGTGCAAAACATGCAAGTTACAGTGTAACGGAAGAATGATGAATAATAGACATTTTCTAGCAGCAATACGGAAGAATTTCAGATGGGAGAGAGTCTGTGTTGAGGAGCCTGATGGCTTGAGGAAAGAAATTGTTGCACAGTCTGGCCATGAGAGACCAAATGCATCGGTATCTTCTGCCAGATGGCAGGAGAGAGAAAAGTTTGAGAGAGGGGTGTGTGGGATCTTCCACAATGCTCTTAGCCTTTCGGATGCAGCGTGTGGAGTAAATGTCTGTAACGGAGGAAAGAGAGATCCCGATGGTCTTCTCAGCTGTCCTCACTATCCGTGTCAGCAGGGTGAACAGCAGTGGACTGAGCGCACAGCCCTGGGCGTTGTGTGATGGTGTTGGAGATGCTGTTCCCGATCCGGATTGACAGGTCTTCCAGTAATCGCCAGACCATAGCAACACTACGGCTGGAGGAAGAGCGCCTTATCTTCCGCCTAGGAACCCTTCAACCATAAGGGATGAACTCAGATTTCTCCAGTTTCCTCATTTCCCCTCCCCCCACCTTGTCTCAGTCCCAACCCTCGAACTCAGCACCACTTCTTAATCTACAATCTTCTTCCTGACCTCTCCGCGCCCACCCCCACTCTGGCCTATCACCCTCACCTTAACCTCCTTCCACCTATCACATTTCCAATACCTCTCCCCCAAGTCCCTTCTGCCTACGTTTTATCTTCACCTGCTTGGCACACTTTCCTCATTCCTGAAGAAGGGCTCATGCCCGAAACGTCGATTCCCCTGCTCCTTCGATGCTGCCTGACCTGCTGCGCTTTTCCAGCAACACATTTTCAGATTCCAGTAATGTTGCCTTGTTCAAGGAGTGAGGGAGAATTTCAAACAAAAAAGACAGCGCATGTGGCAAAGTTGCCCAGAGACAGAGTTTTGATTGGCTTTTAATCAGCAATAGATATTTGCTTAAGAGGACTCAACATAGTAACCGCCACTTGATTTAGTTCCTGGACAGGTCAATACAGTCTTGTGTGTTTCAATCTAGCTGAAAGCATCAAGCTCTCTTGCTGTCTCTCCTGTCTTTGTAGAGAAGTAAAATAAAATTCCTCTCTTTTCTCTGCAAGCTGAGCTCTCTGCAAATCCCCTATTAAAAGGAAAAAGAGGGCAGGGGGGTATGGCATGAACACTTTCAGAGCCCCTGAAAGGATGCAATTTCAGTCAGCAAACAGAAGACTGAGAATTGGTGTATCCATCTTGTATCATTTAGCAAAAAATCAGAAGGAATCGAAAGAACCTGAATATATCAGCATATGTGATTCAAACTGGTGCCAGAACTCTGCTTTCCATAATCCACCTTGCATCTTCACCATCACCCCACCCACCACCCTCAACCACGATGGTATTTGTCTTTCATTGTTCTTTACATGTCTATATATGTACAAAAATTTTATGAAAGAGGTAGAATTGAAATTAGAGTTATGGATTAGGAATTCAAGATTACAATAAAGGTTTTGTTGTTAATGGTGGGGGGAAGTTGTGCATATTCTTTTTAACCTGAACTGGAAATTGGATAGAACGGGCAATCATGGTTTAATCAAATTTTCACATTTGTAACGACATAAACAATTGAGAAATTTGGTGAGAATAGAAAAAAAGAGATTCTGGATATCCAGAAAATAAGACGAATCTTTGCATGCAAGGTGTCAATGACTAAATGAAAATCTTGCTAGTGAGCAGCAAGGGGTCTATTTATATGTATTAATGTCTCATTATTACCTACTCTTGACTCATTTGTACGTCAGTTTCTATTTTCTGAAGAAACAGACAGAAACTAGATAGCACCAATTCCTACTGTGCCTCTTTTCTGGGCATCCACCTTGGTCAGCATTCCCCAGCATCTCCAAGTCAGTGATCACCTGTGCATTCAATCCATGGAGGCTGGAGATTAGCAAAGCAGCAGTTTCACTGCACATCTTTCTTACTTTTATTAGATAGTTCACCACTTTGGAGCTTGTTGATAATGTTCATAGCAATTTTGTAAACAGGGATATGCACACATCTCATGGATTGGAGCAGGGTGCATCTCAGGACTCTAAGCTCACTTGGTTACTTATTTTGTGCCTACTTGGATGTCACAGCATCTCTATATCCTTTCGATATTGCACACTACACTGCTGCCTCATTCAGAACTTGGCTCACACTACTTTATGTCTTAGCTTGCCTTTTTAGTACAAATACAAATCCAGGCATTCTGTAGTGTTAACCAGCAATGGTCAGTCAACGGGGATGGACTTGTTGATGTTTAGCCCTGTGTTATGTCAGTGCCACATCAGCAATATGTGCGAGCAACTTATATAATGAATGTATTGAATGGGCCTCAACCAAATGACCCTGATCAAAGAGTAAGAGAAATAGTCTTCAGTTAAATCAAAAGGTCTTTCATCAGCTAGGGGTAGAGTTGTTTGGTGGACGGGAGAGGAGGACGAGAGATGTTGGAGTCACGGTCTGCTCATTGAAAGTTGAGATTTATCCAGGGCCGCGAAATCTGTTGTGAGGATTGGAGGTGCTGATATGCAGAGGAATTAATAATTGTGAAAAGAGGCAACCCAACTTGAGGTTGGGAGTTAATTCAAAGATAGACCATGGGAGGGCACTGGAATTGACTTTGAATGGGGAGGGAGAATGGTGTATCATACTGTTTAGCATAACTGAGCTGTAGAGTCATAGAGATGTACAGCACAGAAACAAACCCTTCGGTCCAATTCATCCATGCTGACCAGACGTCCTAACCTAACCTAGTTCCATTTGCCAGATCTAGGCTCAAGATAAAGTAGGGAGACGTAAGTTAATTGGGAACGTGGAGAGGGTTAAATCTGACGGAATTGAGTGCAAGACACAAAAGGAACATGAAAGTTTGGGGGTCACCTAGATTGATGGACTGAGACTAAAGTAATAGAGCCAATGCAGGCAGAATGGGCCAAATGGCCACCTTCTGCACCATAATGCTTCTGTGAACTTGTTCCAAATGAGTTGTTTTCTATCCTCATCTGAACCGAAATGGAAATGTAAAATGGCTACTGCTACAAGCCAAAATGGATAGAGTAAGGCTTTTTTTTCCCTCAGGGTCTGGGTTCTGTGAGCAATCTGAGGCCTTTCAAAGGGCACTTGCATTAGCTAGGCACTGAGTGCAGGTTAATTAAATCTGTATTCACAGAATTCTGCAGAGAGGCCTCATGCAGACACCACCTGTGTCAACTAAACACCTACGCCACCAGCACCCTTGACTATATCATTGATCATTACAAGTTATCCCTAGGAATGACTGTGAAGCAGAGGTAGTTTCTGGCGAGCTGTAAAGTTTCATCTACATCCAACAATAAACAAACACATTCCAAGATCTCCCAGCCTGTACAGATCCAGGACCTGCTTACCCCACAACTTGGACGACAAAATGTTCACACTATTATCTTATATACAATACTGCCCTTCTTGGATAATGTGGGAATGGGAGCAGAAGGTTTATTTTAATTGCCCCATACTTGCAACATGGCTTGTACAGCGTACAGCAGATCTGCTGTGTAAACGTAGAGGCAAATCATTGCCCTCCTTCTCAGATGCCTCAATGTTTTGAGGATCTTGTTTAAATATTTATTTGTGATATGACTGCTTACTGACTTGTTTCTGATATTCCTCAGATGGCTTATTCAAACCATTGACAGTGGATTTAGACACAGAATCTGTTGTTGTCTGTGCAGTCACTACACTTGGAGCAGAAGTTGTTGAGGAACACATGCACCTGGAAGCCTAGGATCAGCCTAATGCAAAGGTTCCAGCAAAAGGGTGCCATCCTGAAGCAGAGGAATTTGTGTAGGTACATGAATAGGAAAGTTTAGAGGTATATGGGCCCATTTAACTTGGGGAAACAGCATGGACGAATTGGACTGAATAGTCTGTTTCCATGCTGCATGGCTGTATAAGTGCAGGAGACTTCCAGTCATTCCATCTTCAATGGAATGCCCTCTAGGTCAGTAGGGATCAATGTCACTGAATGGGAATCGTTTTATCATCTACTACAGCATTCTAGGTACTAGGTGCTAAAGTTTCTACAGAGGTAATGGTCAGAGCATCATGTTATGAAGCTCACCACAACTTCAGTTGGAGCCATTGATGACTGTAACATGTCTCCTCAACATGAAGTCCCCATGCTTTCTCAAATCTGGTGGTTCACTGTAGTACAATACAGACTTACGGCATCATATAATCCTTACGTACTGTGCTCTGGACTGTGAGGAATATTGGAAATGAGGCAACTGCTGAAGGTCACAACAAGTGCACGTGGAGGACAGTGAGGATTTGTGGAAGCTGCAGCATTGGACCGAGTTGGAAAATGAGAATGTACACCAGAAGGAATGTTACCTTTTATCATCTGACAATACAGCATCATCAACTATAGTAATCCAGACGTGACTTCTTTGGCAACCACTTTCAATAGAAGTCAGTTAGGTGAAGACGATTGTAAATATATTTTTACTATAGAGGCAAGCAACCGCTGTTTAATTCCCAATCTTAAATGCAGCTTATCAGTTTGTTCCTTCTTTGCTTTTCCTCTTTTGTGACTAGGTGGCTCAGACAATTTTTCGTCCCGCCAAATGAAGGTTCCACCTCATATGCTGAATTTCCACAGGCTTGAGGTTTGGAGATAGATGGACTGGACACGTCTGGAGTTTTCTGAGGGGAGACCTCTTAGGTGTGGGGTGAGGTGGAGGCCGAGGTGCTTATGTGCAGTTTCTCTTCTATCTGGGTGCCTATTGGGAAGGAAGGGGCACCTGAAATAAGGTCAAGGTCTCTCATACCCTTGTTGATTTTGTGTGCTGACTACCAATGGGTAAAGCAATGGTTTGCAGATCTGAAAGATCTGTCATCTTCCTCATAAGTGCATGAGGAGATGTGTCCAGGGAGGTGGTCTCTTCATGGTGGAGGTTATGCGGATGCTGCTCATGCTTGCAGAAAACAAAAGATGAAATGAGTTGCAAAATAGGGATAGAAACTTGGGCATGTTAACCATACATTCACAGTGATAATGGGAGAGCAGAATAGCGCACTGCTTGGTATTAAATCTTTCTTGGCATCATCACATGATCAGTTGTGGTCCTCTCATTTGGTAAGCATTTATACCTTATAGTGGTGGGCAGACACCACTCGGGCACCTGACTACCTGTCTTAACCCCTGGCTGCTTTCTCCTGGAATGAAACAAGGGCAAGGATTGAGTGAGATGAATATGGCTGGCACAGCTGTTTATGGTTGGTGCAGGTTGAGAGAAACCTCACCATTTTTCCAAGTGAATAGGAAGCACCGAGTCCAGGAATGATAAGTAGTCTGGGAAACTGGGTGGGTGAGGGCAGTTCATGAAAGATGCAACATGCATTAGTGGGAGTGGTAGACCATGAGCCTTGGAGAGGAGTGTGTAGTGGCAGAGTTGGAGTCAGTGTATGGTTGCAGAAAGAAGATTGTGCCACTTATCTTGGAGTTCAGAAGGTCATCAATCTTTTTGCATGGATTGCCATTCCTCTAGATTGTGGATGTTGCACTGAACTGGGTGGTAACTTCAGATCAGACTAGCAGGGTCTGATGCTGTGGTCTACTCTGACAGTCCTGAGGAAATAAGTTGGCCCTCTGTCTACAACGTGGCCTACCAGTACTTCCAGGTACCAGTCAACACCCCTCTGAAGCAAATCCTCACAAATTGCAACTATTTCTGGTTTGTAGCAATTGCAGTGGTGCATAGCTAGGCTTTAAAAATGGCACTGAGAAATCTTGAAAGGTCCTGGTGGCAGTGAGTGCACCCACTGCTGGTGAGCACAAGCTAGTGTGACACAGGTGCCATGGGGATGTTATGCATACTTAATGGGGTCTGCACAGTAAAATTGCTTGGGAAAACTTGGTAGAGTTTACAGAGAGAAACCTTCCATAAAAATCCCTGAAATTGACACTTTGATGGAATTTTCCCAAATTCTGTGGAGTCAGCTCTGGGATTCAGCTGACAGATTTTTGATATCCAAAATATTTTGTAATCAATGCTGATTCAGTTGATATATGGTATACTTGCCAATACATCAACAATACTATAAATCCCTGTCTTATTTACAGGATGAAATTCGATCAGAAGCCCGGCGTAAGAATCTTTTGATTCTAATTTTGCACTACTTAACTGAAGAAGGGTGAGTAAATCACTCGGAGAAAAGTACATTTTTGACTATCTGCTCACTGCGGACTTCATTTTTTTTTCACAAAACCAGTTTTCTCTGCTTTGTTTACCCCTTCAAATCTAATATCTGATGAAAATAATTTCTTACCAAGTCTGTTCATTGTTGTTCCCGTGTCATATCTTGCAGTCTTCAACTCTAAGAATGTCTGTAGCAAATTAAGTTCTTTGCCTTTGCTCCTGACCACAAAATTTGTTCCTATTTACTAACTCCGTCTCTATCCCCAGACATTGTCTGATTGAAGTAGGCTGTTCACAACCTTTGCATCCTGTTTAATCTTTTACTGAGGTTTCAGAGCATGGATAGCCAGGTCTTTTCCCCAGAATAGGGGAGTCCAATGCTTGAGGGAATAGGTTTAAGGTGAAAGGTAAAAGGGACCTAAAGGGCAGCATTTTCACACAGAAGATGGTGCGTGAATGGAATGAGTTGCTTGAAGTGGTGGAGGCTGGTACAATTACAACATTTAAAAGGCATCTGGATGATATATGAACAGGAAGGGTTTAGTGGGCTAAGAGCCAAATGCTGGCAAATGTGACTAGATTAATTTAGGATATCTGGTCATCAGGCGATGAGTTGGTCCGAAGAGTCTGTTTCCATATTGTACAGCTCTGTGACTCAAAGGTTTGCCAGACAACCCCCCCATTAAGAACCTGGAGTAACACTGTCATTGTCATAGAGATGTACAGCACGGAAACTGACCCTTCGTCCAACTCATCCATGCCGATCAGATATCCTAACCTAATCTAGTCCCATTTGCTAGCAACTGGCCCATATCTCTCTAAATGCTTCCTATTTATATATCCTTCCAGATGCCTTTAAATGCTTTAATTGCACCAGCCTCCACCATTTCATCTGGCACCTCATTCCATACACGCACCATCCTCTGCATGAAAAAGTTGCCCCTTAGATCCCTTTTTTAAATCTTTCCCCTCTTATTCTAAACCTATGCCCTCTAGTTCTGGATTCCTCCACCCCAGGGAAAGGACCTTGTCTATTTATCCTATCTGTGCCCCTCATGATTTTGTAAACCTCTAAGGTCACCCCTCAGCCTCCAATGCTCCAGGGAAAACAGCCCCAGCCTGTTCAGCCTCTCCCTATAGCTTAAATCCTCCAACCCTGGCAAATCCTTGTAAATCTTTTCTGAACCCTTTCAAGTTTCACAACATCCTTCCGATTTGGTAGGAGACCAGAATTGCACGCAGTATTCAAAAAGTGGCCTAACCAATGTCCAGTACAGTTTCAACATGACCTCCCAACTCCTCTACTCAATGCTCTGACCAATAAAGGAAAGCATATACCAAACACTTTCTTCACTATCCTATCTACCTGCGACTCCACTTTCAAGAAGCTATGAACCTGCACTCCAAGGTCCCTTTGTTCAGCAACACTCTCCAGGGCCTTACCATTAAGTGTATAAGTCTTGCTCTGATTTTCTTTTCCAAAATGTAGCACCTCACATTCATCTAAATTCAACTCTGTCTGCCACTCCTCAGCCCATTGGCCCATCTGATCAATATCCCGTTGTACTCTGAGGTAACTTTCTTCGCTGTCCTCTACAGCTCCAATTTTGGTATCATCTGCAAACTTCCTAACTGTACCTCCTGTTTTCACATCCAAATCATTTATGTAATTGACAAAAAATAGTGGACCCAGCATTGATCCTTGTGGCACTCCACTGATCACAGGCTTCCAGTCTGAAAAGCAACCCTTCACCACCACCCTCTGTCTTCTACCTTTGAGCCGATTCTGTGTCCAAATGGCTAATTCTCTCTGTATTCTATGAGACCTAACCTTGCTAACCAGTCTACCATCTGGAACCTTGTCGAACGCCTTACTGAAGTTCATATAGATCATGTCCACCACTCATCAATCCTCTTCATTACTACTTCAAAAAACTCAGTCAAGTTCATAAGACATGATTTTCCATACACAAAGCTATGCTGACTATCCTGCCTGTTCTGAAGAAGAGTCACTGGACTTGAAATGTTAGCTCTGCTTTCTGAGTTTCTACAGCAATGTATATTTTTGTTTCAGACCTTTAGCATCTGCAATTCTTTGTTTTACTCTGTTGTTTTACACTTTGCTCCTCCAAAGGTCGCAAACAATTATGTAATTTCATTGTCTACAAGCACTTCGTCACTCATTGTATCCATATACTAGAAAAAGCAGTCCGTTTTATAGAAACACTTTATAGAATCATGGAAAGTTTGCAGAACAGAACTAGGCCACTTGACCCATCAACTGTGGGTGAGCTCAAAAATGGACACTCAATCTAATCTCACTTTCCAGTTATTTGGTCTGTACTCCTGCAGTATACAGCACTTGAGGTGCGGATCCAGACATGTTTTAAATTACCTGAGTGCATCTGTTTCTGTTACCATTTCTGGCAATGATTTCCAGATGTGTCTCCCCCTCTGATGAAAAGTTCTTTTTTATCAACTTCCCTTTTAATATTTCTATCATTCAGTTTACGTCAATCATCCCTCCCGTAACGATTGATTCCTCCCGTAAGATAGATAGATCTTTCCCATCCGATCTTTCCAATCCCCTCACAATTTTACACCTCTCTATCAAATGTCTGCTCAGCCTCCTTTTGTACCAAGAAGAACAAACCCAGCCTATCCAATCTTTCCTGTTAGCTGCACTTTTCAGCCTTGGCACTATCTTTGTAACTTCCTCTTCTCCTTCCTGGTGCGATTTTGTAATGATGTGACTAGAACTGCACAAGATACTCAAGTTTCAATACTGTTTTTGTCCCAAATGTTATGGAGAGGATGTTTTAAAGTTTTTGTTAGTAGAAGAAAGTGAGGACAGTAGAAGCTGGAAATCAGAGTCGAGAAGTGTGGTGTTGGAAAAACACAACTAGTCAGGCAGCATCCAAGGAGCAGGAGAGTTAACGTTTCGAGCATAAGCTCTTCATCAGGAATGGGAGGGGTCCAAGGGGGCTGAGAGATAAATGGGGAGGGAGTGGGCTGGGGAGAAGCTAGCCTGTAATGCGATAGATAGATGAAAGTGAGGAGTGATGGTAATAGGTCAGAGAGGAGGGTGATGCAGATAGATGGGAAGGAAGATGGACAAGTAGAACAGTTCAAGAGGGCGGTGCCGAGTTAAAGGGTTCTGCATCTGGGATAAGGTGGGGGCAGGGGGAATGAGGAAACTGGTGAAATCAACATTGATCCCATGTTGTTAGAAGGTCCTAAGGCGGAGTTTGGCAGTGGAGGAGGCCCAGGACTTGCATGTACTTGGCAGAGTGGAAGGGGGAGTTGAAGTGTGGAAAGATCCTTTGGGACTTTGACGGAAGTGAGGACAGAGGTGTGGCCCCAAAGGATCTTTTCACATCCGAATCCACACCTTCCCCCTCACCTTTGTCCAAGGCCCCAAAGGATCCTCCACATCTGACAGAGACTTACCTGTACTTCCATGCACGTCATCTGTTGTGTCCGTTGCTCTTGATGTGGTCTCCCCTACACTAGGGAGACAGGACTCCAACTTGCGGACCATTAAGAGAGTATCTCTGGGACACATGCACCAATCACCCCAGCGCCCTGTGGCTGAACATTTCAATTTCCCCCTTCCAGTCTGCCAAGGACATGCAAGTCCTGGGCCACCGCCAAACTCTAGCCACAGGAGGAAGAATGGCTCCCCTTCCACCTTGGAACCAACCTCATCACCATCCAACCACTGTTGATTTCACCAGTTTCCTTACTTCCTCTGCCCCCATCTTATCCTAGATCCACCCTCTAACTTGGCACCGTCCTCTTTTTTTTAGATTAGATTACTTACAGTGTGGAAACAGGCCCAACAAGTCCACACCGACCCCCCAAAGAGCAACCCACCCAGACCCATTCCCCCACACTTGCCCATAGTGTTAGGTGAAGGGGTAATTTAGCATGGCCAGTTCACCTAACCGGAGTACCCAGAGGAAACCCACACAGGCACGGGGTGAATGTGCAAACTCCACACGGATTGTTGCCTGAGGCAGGAATTGAACCCGGGTCTCTGGCGCTGTGAGCAGCAGTGCTGACCACTGTGCCACCGTGCCGCCCATAATAGCAGAGGATGCTTTCGATTTATCGACCTCTGGGTTATGGGCCCAGCACGCTCCCACTGCGCCACTCTGCTCCCCAAATGAACTGTCCTACCTGTCCATCTCCCTTCCAACCTATCCGCTCCACCTTCCTCTCTGACTTATCACCATCATTCCCCACCTTCATCTACGCATCACATTCCCAGCTAACCTCCCCCCAGCCCCACCCCCCTCCCATTTATCGCTCAGCCACTTTGCCTCCCCTCCCATTCCTGATGAAGAGCTTATACTCAAATTGTTAACTCTCCTGCTCCTCAGATGCTGCCTGATTGGCTGTGCTTTTTCAGCACCACACTTTTCGACTCAGTTTCTGTTAGTAGTTGGAATAATCATGAGGTTTTTTTTAAATGTTTTGTTTTTCCTTTTCTAAAAGTTCTTTTTGGATAGTACAGTTCTGTCAGTGTCTTTGAGTGTTACATTTATTTGAATTATATAATCAATTGAGATTTACTTTACATTTCTATCCTGTGTATGTGAATAGATATATAGATACAGCAAACACTCTGGAACAAGAAACTAGTCTAGGATTACGACGTTTTGAAGTTTGTGATAATATTGACCTGGAGACTATCCTAATGGAGTATGAAAGCTACTATTACGTCAAATTTCAACGGTATCCAAAATTAACTAAAAAAACAGTGGATGATGGTAAGTAAAACATACTCCCAGATTATTGAAATGAAAACTGCATATAGAGAGTTAATTCATTTTACTCAGCAAAGTCAAAATTCCAAAGAGTACTTTGGTATGCATGTAAAATTACCATATTTTATGTGAACTGGGAGCAGAAATAGACTCTACCATTCAATAAGATTGTGACTAATTTGTTTGTGTTTCAAATTCCATATTCCCAACTACCCCAATAACTCTTGATTTCCCCTGTCTATTCAAGAATCTAACCACCTTTTGTCTTGGAAAAAATGCTAAACTCTCACACAGACACACTCACACCACTTTTGCAGATATAATTTCTAATCTCCGTCTCAAAATTTTAAAACACTGCCTCCTAGGTCTGGAGTGGAGAAGGAGGAGAAAGTGAGGACTGCAGATGCTGGAGACCAGAGTTGCTGGAAAAACACAGTAGGACAGGCAGCATCCAAGGAGCAGAAGAATCGACGTTTCAAGCATAAGCCCTTCCTGAAGAAGGGCTTTATACCCAAAACGTCAATTCTCCTGCTTCTTGGATGCTGCCTGGCCTGCTGTGTTTTTCCAGCCCCATATTTTTCAACTCTGGAGTGGAGAAAAACTATCCTTTGTACGCTCACTTTTTTCAAGACCATTCTGGATCTTGTACGTTCCTCCAATCAAGTCACCCCAGAAATTTCTAAATTTAAGAACATAGAATACAGAAGAGTACAGCACACTACAGGCCCTTTGGCCCTCGATGTTGTGCAGACCTTTTATCCTACTTTAAGATCAAACTAACAGATGTACCCTTCATTTTACTATCATCCATGTTCCTATCCAAGAGTCACTTAAATGTCTCTAATGTATCTGACTCTTCTACCACTGCTTGCAGTACATTCCACACACCCACTACTCTGTGTAAAGAACCTACGTCTGACATCTCCCCTCAACATTCCTCCAGTCACCTTTAAAATTACACCCCCTTTTGAAAGCCATTTCCGTCCTGGGGACGAAAATCTCTGACTATTCACTCTATCTATGCCTCTCCTCATCTTGTACATTTCTATCAAGTCACCTCTCCTCCTCCTTCACTCCAATGAGAAAAGCCCTAGCTCCCTCAACCTTTCTTCATAAGACATGCCATCCAGTCCAGGCAGCATTCTGGTAAATCTCATCTGCACCCTCTCTAAAGCTTTCACATCATTCCTGAAATGAGGTGACCAGAACTGAACACGATATTCCAAGTGTGGTCTAACCAGGACTTTATAGAGTTGCAGCATAACCTCAATCCCCCTGCTAATGAAAGCCAACACACATACGCCTTCTTAACAACCTTATCAACTTGGGTAACTTTGAAGGATCTGTGAATGTGGATCCCAAGATCCCTCTTTTCATCCATGCTGCCAAGACTCCTGCCTTTAACTGTAATCTGCATTCAAATTTGATCTTCCAAAATGATTCACTTTCCACTTTTCCAGGTTGAACTCCATCTGCCATTTCTCAGCCCAGTTCCCATTGCAACCTACAGCAGCCTTCCACATATCCACAATGCCACCAATCTTTTTATCATCGGCAAATTTACTAAACCACCCTTCTACTTCCTCTTGCAAGTCATTTATAAAAATCGCAAAGAGCAGAGCTGCCAGAACAGATCCTTGTGGAACTGTTCAATGAACTGAATACTCTCTATCTACTACCACCCTCTGTCTTCTGCAGGCAATTCTGTATTCACTCAGCCAACTTTCCCTATATTCCATGCCTCCTTACGTTCTGAATGAGCCTACCACGGAGCACCTTGTCAAACACGTTGCTAAAATTCATGTATGCCACATCCACTGCTCTACCTTCATCAGTGTGTTTTGTCATGTCCTCAAAGAATTCAAGAAGGCTTGAGAGGCATGATCTGTCCCTCAAGTAATCATAAATCCTGTCTCTCAGACTTCTCTCCAATAATTTGCCCACTACCAATGGAACACAGACTTGTCTCTAATTCCCAGAGTTATCCCTATTTCCTTTCTTGAACAAGGGAATAACATTTGCCACCCTCCAATCATCTGGTACTACTTCAGTGAACAGTGAGGATGCAAAGTTCATTGCCAAAGGTGCAGCAAACTCTCCCTTGCTTCCTATAGTAACCTTGGGTATATCCCGTCTAGCCCAGGAACATATCTATCCTCATTTTTTTTCCAAATTTCCAGCACATCATCCTCCTTAACGTCAACCTGTTTAGGCATATCAGCCTGTTCCATGCTGTCCTCATAAACGACAAGGTCCTTCTCACTAGTAAATACTGAAGCAAAGTATTCATTAAGGACTTTCCCATTCTCTCCAACTCTATGCACAGGTTCCCTTCACTATCTCTGGCCCTACCCTCAGTCTGGCCACCCTCTCATTCCTAACATGTAGAACGCCTTGGGATTTGCCTTAATCCTACCCACTAAAGCTTTTTCATGCCCCCTTCTAGCTCTCCTAAGTCCACTGTTTAGTTCCTTCCTAGCTACCTTGTAACCCACTATAGCTGTGTCTAATTCTTGCTTCCTCAATCTGAAGTGAGCTTCCTTCTTCCTCTTGACTAGATGTTCCACATCTCTTGTCATCCAAGGTTCCTTCACCCTACCATCCCTTCCTTGCCTCAGTGGGACAAACCTATCCAGCGCTCGCAGCAAGTGCTCCTTAAACAACCTCCACATTTCTATCGTACATTTCCCTGAGAATATCTGTTCCCAATTTTTGCTCCACAATTTCTGCCAAATAGCATTGTAATTCCCCTTCCCCCAATTAAATACTTTCCCATACCTTCTGCTTCTATGCCTCTGCATCACTACAGTAAAGGTCAGGGTGTTGTGATCACTATCACCAAAATGAGCTCCCACCAAAAGATCTGACACCTGACCTGGTTCATTGCCAAGCACCAAATCCAATATGGCCTCCTATCTACATACTGAGTCAGGAATCCTACCTGAACACACCTGACAAAATCTACTCTATCCAAACTATTTGCACTAAGAAGGTTCCATCCAATATTAGGGAAGTTGAAGTCACCCATGGCAACAACCCTGCTACTTCTTCACCTTTCCAAAATCTACTTCACAATCTGGTCTTCCATATTTCTCTTGCTATTGGGGGGTCTGTTCAAAACTCCCAATAAAGTGACAGATCCTTTGCTGTTTCTGACTTACACCCATACTGACTCTGTAGACAAACCCTCCTCAATGACCCCCCCCCCCCCACTTTTCTGCAGCTGTAATATTATCTCTGATTAACAATGCCACCCCCAAAACTTTTTTACCTCCCTCTCTATTCCTTTGGACCATCCAGCATCCATTCCTGCTCTGTGATATCTAAGTCTCCATAATAGCCACAATATCTTGGTTTCAAGTACTGATCCATGCTCTAAGTTCATCACCCTTATTCCTGATATTTCCTGCATTAAAATAGACATACTTCAGCCCATCACACTAACTACAACTTTGCCCTATCAACTGTCTGTCCTTCCTCACAGACTCTTTGCACATTGTGTCTGCCTGTTCACCAGCTACCCGACTCTCAGATCTGTGATTCTGGTTTCCATCCCCCTGCCAAACTAGTTTAAACCCTCCCAAAGAGCTCCAGCAAACCTCCGGCCCAGGATACTGGTGCCTTCCAGTTCAGGTGCAACCCATCCACCTTGTAAAGGTCCCGTCTTCCCCAGAAGGTATCCCAAAGATCCACATATCTCCTTCCTACACCAGCTCTGCAGCCATGTGTTCAACTGCACTTGCTCTCCGTTCCTAGCCTTACTAGCCCATGGAACCCATAGCAGTCCTGAGATTGAGACTCTGCTTGTCCTGCCTTTTAGCTTCCAACCTAACTTCCTATATTCACTTTTCAAGTCCACTCCCTTTTTCCTAGCTATGTCATTGGTACCGATGTGTACTGCGTCTTCTGGCTGCTCACCCTACCCTTTGAGAATCCTGTAGACTCGATCCGAGATATCCCTGGCACCTAGGAGGCCACATACCATCTGGAGGTCTCACTCGCAACCACAGAATCTCCTCTTACTATCATTCTCCTATTCTCCCTGCTTCCCATCTGAGCCATAGAGCCAGGCTCAGTGACAAAGATCTGGTCGCTGTGGCTTTACCCTAGTACCCCCTCAAAGAAAAATAGTATTCAAAGCGGTATACTTATTATTGATGGGAATAGCCACAGGGAATCGCTGCACTATCTGCCTGTTCCCTTTCCCTTTCCTGACGGTCACGCAGCTATCTTTATCCTATAACTTCTTTCTATCCCCCCCTCAGCCTTCTGAATGATTCAAAGTTCATCCAGCTCCAGCTCCAGTTCCCTAACGTGAGTGGAAATATGACCCGTTTGTCCAATCTAGCATCATCACCTCTGAAAAGCCACCAATGCATTTACATTCATTTTTAAGTCAGAAAATCAAAACTACACATGGTTTCAAGATATGGGCTCGCTTCCCTCCGTTTTTACTCGTATTCCTCGAAACCTTTCCTATTCATGTCTAAATGTCTTTTAAATGTTGTAACTGTACTGCAACCACCACTTCTGGCTATCCATTCTAAATACTAACCATTCTCTGCATGAAAAAGTTGGCCCTTACTTCCTTTTTTTAAATCTTCCTCTTCTCAACTTAAAGATATTACCCCTAGTTTTGAAGTCTTCCAGCCTAGGGATAAGATCTTTGCTCTTCACCTTATCTATGCCCCTCATGATTTTATAAACCTCCATAAACTCACCCCTCAACCTTATGCACCATTTTTAAAAAACTCCCACCCTATCCAGCCCCACCTTATAACTTAAACACTCTGGTCCCAGCAACATCCTGGTAATTTTTTTTCTGAACCCTCTCCAATTTAATAATGTCCTTCTTATAGTAGGGCGACCAGAACTGTACACAATTACTCCAAAAGTGGCCTCACCAGTATTTTGTATAATCCCAAAAAGATGTCCTAATTCTTATAGTGAATCACCTGAACAATCAATGCAGCCATGCTAAAATTTTTATTGGATTCCTCTCTCCCTTCCTCTCTTGAGTTCCCGCTGTTATTGGAATATTTTTGTATCCTCTATAGTGAAGATAGAAACAAATTATTTGATAATTTCATCCACCATTTCCTTATTATCTGCGATTCACTCCCCTCTGTGTTTGCAACTCTCTTTGTGTGGAGCATAGTTGTTAAGAAGTAGTTACCCTATATAAGGAATTAATATATCAGAAAATTACATGTAAATAAATAATTGGCTTTAAAATTCAGCTTTGATTTTATATTGACAATAGGGCTAGCAGTTACATAAAAAAATGTATACGTTCTGTTATAACATGTGTTTCGTCAATATGGATTCGCTGTAACAGTTGGGGATGCTGTTACTACATTGCGAACTTTTAAAATTTGTGTTGGCTGTAATGCGATTACAGCCAGCACTTTAAGCGCTATTTCTAAAGCATGATTTTTCTATAATGCAGGGTTGCAGAAGAACGCAACCATCGCTTTATAGAAGAACTGACTATCTGTTTTTAGACTCATTCTCGCCCTCACTATCTGTAGCAGATATATATTAGAACATTATTATTTTGTCAAGCAGTGCCACAACATTTAAAAAAAAAATTCAATACAAATACTACCTCCTGTTCTGAAAATCATTCTTCTTTCAGAAATATGAGTAGAAAATGCTCCATACTGAAGAAAGTTATTCCATCAGTTGATAAGTACTACCACATCTGAGAAAATTGGCTTCTTTACACATCATAGAGTCATAGAGATGTACAGTACAGAAACAGATCCTTTAGTCCAATGCGTCCATGCTGACCAGATATCCCACCCAATCTAGTCCCACCTGCCAACACCTGGCCCATATCCCTCCAAGCCCTTCCTATTTCTACACCCATCCAGTTGCCTCTTAAATGTTGCAGTTGTACTGGCCTCCACCACTTCCTCTGGCAGCTCATTCCATACACATACCACCCTCTGTGTGAAAAAATTGCCCCTTAGGTCTCTTTTATATCTTTCCCCTCTGACCCTAAACCTATGCCCTCAGGTTCTGGACTCTCCACCCAGGGAAAAGACTTTGTCTGTTTATCCTATCCATTACCTTTATGATTTTATACACCTCTATAAGGTCAACCCTCAGCATCTGACGCTCCAGGGAAAACAGCCCTAGCTATTCAACCACTCCCTATAGCTCAAATCATCCAACCCTGGCAACATCCTTGTAAATATTTTCTGAACCCTTTCAAGTTTCACAACATCTTTCCGATAGGAAGGAGATCAGAATCGCATGCAATATTCCAACAGTTGCCTAACCAATGTCCTGTACATCCGCAACATGACCTCTCAACCCCTGTACTTAATACTCTGACCAATAAAGGGAAGCATACCAAACACCTTCACTATCTTATCTACCTGCGATTCCACTTTCAAGGATCTATGAACCTGCACTTCAATGTCTCTTTATTCAGCAACACTCCTGAGGACCTTACCATTAAGTGTATAAGTCCTGCTAAAATGTGTTTTCCCAAAATGCAGCACATTGCATTTATCTAAATTAAACTCCATCTGCCACTTCTCAGCCAATTGGCCCATCTCATCAAGATCACATTGTAATCTGAGGTAACCTTTTTTGTGTCCACTACACCTCCAATTTTGGTGTCATCTGCAATCGTACTAACTATACCTCTTACGTTCACATCCGAATCATTTTTATAAATGAACAGTAGACCCAGTACTGATCCTTGTGGCACTCCACTGGTCCCAGGCCTCCAGTCTGAAAAACAGACCATCATCCTCCACCACCATCTTCTGTCTTCTACCTTTGAGCCAGTTCTGTATCCAAATGTTTAGTTCTCCCCGTATTCCATGAACTCTAAGCTTGCTAACCGGCCATCCTTGGACTGAAGAATTTAAATTCACCAGTGTCACACCTATTGTCAAATATCAATGTTGAATCCATGTTTTTGAAAGAGACAGAGGTCTGAAATTTATTAATTGATGAAGAAAATATAATGGATATATGTAATCTTATTGACTATTCCCTAAATTTTATTTATACTCTTTTGGATATTAGAAATTTGACTTGCAGTTTTTTTTTATACATTTAAGGTAGTCGTGAGATTTTCTGGAAACTCTGTGTAAAAATTGTAAAATTATTGATGGCTTTGTATAATGAAGATAGTGTTTCAAAAAAGGGCACAAGTTTCCATCTAAAACACCATGGCTACATATTTGATCATACTTAAACATACATATGAAAAGTAAGGCTTTGCATTATTTGAGCAAAGCTTTTAAAATAAGGAAGGCACTACTTTGAGATTGTGAGAACCAATTTGTTCAATTGGGTTTTCAACTTAAGCACCTTGGCTATTTGTGGAGAAAATCTGGAAATTTTCCTACAACCACTTTTAGGTTATAACAGTGATTATTTTTACAAGGTAGGTAAAGGAAACTTGCTCCAATGCTTAATTTCCATCTTGGTGCCAGTAAAGTGTTCCCAAGGAGGCTCAATGAAAACTGGAGCAGCAACATAGCACTTTCTGCTTGGGTACTTTACAGTCTTCAGGACTCAGTACTGAGTTTGGCAACTTCAGAGCATGTTCTTGGTCCTATTTTCCTTGTCTTTCCCTGGCCATGTCTTGTTTACGTCTTGACGTTTCACTGAGTGAATCCATTTTCTCCTTATCACACCTGTCTTTTGCATCTAGTTTACATGTTAATTGCTTCTTTACCACCATTAACGCTCCCTTTGTGTTTTGGTCAGAGCACTCTCACCCACTTGCTCATCCTCCCCTCTTTGTCGCCAACATCTAAAAATCCCTTTCTAGTTCCAAAACTGTCAGATTGCAATGTAAATGTTGATTCTCTTTCTCTCTTCAGAGGTTGTCAGACTCGCCAAGTTTCTCCAGCAGTTCCTGCTTTTATATAAGGGCAAGATTGGGTTGGATGTTAAAGTATTATTTCCACAGATGTAGAAGACAGAGGGTTGCTTTACAGACTGGAGGCCTATGACACAAGGATTGGTGCTAGGTCCACTGTTTTTCTTCATTTATAAAAATGATTTGGATGTGAACGTAGGAGGTATAATCAGTAAACTTACAGATGACATCAAAATTGGAGATGGAGTGGACAGTGAAGAAGGTTAACTCAGAATACAACAAGCTTTTGATCAGATAGGCCAATGGACTAAGGAGTGGCAGATAGTATTTAACTTAGATAAATGTGAGGTGTTGCATTTTGAAAAGGCAAATCAGGGCAGGACTTATACATTTAATGGTAAGGTCCTGGGTAGTGTTGCTGAACAAAGAGACCTTGGAGTGCAGATTCATAGTTCTTTGAAAGTGGAGTCTCAGGGACAGGATAGTGAAGGAAGCATTTAATATGCTTTGTTTTATGGGTCAGAGCATTGATTATAGGAATTGCAAGGTCATGTTGCGGCTATACAGGACATTGATTAGGCCACTTTTGGAATATTGTGTACAATTCTAATCTCCCTCCTATAGGAAGGATGTTGTGAAACTTGAAAGGATTCATGAAAGATTTACAAGGATATTGCCAAGGTTGGAGGGTTTGAACTATAGGGAGAGGCCGAATAGGATGGGGCTGTTTTTCCTGGAGCGTCGGATGCTTGAGAGGTGATCTTTTACAGAGGTTTAGGGGCATGGATAGGGTAAATAGACAAAGTCTTTTCGCTGGAGTGGGGGAGTCCAGAACTAGAGGGCACAGGTTTAGGGTGAGAGGGGAGAGATTTAAAAGGGACCTATGGGGAAACATTTTCATGTGGAAGGTGGTGTGTGTATGGAGTGAGCTGCCGGAGGAAGTGGTGGAGGCTGGTACAATTGCAACATTTAAAAGGCATCTGGATGGGTGTATGAATAGGAAGGGTTTGGAGGGATATAGGCCAGGTGTTGGCAGGTGGGACTAGATTGGGTGGGATATCTGGTCAGCATGGACGAGTTGGACTGAAGGATCTGTTTCTGTGCTATACATCTCTATGACTCTATGATGTGTAAGGAAGCCAATTTTCTCAGATGTGGTAGTACTTATCAACTGATGGAATAACTTTCTTCAGTATGAAGCATTTTCTACTCATTTCTGAAAGAAGAATGATTTTTCAGAACAGGAGGTAATATTTGTATTGAATTTTTTTTTAAATGTTGTGGCACTGCTCGACAAAATAATAATGTTCTGATATATATACCTGCTACAGATGGTGAGAGCGAGAATGAGTCTAAAAACAGATAGTCAGTTCTTCTATAAAGCGATGGTTGCATTCTTCTGCAACCCTGCATTATAGAAAAATCATGCTTTAGAAATAGTGCTTAAAGTGCTGGCAGGTGGGACTAGATTAGGTTATCTAGTTGGTATGGACGAATTGGACCAAAGAGTCTGCTTCCATGCTGTACATCTCTATGATTCTATTTGGGCAATAGAACATTTTGTATGATGAATGCTTATTTGCAGAATCCTTCAAGAAAATGTTGGATCTCTTTTGGGTGAGATGGCAATTAGGAGATTAGTTTGCGCAGAAAGTGGGTATTCTGTAATCCATTCAGGGTTAATCTGATCTGAATAATTGCCTAAAGGGGTTTTGGAAAATTTGAAGTTTTTCTCCACAATTGGCCCAGCTTTATAATACTTTTCACCTTTTATTTGTTTTCATAGTTTGGGAGAAGATTTGTAGCTCAGGTGCTCATTGTTGTGGTTCTGTTCGCCAAGCTGGGAATTTGTATTGCAGACGTTTCGTCCCCTGTCTAGGTGACATCCTCAGTGCTTGGGAGCCTCCTGTGAAGCGCTTCTGTGATGTTTCCTCTGGCATTTATAGTGGTTTGTCTCTGCCGCTTCCGGTTGTCAGTTTCAGCTGTCCGCTGCAGTGGTCGATATATTCGGACCAGGTCGATGTGCTCATTGATTGAATCAGTGGATGAGTGCCATGCCTCTAGGAATTCCCTGGAGAGAAAACCAGAACTAGAACATATACCGGCCACTGCAGCAGACAGCTGGAACTGACAACCGGAAGCGGCAGAGACAAACCACTATAAATGCTGGAGGAAACATCACAGAAGCGCTTCACAGGAGGCTCCCAAGCACTGGGGATGTCACCTAGACAGGGGACGAAACGTCTGCAACACAAATTTTATTTGTTTAATCATTCCAATGTGCTTAAATGAAAAGATTGGAGATTGTTTTACCTTAACTTTCTTTCTTTATTTTGCTTTTAGAAAATTCAAAATTGCAATCACGGAGTGGAGGTAAATTAAAGAGGTAAAAATAAATAATCCAAATATAACATCAAAAAGAAATGTTATATCCAACACCATGGAAAAGTCAATTTTCTGAACTTATTAACTTATTTTCTAATTGTAAATGTCACCTTAATTTCCTAGGATGGAATAAGATATAGAGAAACTTTTTATTCACTATCTCTTTGCTGAACATGCCACTCAATGGATGATGGTCACTCTGAAGTAAAGTTAGCAATGAGTTATTAAATCATGAATCACTGACCCCAGCAACCTCTCTCTGTAGCAAGATATTCACCTCTCAATGTTCAGTTAATTGAAACATTCTTTAATGGAAGATTGTGTCTGGATTTGCTTTCATAAGCAGCAAAACAGAAAAAAAAAACAAAAACAAAAATATTTATTTTTTAAAAGTTAATTCCACTAAATGTAATAAGAATTAGAACATGCACATAAGGTGAAATATCTAGTAAAATACTTTCTTAAAGGTATTTACTTTTTAAACATGACTTTTTTGTAACTTGTTATAGTAGATATTAACAAGATGCTGCATTTACTTTCAAGGCACCAATAGGTTGTTCAATAGTTGTTACTCAGATGATGGTCTGATTTTGGAAGGCAGAGAAATGGCTGCTGGGTTTGGGCAGGAATCTCATAAGTGCTAATCTCTAGCTTCTGATGTTGATTCGTTTTAACTAGGGTCAAAGTAGCATTTGAACATTCCCACCGTAGCTTCCCTGCCAGGCTGAAGCATATTGGCAATCAATAGGAGGACAAGTGTAAAATGTTGTATTTTGTGCTCCTCTGGCACCATTAGGTAAATTGCAGCATCTTTTGCTGGGATTTTTCTTACCACATGAAATCCTTCTGATACCCTCCTCTCTGCTAGTTAGCTAAGGCTGTGGAATCAGAAAGTCAGTGATTATGGCAGCACAATTGTCATGAAAATGTATATACATATAATTTATATAAATCTAGATTTGGAAATTATAATGAAAAACCTTAATAAAAGAGTATAACAGAAGTATCACAACAGGAAGTAATTTGTGTAGACAAGAAGTGCATACAGATGTAATATTTTTAATGTTTAAATTAGAGAATAGTCTTGAAACAGTCTCTAATGCAAATTTAGTCTAAATGAAGTTTCTGCTGCATTCTTCAATTTAGGACACTAAGCTGTGCTTCTAAAGCGCTTCCTAAAATCTCCACAGTACAGCGTCCATGTTCCAAAACTGGAATGAAAAAAACTGAGCAGAAAAATCAAAATCAGGTCAGTTCTGGCAAGTGTTATATAAATTGAAATGTGACCCCTAATATTCCTAATTCGGATTTATCTCTTTTAAATAGAGGTCTGTGCAATACCAGAGAATGAATATCCTTACTGGTTCACTATAGTTGAGTGTTGCGCATCTTTCTCTTTAGGATTTGGATTTGGATTTGGATTTGTTGTACAAACCAGTTAGTTCCTGAAAGGGTTAACTAACATCACAAGATGAATTTGGTGAATCAAATTAAATGAATGTTTCTGAGAAGAGATTTCCAGAGTTATGTTTCCTATGAGGTTTTCATGTGTTCCTGAATTGTTAAAAGTATTAACAGCATGTAGCTAATTTGTACTTGGTCTTAAGTTGCCCATGACTGTGTGCTTGTTTGTGGATGTGGGCATTGCTGACTGGAGAGTGCTTATTGCTAATCACTAGTTGCCCTTGAGAATGTGGTGGTGAGTTACCTTCTTGAACTATTGCAGTCCACCTGCTGTGGGTTGCCACACAATATGATTTGGGAGGGAATTCCAAGATTTTGACCCAGTGACAGGGAAGGAATTGCAATTATTTCCAAGTCAGGATAATGAGTGGCTTAGAGGGAAACTTAAGGTTGTTCTCATGTATCTGCTGCCCTTGTCCTTCTTGATGAAAGTAGTCATGGGTTTGGAAGGTGCTGTCTGAGGATCTTGGGTGAATTTCTGCTGTGCATCTTGTAAATAGTACACACTATTGCTGCTTCTGACTGTCAGTGGTGGAGGGAATGGATGCTTGTAGATGTAGTGCCAAACCTGAATGGAGTGTTGTTGGAGTTGCACCCATCCAGGCAAGTGGTGAATAATGCATCACGCTCCTGATTTATGGTTTGCAAAAGATGGGCAGGCTTTGGTGAGTCAGGAGGCGAGTTACTCAAAATATTCCGAGCCTCTGACCTCTGTGTTGAGCCCAGTTGAGTTTCTGGTCAATGGTAAGCCCCCCCTTCCCAGGATGTTGATCATGGGGGATTTGATGATGGTAATACCATTGAATGTCAAGGGGTGGTGTTTGGATTGTCTGTTATTGGTGATGGTCATTGCCTGGCATTTGTCATACCCAGATAAAAGCAAGGACTGCAGATGCTGGAAACCAGAGTCTAGATTAGAGTGATGTTGGAAAAGCACAGCAGGTCAGGCAGCATCCGAGGAGCAGGAAAATCGATGTTTCGGGGGAAAAGCCCTCTATTTCTGATGAAGGGCTTTTGCCCGAAATGTCAATTTTCCTGCTCCTCGGATGCTGCCTGACCTGCTGTGCTTTTCCAACATCACTCTAATCTAGACTCTGGTTTCCAGCGTCTGCAGTCCTTGCTTTTATCTGGGTATGACAAATGCCAGGCAATGACCCAGTTGTGTGAGGAGATCAGAGGCTAGGAATACTGCGAGTAACTCGCCTCCTGACTCCCCAAAGCCCGTCCATTTGGCAATTGTGGCATAACTGTTATTTGCCACTTGTCAGTTCAAGCCTGGATATTGCCCAGATCTTGTTGCATTTGAAAATGCACTGTTTTGATATCTGAGGAGTTGCAAATGGTGTTGAACATTTGTGCAGCAATCGGTGAACATCCCCACTTCTGACATTGTGGAGTATCCAGTGTTACCAACCGTTTCATAATATCACATGGAGTGAATTAATTGGCTGAAGTCTGGTATCTGAATTGGTGGGGACACTGGAGGAGACCAAGATGAATCATCCACTCGGTGTATCTGACTGAAGATTGCTGTGAATGCTTCAACCTTATCTTTTGCACTGATGTGCTGGGCTCTGCCATCATTTGAGGCTGGAGATATTTGTAGAGCCTCCTCCTCCATTGAGTTGCTTAATTGGCCACCACCATTCACAACTTGATTTGACAGATTTGCAGAGCATAGATCTAATCTTTGTTGTGAGACCTCTTAGCTCTGTCTATCTCTTGCTGTGTATGCTGTTTGACATGCAAGTAGTCCCGTTTGGTAGCTTCACCAGGTTGACACCTTTTTCACAGAAGACAGTTATATATCTTAGTGGTGGATATAAACAGGCAAAGGAATGGCTGGAAAATGAGAAGCCTTCAAAAATAAGATCAGAGTCCAGAGAGAGTATGTTCCTATAAGAGGGGAATGCTGGATGACTATAGAAATTGAGTTCTGGTCAAGAAAAAGAAGGAAGCATATGCCAGGTATAGACAGCAGGGATTGAGTGAATCTCTAGAAGAGTATAAGGTCAGTATGAGTATACTTAAAAAGGAAATCAGGAGGGCAAAAAGATGACATGAGATAGCTTTGGCAAATAGTGTTAAGGAGAATCCAAATATATTAAGGACAAAAGAGAACATAGGAAGAGAATAGGGCCTCTTAAAGTTTGTAAGGCTACCTATGTGTGGAGCCACAGGAGATGCGTGAGATACGAAATGAGTATTTTGCATCAGAGACAAATTAGAATTGCTGGAAAAGCTCAGTAGATCTGGCAGTATCTGTAGAGAGAAGTCAAAGTTAATGTTTTGGGTTCTTTGTTCAGAACAGAGTATTTTGCATCAGTGTTTACTGTGAAGAAGGATAAGGAGCCTAGAGAACTTGGAGAAATAAATAGCAATATCTTGAAAAATGTCCATATTACAGAGGAGGACATGCTGAATGTCTTAAACAGTGTAAAGGTGGATAAATCCCTGGGACCTGATCAGGTATACCCTAGAACTCTGTGGGTAACTAGCAAAGTGATTGCTGGACCCCTTGCTGAGAGATTTGTTCATTGTTCAGTGAGGTGCCAGAAGACTGGAGGTTGGCTAACATCGTGCACTCTCTAAAGAAAGGTTGTAAGAAAAAGCCAGGGAACTATAACCGGTGAGTATGGCATCAATGGTGGGCATGTTGTTGGAGGGGATTCTGAGGGACAGGATTAATGTGTATTTGAAAAGCAAAGGACTGAAGAGGGATAGTCAACATGATTTTGTGCATGAGAAATCATGTCTCACTAAGTTGATAGAGTTTTTGAAGAAGTCTAAAGAGGATTGATGAATACAGAATGGTGGATGTGATCTATATGGACTACAATGAGGCATTTGGCAAGATCCTGCATGGTAGACTGGTTAGGAAGCTTAGATCATATGGAATACAGGGTGAACTAGCTATTTGGATACAGAACTGGCTTGAAGGTAGGAGACAAAGGGTGGTTGAAGGCCTGTAACCTGTGGTGTGCATAAGGATTAGTGTTGGGTGTGCTGCTTTTTGTCATTTATATTAAATGATTTGGATGTGAACATAGAAGGCATGCTTAGTAAGTTTGCAAGTGACACCAAAATTAGTGGTGTAGTGGACAGCCAAGAAGGTTACCTCATCATACAATGGGACCTTGATAGGATGGGCTAATGAGTTGAGGAGTGGCAGATGAAGTAAATTTAGTAAATGAGAATTGTTGCACAATGGTAAGGTGAATCAGGGCAGAACTTATACACTTAATGCTAAGATCCTGGGGAGTGTGTCCAATCAAAGAGACCCTTAGAATGCAGGTTCAAAGTTCCTTGGACTTAATGCTAAGATCCTGGGGAGTGTGTCCAATCAAAGAGACCTTAGAATGCAGGTTCAAAGTTCCTTGGAAGTGCAGTTGCAGGTAGATAGGATAGTGAAGAAGGCATTTGGTATGCTCGCCATTATTGGGCAGTGCATTGAGTACAGGAGATGGGAGGCCATGTTGCAGCTGTATAGGACATTGATTTGGCTGCTTTTGGACAACTGAGTTCTGTTCTGGTCTCCCTGCTATAGGAAAGATGTTGTGAAACTTGGAAGAGTTCAATGATTTCCAAGAATGTTGCCAAGATTAGGGATTTGAGCTGTAGGGAGAAGCTGAATAGGCTGGGGCTATTTTCCCTTGAGCATCTGAGGTGGAGGGGTGACCTTGTTTATAAACTCGTGAGGGGCATGAATAGAGTGAATAGTCAAGGTCTTTTCTCCTGCGTAGGGGAGTCCAAAACTAGAGGTTTAAGTTGAGGGGGTAAGATTTAAAGTGGAT
This sequence comes from Hemiscyllium ocellatum, assembly GCF_020745735.1. Taxonomy (NCBI): domain Eukaryota; kingdom Metazoa; phylum Chordata; class Chondrichthyes; order Orectolobiformes; family Hemiscylliidae; genus Hemiscyllium; species Hemiscyllium ocellatum. The sequence continues at coordinate 38,377,416 of NC_083401.1, forward strand.
CTAAGGGGCAGCGTTTTCACATAGAGGGAGTTGCATGTATGGAACAAGCTGCCAGTGGAAGTGGTAGAGGCTGGTACAAATATGACATTTAAAAGGCATCTGGATGGGTGTACGAAGAGTAAGTATTTAGAGGGTTTTGGGTCAAATGCTGGCAGATTTATTTAGGTTATATAGTAGGCATGGACAAGTTAGACCGAAGGGTCTTTTTCCATGCTGTACAGCTCGATGACGCTGTCATGTGATTTGCTGGTAATACTAATAAAACCAAGAGTGAGGCACACTCTCAATGAACAAGCTTTTGCTGAAGACCTCAAGTGTACGTCCTTCCCTACTTTCCAACTGAGGTACTGACACTAATAAGGATTCAGTTGTTGACAGTGAATCTACCCAAGTAATGTTGGTTGCCAGTGTACCAAAATTTAAAGAGCATTCATCTCTAATGATGTGGGAACTCAAAACATCATTCATAGGACATAGAGGAATTATGAAATTAAATTAATAAGAAACTTTAAACACAGCAACATATTCTACAGCACATAAATAAAGTGAATGCAAGTCAAAATGGAACTAAAGCTGCAAAGATGAGAATAAAATAAATAGTGGACGACAAATATTAAATATTTATTTTGCTTTCATACATACAGACCAGGGAGTGCTTTGTTTGGACACTATCAGAGGATGAAATTCAAAGTCATATAATGCATTTAAAATTAAAAGCCAAGAAATAACAAGCAAACAGATGATCAAGCTTTTACTCTGGAAAGATCGCTTCCAGACATTTTAAAATGATCTGGTGACGAGCTAGCGGAAAAAACTATTACATATATTTAGTAATACTTTAGTAAAATGGTACAGTCCTGCAGGACTGACAGATCATATTGTACTTATGCTTAAGAAGGGAAATCTGTAGAGAAGCCAGCTTAATGTTAGAATTAAATGGGGAAATTCTTAGAACTATTGAGATTTTGGCATTAAAAGGGGCCATTCTTGTTTCATCAGCTTAATTAAATTGTATGAAGACTTAAGAGTAGACATATGATGGCTCAGTGGTTAGCATTGCTGTTTCAGTGTTAGGGACCCAGGTTCAATTCTAGCCTTGGGTGACTGTGTGGAATTGGCACCTTCTCCCAGTATATGCATGGATTTGCTCTGGGTGCTCCAGGTCCCTCTCACAGTCCAAAGATGTACAGGTTAGGTGGAATAGCCATGGGAAATGCAGTGTTACAAAGATAGGGTACGGGGTGGATTTGGGTGGGATGCTGTTCAAAGCGGGGTGTGGACTGATAGACCGAAAGACCTGCTTCTGCACTACAGGGATTTATGATTCTAAAGCAATAAATATATTAATTACCTTGTCAAATATATGTTTAAAATCTCACACATAACAGACTGATGAATAAGATAAAAGCATGTACGGCTAGCTAACAGTCTACAACGTAAACCGGGGAGTGGGGATAAAGATTACCTATTCAGAATGACAAAGGTGGGGAATGTACTTAGATCACAGCTCACAACCTATATTTTAAGATTTGGTCTTTGGAATCAAAAGCTCCATTTCTAAATTTGTGAACAACACCATATTGGGAGGGATTGTTAACACTGAAGAGAACCACAACAAATTACAAGACATAGACTTTCAGTCTGGGCAATTAGTTGGCAAATTAATAGAAAAAAACATTAAAATTTGGTAAGAATCAAGAGGTTGGATATAACATTAATGTATAGTAATAAGATCAGAGAATCGAGATCTGGGAGTGCATTAGCTAAACCTTTAAAAGTTCAAATAATGCCATGCAGTATTAAAGAAATAATGTGGAGCAGACCATTAAACTAATGTTTAATTCCGGAGGGAGAAAGGTGTAAAGTAGAGAATTTATGCAAAGCTTGTATTAAATGTTGATTAAACTGCACATTACGTATTATGTACAGTTATGGTTGCTGTATTACAACAAAGGATAGAGAAGCATTGGATAGAGTGCAAAAATGATTTTCGGGAATGCCGTGTGAACTATGATTTAGTAACAATCAGGAAAGGACGAATGGTCTGATTTGCTTTACCTTTGACCTAGTAGATAAACTTGTGAAAAGTTTTGATAAAATACACCTAGAAAGATCTGTGTTTGTTTTTGTGGGGAACATCAAATCTAGAAGGATAGTTGAATAAAATTTCCGTTTTGATTGCAGTAAATCATTTGATATGCAAACTCAGTTCTCCTGATACAGAATGTTGATACAGCCTATTTCGAGAAAGAGGAACTGGTGTAGGTGGTAGAAAATTTTTGATAATACAGACTGCAACGTTTGTGAAGGTTTGTAGCTCAGGTTGAGGTTTAGGGTGTAGGTTTGCTCGTTGAGCTGTATTTTTGATATCCAGACGTTTCATTACCTGGCTAGGTAACATCATCAGTGGCGACCTCCAAGTGAAGTGAAGCTATTGTCTCCTGCTTTCTATTTATATGTTTGTCCTGGATGGGTTCCTGGGTTTGTGGTGATGTCATTTCCTGTTCGTTTTCTGAGGGGTTGATAGATGGTATCTAGATCTATGTGTTTGTTTATGGCATTGTGGTTGGAGTGCCAGGCCTCTAGGAATTCTCTGGCATGTCTTTGCTTAGCCTGTCCCAGGATAGATGTGTTGTCCCAGTCGAAATGGTGGGTTTTTTTCAACCATGTGTAGGGCTACGAGCGAGAGAGGGTCGAGTCTTTTTTTGGCTAGCTGGTGTTCGTGTATTCTGGTGGCTAACTTTCTTCCTGTTTGTCCTACGTAGCGTTTGTGGCAGTCCTTGCATGGAATTTTGTAGATGATGTTGGTTTTGTCCATGGGTTGTACTGGGTCTTTTAAGTTTGTTAGTTTTTGTTTGAGAGTGTTGGTGAGTTTGTGTGCTACTAGGATTCCGAGGGGTCTTAGTAGTCTGGCTGTCATTTCTGAGACTTCTTTGATGTATCGTAAGGTGGTTAGGGTTTCTGGCTATATTTGGTCTGCTTGTCATGGTTTCCTGAGAAATCTGCGGACTGTATTTTTTGAGTATCCATTCTTCTTGAATAGAGGTGGTTCTCCTCTGTTTTCCGAAGTTCGTCTGTGCTGCAGTGTGTGGTGGCTCGTTGGAATAGTGTTCTGATACAGCTTCATTTGTGTGTGTTGGGATAGTTGCTGGTGTAGTTAAGTATTTGGTCAGTGTTTGTTGATTTTCTGTATATGCAGGTTTGTAGTTCTCCGTCGTCCTTTCTTTCAACTGTGACGTCCAGGAATGCGAGTTTGTTGTTGGTTTCTTCCTCCTTGGTGAACTTTATGCCTGTGAGGGTGTTGTTGATAATGTTAAATGTCTCTTCTATCTTGTTTTGTTTTGTGATGACAAAGGTGTCATCTGCGTAGCGGACCCAGATTTTTGGTTTGATGGTTGGTAGGGCTGTTTGTTCTAGTCTTTGCGTTACTGCTTCTGCTATGAATCCTGATAGCGGAAATCCCATGGGTGTGCCGTTAGTTTGTAGATTATGTTGTTGAAGGTGAAGTGGGTGGTGAGGCACAGGTCCACTAGCTTCATGATGTTTTTGTTGGTAATGTGATTGATGGTGGTTGGGGTGTGTGTGATGGTCTCATTTAAAGGTGTGGTAAGTGTTTCCTTTGCCAGGTCGATGTTGATGGAGGTGAACAGTGCTGTTATGTCGAACGAGATCATTGTTTTATCTTCCTCTATTTTGGTGTTTTTGATGATTTTTAGGAATTCCTGGATGGAGTGGATGGAGTGCTGTGACTCTTCTACTAGGTATTCAGTCTTGCGTGTAGTTCTTTGGCCAGTCTGTAAGTTGGTGTTCCAGATAGTGAGACTATGGGTCTGAGCGGGGCTCCTGGTTTATGGATTTTTGATAGTCCGTAGAATCGTGGGGCGTTGGTCCCATCTGGTTGCATTTTCTGGAATTCCGTCTAGTTTAGTTGTTCGGAATTGTGTAATTTTCTTCAGAGATACGTAATTTTGTTTCCTAGTTGTGGGGTCGGGTCTAGCACCACCTGTTGGTAAGCATTGGTGTCTGCGAGTAGTGCATTGGCTTTCTCTATGTAGTACCTTCTGTTCGGGATGACTGTGAGCTGACCCTTGTCTGCAGGTAATATGACAATGTTTTTGTCTTTTTTGAGGTTTTCTTGGACTTTCTTTTCTTGTGTGTTCAGTTTGTTTCCTTCCGTCTTTAGGCTCAGAGTAGGTGCAACTGTCTGTCTGATCGTCAGTTGTGTTTCTTCCATGAGTTTGTTGTCCTTCTATGTGGTTTCTAATGCCGCTAGGAAATCCTTATTGTCAGCGTCTTGGTAATTGAAATTTAGTCCTTTTACTAGTACAGCTTTTTCTGTGTCTGATAGGGTTCGGTCTGATAAGTTCTTTATCCATGCCCATGTTATCGGTTTTGTCTTTGTTTGTGAGTTTGTCAAGTTCTTTTCTTCAGGTCCCGATTTTTCTTTATCTGTGTTTGTCGTTGTTTAGTGTTTATGGCTCATTCTCCCGCGTCTGTTCATTCTTGATTTGTTGCTTGTTTGAATAATGGCTTTTGGCGTGCAATTTCCCCGTTGTATTTTCGGGTACAAACAAACTAACGGCACACCCATGGGATTTCCGCTATCAGGATTCATAGCAGAAGCAGTAATGCAAAGACTAGAACAAACAGCCTTACCAACCATCAAACCAAAAATCTGGGTCCGCTACGTAGATGACACCTTTGTCATCACAAAACGAAACAAGATAGAAGAGACATTTAACATTATCAACAACACGCTCACAGGCATAAAGTTCACCAAGGAGGAAGAAACCAACAACAAACTCGCATTCCTGGACGTCACAGTCGAAAGAAATGACGACGGAGAACTACAAACCTGCATAAACAGAAAATCAACAAACACTGACCAAATACTTAACTACACCAGCAACCATCCCAACACACACAAATGAAGCTGTATCAGAACACTATTCCAACGAGCCACCACACACTGCAGCACAGACGAACTTCGGAAAACAGAGGAGAACCACCTCTATTCAAGAAGAATGGATACTCAAAAAATACAGTCCGCAGATTTCTCAGGAAACCATGACAAGCAGACCAAATATAGCCAGAAACCCTAACCACCTTACGATACATCAAAGAAGTCTCAGAAATGACAGCCAGACTACTAAGACCCCTCGGAATCCTAGTAGCACACAAACTCACCAACACTCTCAAACAAAAACTAACAAACTTAAAAGACCCAGTACAACCCATGGACAAAACCAACATCATCTACAAAATTCCATGCAAGGACTGCCACAAACGCTACGTAGGACAAACAGGAAGAAAGTTAGCCACCAGAATACACGAACACCAGCTAGCCACAAAAAGACACGACCCTCTCTCCCTCGTAGCCCTACACATGGATGAGAAAAACCACCATTTCGACTGGGACAACACATCTATCCTGGGACAGGCTAAGCAAAGACATGCCAGAGAATTCCTAGAGGCCTGGCACTCCAACCACAATGCCATAAACAAACACATAGATTTAGATACCATTTAAAAACCCCTCAGAAAACGAACACGAAATGCCATCACCACAAACCCCAGGAACCCCATCCAGGACAAACATATAAATAGAAAGCAGGAAACAACAGCTTTGCTTCGCTTGGAGGTCGCCACTGATGATGTTACCTAGCCAGGTAATGAAACGTCTGGATATCAAACCTATAGCTCAGTGAGCAAACCTACACCCCATAATACAGACTTGATGGCCAAAGTGCCTTTACATGATTCAATAAGGCTTATAATGAAATTTGTTTGGATCTTTTTCTCCAGGTATTGTTCAGATAATATTCATCTTGCAATCATTTTATTCAAAAGTTTAAAACTAGCTTCAACCTGTCTGCGTGGATGTAGTTATGTGGTAAAGCCACTGGGTGTCAGGATAGGAATTGCATTTGGTTCAATGTTGCAATATATTAACTGGATTGTAATGCTACTTTGTAGTAAACCACCTGAGATTTAAAAAAAAAATTGTAACTCTTTCTCCAATGCAATATGGTTTACTCAGTTTAAGGTGGCAAGGTGGTTAGTGGCTAGTACTGCTGCCTCATAGTGCTAGGGACCTGGGTTCGATATTAACCTCTGGTGACTGCCTGTATGTTGTTCGCACATTATCCCTGTATCTGCATGGATTTCCATCGGATGCTCCTGTTTTATCCCGCAGTCCAAAGATGTGCGAGTTAGGTGGATTGGCCATGCTAAATTGCCCATAGTATTCAGGGATGTATGGACTTTATGGGCCGAATGGCCTGTTTCCATTCTGTGGCTACAATGATACTACGATTCTGAGTTTTCTTTCTCCTGTAGCCAAATCACCAAGTGTTATTGTAATTTGAGCCATGATGTGACTGTTGAATTGTAGCACTTTTTTCATTAATAAAATTTTGAACACCTATATCCCAAGCTAAGGTTGTCAAGTTTGGCTGATCCTATTCCTGAGGGTTAGGTCACATGATATTCAACAGCATGACATTTGCTGCAGTCTAAGTCAGGGGTTGAAGTACACATTGATAAAGACAGAATGAGGGATGAGGTCTTGCATCATGAATTAATTGAGCTAAGCAGTAGATTATAATCAGGACCTCAAAAGATTGTAACCTCCGGATTATCCCTCGTGCCTTATGTTAGCAAGTACAGAAATAGCAGAAAAGAGGCAATGAATGTGTGCTTCAGGAGTTAGAGCATGAGGGATGGTTTTAGATGTCTGGATCATTCGCACCATTTCTGGGGAATGTAGGCCCTGTACAGAGGGATGGTCTGTACCTTAACCAGAATGGGACTAATATCCTTGTGGATGGGTTTGCCTGTGTGGTTGGGAGGAATTTAAACTTGTTTGAGGCAGGGCATTAGGTCAATAAGGACAAAGCATATCTTTATAAAGCAACTAAGGCTGAAGGAGTTCAGTAATGTTGAATTTCAAGGGAGTTGGGCCAGGCTGGATGGCCTGTATATTAATGCTAAGAATATTATAGATAAGACAGATATGTTAAGGGCATGCATTGAGATGTGGCATTGCGGTGTTGTTGCCATCACAGAAACATGTTTGAAGGAGGAATAGGATTGGTAACTCAACATTCCAGGATGTAGGATCCTCGGGTAGGATAGGAGATGCAATTTTACTTTATTAATTAAAGAGTCAGTTTCTGCAGTAAGGAGGAACAATATTTTGGAAGGGTCCTTAGAATCCCTACAGTGTGGAAACTGACCCTTCGGACCAACAAGTCCACACTGACCCTCCGAAGAATAACCCACCCAGACCTATTCCCCTACATTTACCCCAGACTAATGCACCTAACCTACACATCCCTGAACATTATGGGCAATTTAGCGTGGTCAATTCATCTAAACTGCACATCTTTGGATTGCGGGAGGAAACCAGAGCACCTGGAGGAAACCCATGCAGACATGGGAAGAATGTGCAAACTCCATACAGACAGTTGGCCAAGGCTGGGATTGAACCCGGATCCCTGGCGCTGTGAGGCAGCAGTGCTAACCACTGAGCCACCATAATGAGGGTCTGTAAATGTGGGTAGAGCTTAGGAATAAAAAGAGAGTAGTAATACTGCAGGGTGTGTATTATAAACCCCCAGACAGTCAGTGGGGAGTAGAGGTGCAGATATTCAATCAGTTCACTGAAGTGTGTAAAAATAACAATCCTATTTTGTGCATCTAAACCAAAATTTTCCTAGCTAACATCAGTTCTGAGGAAGGATCTCTGACCGAAACATTAACTCTTTACAGATGTTGCCAGACCTGCTGAGCTTTTCCGGCAACTTCTGTTTTTGTTTTTGAAGTAGCACTTTAACTGCACTTCACTCAATCTAGTCTATTGTATTTTCTGCTCACAATGTGGTCTCTTCTACATTGGGAAATGATGTGCAGACTGGCTGACCGTTTCACAAAACTCCAATGTTTTGTCTACAAAAAAGACAGAGTTTCCAGTTACTTGCAGCCTCAACACACCAGTGTGTTCTTTGGCCAACATCTGACTAATGCACCATTGGGGGTGGCATGATAGCGCAGTGGTTAGCACTGCTGCCTCACAGCGCCAGGGACTCAGGTTCAATACCAGCCTCAGGTGACTGTCTGTCTGTGTGGAGTTTGGACGTTCTCCCCGTGTCTTCGTGGGTTTCCTTCAGGTGCTCCAGTTTCCTCCCACAGTCCAAAGATGTGCAGGTCAGGTGAATTGGTCATGCTAAATTGCCCATAGTGTTAGGTGCATTAGTCAGACGGAAATGGGTCTGGGTGGGTTACTGTTTAGAGGGTCGGAGTAGACTTGTTGGGCCAAATGGCCTGTTTTCACACTGTAGGGGATCTATTCTAATCTCTGTCTCAGGCTTGCTGCAGAGCTTCAGTGCAAACTAGAAGAACAGTGTCTCACTTTCTGCTTGGGAACCATGCAGTCTTCTCAATTCAATATTTAGTTCCATAATTTTGGGGCCTGAGCAACTTTTCCCATGCTTTCCCCTACCTCTAGCATCTGTGGCTTTTTTTTAGAGGGTTTAGAGGGACTTCGTGAAAATAAGTTTTCATCCAGAGGGTGGTGGGAATCTGGAATGCACGCTTGGGAGGTAGTTGAGGTAGGAAACATCAACCTTTAACAGGTACTTGGATGAGTTACCTGAAATATCACAACATTCAAGGTTGTGGTCCAAATGCCAAGAAATGGGACAACTGTAGATTTAGAGTAGTTTTTGTTGGCGTACACCCAATAAGCTAAAAGACCTCTTCTGATCTCTGACACTATGATCACTTTTTTTTTGGTGATTAATTCAGGAGAATGGGCAATCTACACCTCCTGAGACATCAGAGTTTGGTTTGAATGTGTCTACTATTAAAGTTGGAGATGGACTTCATCCCAGACGGGTAGGTGCTAAAATGCTTATTCTTGGTCCTGTGACTGTTAAGAGAAACGTTGATGTTGAAACTTGAGCAAGTTTTCTCAATTTTATTTCATTTTTATTTTATATACAGGGCCAGATCATTGACTTGCGAGGTATGATTCAAAATGCTGTCAAAGATTCATCAACTGAAATAGCAGTCAATAGCCTACATTACAACCAAGATCCTTCAGTGAGTTTGGTTATGAAGATATGAAAGGTTTTGAGACCAGATTTGATTTTCTTGAAAATGATGCCACTTGAAATCCAAAAATACACCAGTACAGCACAGGAACCGGTCCTACGCCCCACCAAGCCTGTGTTGATTTCTAGTCCTTATTTAGACCCACTACTTATTGCCCATGTGTGGTTTTTATCCCTCTGTTTGCCTCTCATTCATTTGTCTATTAAGATGCACCTTAAATGTTGTAAACATGCCTACTTCCATCACTTCCATTGGCAGTGCGTTCCAGGCACCCTCCATGAGAAAACTTCACCCTTAAATTTTCCCCTTCTCACCTTGAACCTGTGCAGTCTTATAGGGCCTTTCTACCAGGAGAAAAAGCCTTTGACTATCTGCCCTGTCTATGCCTCTCATCATTTTGTAGAGAGCTACTAGGTGGCTCCTCAGCCTCCATCTTTCCAGTGAAAATAATCTGAGTTTATCCTACCTCTCCTCATAACTAAAATCCTCCATACCAGGCAACATTCTGGTAAACCTTCTCCGCACCCTCACCAAAGCATCCATGTCCTTCTGGTAGTTTGACAACCACGCTGCATGCAAAATTCCAGTTTTGTACAGCTGTAAGATAACTTGCCAACTTTTATATTCAGTGCCCCAGCTGATGAAGGCAAGCGAGCTATCTGCCATCTTGACCACCTTATCCACCTGTGTTGCCACTTTCAGGGGTCTGTGAGACTGTACGTCCAGATCCCTCAGTATGTCAGTGCTCCTAAAGGCTCTGCCATTCACTACATAATTTGCACCTGAATTTGATTTTCTGAAATACATCACCTCACATTTGTCCAGATTAACTTTTATCTTATTTCTCTGCCCATATCTGCAATCTATCTATATGCTGCTGTATTCTTTGACAATCTTCCTCACCAATTCTAATTTTGGTGTCATCTGCAAACTTACTAATCAGACAATCTACATTTTCCTTCAGATCATATAAAACAAACAGAAGTCCCAACGCTGATCTCTGCGGAATACCACTAGTTCCTGATCTCCATTCTGAAAAGCATCCATCCACCACTATTCTCTGTATTCTATGACCAGACCTGTTCCGGATCTATCTAAACAGCTCACCCCAGATCTCATGTGACTCTGTTTTTGTATCAGTCTGCTATGAAGTATCTTATCCATTGCCCTTTCCTCATCAATCTTTGTCACCTCTCGAAAACTCAATCAAATTGGTGAGACATGACCTTGCCTGCACAAACCCATGCTGCCAATCAAGAACCTATCTACCTCTACCTTAATTACACTCAATAACTTGGCCTCTACAGCCTTCTGTGACAATGAGTTCCACATACTAATCATCCTTTGGCTGAAGGGATTCCTCCTCATCTTCATTCCAAAGGGTTGTCCCATCACTCTGAGCTTGCACTCAGGTCCTTGCCATCCCCAATCTACATTCCTCATTCCCTGCCTAATATTGTCATAGGTGGCCTTCCCCAAATTTAGTACGTTTACCTGAGGACTAATCTTTTATCTATCAGTAACTTAAGACTTATAAAATTATGACCTCTGTTCTCAAAATGCTCCCCTATTTGAAACTTCAATCACTGGTTGGGCTGATTCCTCAACACTAGGTCTAGTATGGCCCATTCCCTAGTTAGATTAGATTAGATTCCCTACAGTATGGAAACAGACCCTTTGGCCCAACAAGTCCACACCGACTCTCCGAAGAGTAACCCACCAAGCACCATTCTCCTACCTTATATTTAGAGGTAAAAAATCTATTTACCCTTGACTAATGAACCTAACACTATGGGCAATTTAGCATGCTAGTTCACCTGACCTGCACTTCTTTGGATTGTGGGAGGAGACCAGAGCGCCCATGCAGACAGGGAGAATGTGCAAACTCCACACAGACACTCAACCCAAGGCGGGAATCAAACCCGGGTCCTTGATGCTGTGAGGCAGCAGTGCTAACCACTGAGCCACCGTGCTGCCCCATATTCCTTCACAAAACCCTGCTGGATGCACCTAACAAACACCCTCCAGCAGAAATAGCAGCACAGTGGTATACAGTTGGGAGGGAGTTGCCCTGGGAGTGCTTGCCACTGATTGCGGACCCAATGAAGTCTCATAGCTTCAAGTTAAACATGAGCAAGGAAATTTCTTGCTGATTACCATGTACTGCCTTCCCTCCACTGATGAATTGGTACTCTTCCATGTCGAACAACATTTAGCAAACACTGTACACCAAAAGTAGCTTAGCAGCAGTACTATTGATTGAGCTGGTCATGTCCAAAAGGACATAGCTGCTAGACTGGGTCTGCAGCAGGTGGTGAGGGAATCAACAAGAGGGAAAAACGTACTTGACCTCATCCTTACCAACCTGCCCAATGTGGATGCCTCTGTCCATGACAGTATCAGTAAAAGCGACCATTGTGCAGTCCTTGTGGACACAAAGGCTTGCTTTCACATTGAGAATACTGGCCATTGTGTGTCTGGCACTATCACTACACTAATTGAGACAGAGTTAGAACAAACTTAGAAACTTAAGATTGGACAGCCATGAGGCACTTGTGGGCCATCAACAACAACAGAATTGTAGTCCAGAGTGTGGAGCTGGAAAAATACAGCAGATCAGACAGCATCCAAAGAGCAGGAGAATTGAAGTTTTAGGCATAAGCCCATCATCAGGAATGAGGCTTGTGAGCCGAGGTCTGAGAGATAAATGGGGTGGGGGTGGGGCTTGGGGGGAGCTAGCTGAGAGTGCGATACCTCTACTGAGGTGATTATCCCAGTGAGGTGGTTACCCTCCACTTCATCTACCTACTGCACTCTCAGTTACTGTCCCCCACCCCCCCCCCCACCCAGCCCCACCCTTCTCCAATTTATCTCTCAGCCCTCAGCTCACAAGCCTCATTCCTGATGAAGGGCTTATGCCTGAAACATTGACTATCCTGTTCCTTGGAAGCTGCCTGACCTGCTGTGCTTTTCCAGCACCACACTCTCTACTCTGATCTCCACCATCTGCAGTCTTCACTTTCTCCTAGTAGCAGAATTGTACTCCAGCACAATCTGTAACCTTGTGGCCTGGTATATCTCCACTCAATCATTACCATCACCCCTTATTCTTTGGAGAGTGCAGGTGATCATGCTAGGAAAAGTACCGGGTATACCGAAAAATGAGGTGTCAACCTGATGAAGCTCCCAAACAGGACTACTTGCATGCCAAACATTATATGCAGCAAGTGACAGATAGAGCTAAGTGATTCCCACAACCAACGGATCAGACCTAAGCTCAGCAGTCATACCACATCCGATCCTGAAGGTGGTGGACAATGAAATATCTCACTGGAGGAGGAGGTTCCACAAATATCCCATCCTCAATGATGGAAGATCCCTGCACATCAGTGCAAAATATATGGTTGAAACATTTCCAGCAATATTGTCAGATGTATTGAGTGGATGATCCATCTTGGCTTTCTGCAGTGACTCCAGCATTACAGATAGCGGTCTTCAGCCACTTTGATTCACTCCACATGATATGGTTGGAGACACTGAAAAGCTATGAGGTCTGACAATATTCTGCCAAGAACACTGAAGACTTGTGCTCCAGAACTTGCCACCCCTCTAGCCAAGCTCTTCCAGTACAGATACAACTGTGTTCTGTTTGATATTTTAAAACATTGCCCATGTCCTGAACATAAAAAGCAGGACAAATCCAATCTGGCTAATTACTGCCCCATCAGTCTACTCTTGATCATCAATATACAATGGAAGATGTCCTCAACAGTGCTAACAAGCAGTAACTGCTCAGCAATAACCTGCTCAGTGAAGACCAGTCTAGGTTCTGCCGGGACCATTCTGCTCCTGACCTCATTAAAGCCTTTGAACAAATGTGAACAAAGGAGCTGAATTCAAGAAGCGAGAGTGACATTCCTTGACATCAAGGCTGCATTTGACTGAGTGTGGTATCAAAGAGCCCTAGCAAAACTGGAATCATTTGTATCGGAGGCCAACTCTTTGCCGGTTAGTGTCATACCTGGCACATAGGAAGATGGTGATAGTTGTTGGGGGTTAGTCACCTTGGCTCAAACACATCTCTGCAGGAATTCCTCAGGGTCGTGGCCTCGGCCCAACCATCTTCAACTGCTTTATCAATGACCTTCCCTCCATCATAAAGACAGAAGTGGGGATGTTTGCTGATGGTACAATGTTCAGTACCATTTAAGATTGTGATACTGAAGCAATCGATGTTCAAATGCAACAAGATCTGGACAACATTCAGACTTGGGCTGACAAGTGGGTGTAATATTCGTGCCACACAAATGCCATGACCATCACCATTAAGAGACCATCTAACCACTGCCCCTTGACCATCAATAGTCTTACTATCACTGAATATCAAACTATCAACATCCTGGAATTACCATGGACTCAGAGCTTCCCACATAAACACAGTGGTTGCAAGAGCAGGTCAGAGGCTAGGAATACTGTGACAAGTAGCTCACTTCCTGACTCCCCAGAGCCTTTCTATCATCTACAAGGCACAGGTCAGGAATGTAATTGAATGCTTCCTTCTTGCCAAGATGAATGCAGCTCCAACACCAGTCAAGAAGCTTGACACTATCCAAGACAAAGTAACCGCTTGATTGGCGCCACATTCACAAACATCCACTCTCTCCTCCAAGACACTCAGTACACACTGCTGCTAATCTATAAAATCCACTGCAAATATTCACCTGCCAACTCCATGACCACTTCCATCGAGAAGAATAAGGGCAGTAGATACATGGGAATGCCACCACCCACAAGTTACCTTTCAAGCCATTCAACATTTTGACTTGTATATATTGCTGTTCCTTCACTGCTTTGGATCAAAATCCTGGAATTCCCTCCCTAACAGCATTTTGGGTCAACCCACAGCAGATAGATTGCAGCTGTTCAAGAAGGCAGCTCACCACCAGCTTCCCAAGGGCAACTTGAGATGGGCAATAAATGCTATTCAGCCAGCGACACCCAACCCCCACAAATGAATGAAAAAAAAGAGTAATCTCTCCCTGTCTGTTCTTCCTCTTAGCCTTACTGGCCTTAGTTTCTAATTCCTTCTTGGCCATTTTTCTTACCGACTACTGCTCATTAGTGCCAAATCACTTCTGTACCATTTTTACCTGGTGCATAATTTTTATGTTTTTGTGTTCGTCTTTAAAAAATGATAATTGATTCTATTCTTGGTGATATTTTAACTGAGAGTTACCTGAACCCTTTCATTTGTTTGGGAACAGGATTGACTGGATTCCATATTTTAAAGTAGACAAACAGGAAGTCAGAAGAACACAGCAAGCCAGGCAGCATCAGGAGGTGGAGAAGTCGACATTTTGGGTTGAAAACCTTCATCAGGACTCGAGAGGAAAAGAGAGATCAGAAATTAATAGAGGGAGAGGGTTGGGGTTGGGGGAAAGGTAGGTGAGATAGTAATAGGTGGATGCAGGTAGAGGGTTATTGTCTTAGTCAAGATTAGAGTGGTGCTAGAAAAGCACAGCAGGTCAGGCAGCTCAGGGCTCCAACCTGAAATGTTGATTTTCTTGATCCTCAGATGCTGCCTGACCTGTTGTGCTTTTCCAGCACCACTCTAATCTTGACTCTGATTTCCAGCATTCTGCAGTCCTCACTTTCACCTGGTTATTGTCTAAGGTCAGTGGAAAGGGTGGAGCAGATTAGTGGGAAAGAAAATGGTCAGGTCAAGGAGCCAGGGAGGAGAGTAATGTTGAGGGTGGGGAGATAGTGAGACAGGAGGTGAAATGGAAGGAGGAGGCAGGGCTAGAAAGGGAGACAGGGGCTAGGTGAAAGGTTATTTGAAATTGGAAAACTCCTGATGTTGCCTGGCTGCTGTGTTCTTCCAGCCTTGTCTTTGTTTACTTTGGATTCCAGCATCTGCAGGTTTTTTTCTCTCTCTGTATTTTAAAGGCCAGTTCAGAGATTTTCAGTATTTGTCAATGAAATGTTAGAAATCTAGCAACGTGATCCAGACATGTAGCCTGATGGATGTTGCATTCCCTGAATAGATATGTTGATAGGTATACATGTTCAAAGTCATCTACCATATACTGGCGTACTAACGTGCTTGAAATTTTTTTTTGTAGGAACGCTTGATAAAACCTCTGGGTGCTTTCATCGGAATGAATGGTGAACTGAGAGACCTTGCTGTTGTTGTCAGTAAGGTAAGTTGTAGAGAAATTTAATTTCTAAACCTGAATCACCTATAGTCGAACAGCCTCTCAGTAGCTTCAGCAAAAGAATGTAAAAGATTATGAGAAAACAGTCTTTCAACTTGTAGCTTTGGTTTTGCATTATAGCAGGTATTTGTAGTGCACTTCAGCGTAAGTAATTATGAACTATGAGCATAATGCACAAATGTAAGATGGAACTTAGAATTTCTTTTTTAAATTTGCAATATGAAATTGAAGCAGAACTAGTAAAAATGGACAACAAGTCAATCTGGTGAAGGATCCTGCACAAAATGCCAATCATATTTTTGTTGTTTGGCATTGCTAGCATTTTTTTGTTCTTTAACTGCTATTTAAATATTTATGCAACTGTAATCTTGAGAAGGAGTAGCGTTCCTAAAGCTAGTGCTTCCAAATAAATCTGTTGGACTATAACCTGATGTTGTATGATTTTTAACAAAATCTTGAGAGAAATTTAAAGTAATTCCAAATTCTAGATATTTTAAAAGTTTAAATTGATTTTATCTACTTCAGGATATTTATCTACATAATCCAAATGTGAGATGGGATGATATAATTGGGTTGGAGCCAGCCAAACGACTTGTCAAAGAAGCTGTTGTCTATCCTATTAAGGCAAGTTATTTTTAATTTAAAATAATGTTCTGTGTTTTCCTGATTATACATATGATGCTTAATCTTGTACGTCTTTACCTCTAGTATCCTCAGTTGTTTACTGGGATTTTGTCCCCATGGAAAGGACTGTTACTTTATGGACCACCAGGTAAGGATTTTTTATTTTGAAATTAAAAACAAGAACATTTGGAAATACTGAACAGGTCAGGCTGATTGGCTGATTAACCAAAGTTAAAGCCTGATGGCCTCTTGTGAGAACTCAAAAGGAATTTTATGGCATGTTTTTGAGAATTAGCACAGACAGAAATTGTTTAATAATAAAATAAATAATGATCTTGTTTTTGGATCAGGAAATCATAAACTACAATGTATTTTAAGGGGCAAAACTAATATTATCAAATAATGGCAGCAAAAACAACTTATACAGTGCTTTTACCATCATAGATCACCATATGACCACTTCTGTACGCTTTTCCGAAGCAGATACTGGATAGGAATCCTGGCTGAGATTCATTCTCAAGGGTACTGAGTTAACTCTGGTATTCCTTTTAGAAGCTCTGAACAGGTCATAGCCAGGATCCTCATGGTCTTCATTTCTGATATGATATTGGGAAGAAAGGTTGCTCACCAAAGTGAACTAGTGTAGCAGAAGTAACAGGTTCATGTACGAAGAATGAGAATGAGGGTCAAATGTTGGAAGCTGCAATTATCAATAGAACTTAAGTCCAGTATGACTGATTGCATACAGTGGCTTTTGGCTTTTGAAAGAGTTCAAGTAAGTTGCTGAACAGACCAAAGTCCTTTTATCATTCTTTCTGGAGGAGAGTTGTTCAGTTATGTTTTCAGGGCAACATTACAATTTTTTTCTCACTCAGGGTGGGGATCAGTTGGTCGAGGTGTCCTGTGTGTATATGTGTGTGTGGCAAATGAGCACATTTCAGAAAGAACAAGTTGGCCAGAACAGTGGAATTCAAATGAAAATGGGGGTTGCCTTTCATTGTAATTTCCTCCTCTGTCTGCTTTTGTAAATAGTACTTATGGAGATGGTCCAGCTGAATCTCAATCTTGCAATCTCTCCTTCCATTGTCAAAATCCTCTCCCTGATGCTCCCCCACTCTCTGCCAATAGTCCGACAGATATTCACACCATCCCTGATCGACAGAAATCCTGCTATTCATTAATGAGCCAATCAGAAATAAATGCTTTGAGGGAACCAGCTTCTGATTGGGCTATAGCCGCTGTCAAAATCTTATTGTTGTGCTTGGCTGCATTTTGAACAACAGATTGGCGGACCACCTTTTCTGGCCATATTGTGGTTGCTGTTGTTGGGCTGCTGTTAGACATGCCTCTTATAGATGCTAAATATCATGGAAAGGATTGAGTAATAGAACGTAAAGCTATTAAAGGCTGTTGTCAAGTCATTCCTTTTAGGCTTTCTCCCTATATATCTTTAAAGAAGTACATGCTATAATGATCATTTCATCTCTTAAGGAAGGATAAAAAAAACATTAAAAATGTTCTGTTGGTTATGCATGCTTTAAAAGAAACTACATACACTCCTGTGTGGTTAGAGTGCAAATGGGACCCATTGCTTATATACAGGTATATATGAGGCTCATTCATCACTTGATTGTCAAATTAAGTGACTGTCCTGTTGTAACTGGAGCATATCAGCAATGTTGCAGCTGCATTGGTCTCACATGGAATGAATGCTGAAGAGGAGACAATATTGTTACATTAAAAAAATTCCAGGGACTCCTAACCCCTGCTGCTCATGATGCAGAACTTTCATTCTATCTGAACTGAATTCAAATTCTGACCTCAATCTATTCAACCAGCCTGTCCCCAAATTGTTCTTAACAAAAATACACATCAGGAGCTGCAGTAGATCGTTTGGTCCTACAAGTCTATTTAATTATTCAGTAAGATCATAACCAATTTTCTTCCCCATAGTATACCCATAAACTATAATTCCCTTATTAACCCAGACTGTTCTGATATATTCAGTGACTGAAACACCCACATCTTTCTCGGATAGCAAATTCCCAAAATTCAGAATCTTTTGAAGAAATTTCTCCTCATCTCATTTGTCAATAGCTGACTCCTTCTGAGACAGCAACCCTATGTTTAACATTCCCAGCCTGGAAGAATAGTTTTGCAACAACAAGCCCTTCAAGAATATTCTATATTTCATTAGTGCACTTAATTGTTGTCAAAGAACAATCCTCTTGTATTGGGTGCCAGTGGTGATGGATGTCACTGAGCAAGGAAACAGAGCAATTCTGAGCTCTCCACCAGCAATTGACAACAGCAAGGGAGAGCTGCTAGAGCAGTTGAACAGGCTGTCACTGGGA
This sequence comes from Hemiscyllium ocellatum, assembly GCF_020745735.1. Taxonomy (NCBI): domain Eukaryota; kingdom Metazoa; phylum Chordata; class Chondrichthyes; order Orectolobiformes; family Hemiscylliidae; genus Hemiscyllium; species Hemiscyllium ocellatum. The sequence continues at coordinate 38,395,726 of NC_083401.1, forward strand.
AAGAGTGTTTGGTGAAGAGAGTAGAAAGGAATGAGACCGAAGAACTTTTCAACCCAATATAACTCACATGGTAATTCCATGTACATAGTGTAAATAGTTCCTTGCTTATCCTACGTTTCCCTTCATGTTTGTAATGACCTAATAGCAATTGAATAAGGAAATACTGATTTGTGATCCTTTTGGCTGTCCATGCGTTCAGATCTCACATTAATTCATCGTAAATGGCTGACTTTATTCTGAGACTGCAAGCCTATGTTCTAGATACCTAGCTATGGGAATGTTTTTCAGCAATAAGCCTCTTAAGATTATTCTATATTTAATTAGATCATCTCTAATTCTTCAAAACTCTAAACATAATCCACTCAATTTCTCCTCAAAGAAAAATCATCCTATTATATGAACAAGAGTGTGGTGCTGGAAAAGTACAGCCGGTCAGGCAGCATCTGAAGAGCAGGAGAATTGACGTTTCGAGCATATGCTCTTCATCAGGCATGAGGTGCTTGGAATGATGACGAGCTTATGCTGGAAACGTTGATTCTCCTGCTCCTCGGATGCTGTCTGACTGGCCGTGCTTTTCCAGCACAACACTCCAGATTCTGATTTCCAGCCGCTGCAGTCCTCACTTTCTCCTTATTATAGGAACAAGTCCAGTGAGCCTTCTAGGAAAATCTACAAGCCATACTATCATTGTCGTGTTCTCCTACAGAGAAAAGCATGAAAATGAAGAACTAATTGACTGGCCTTTTAATATAACTGTTCTATGATTCTATGTTCTTCCTTGGGTATGTACACATTCCTTCAAGAGTGGCCTCACAATTCCATATTTATAACTATAGTAAGACATTTTTACTCTTGTATTCCAGTTTCTTTGTTTTTAAAAAAAACGTCAGCACACCGTTTACCTTTCTCGCTGCTTTCTGCAGATGAGTTAACTTTCTGCAATTCTTTTTCAAGATACCAAAGTCTCTTTAAATACAAACATGTCCAAATCTTTTGTATAGGAAAAAATATTCTGCTTTCTTACTTCTCCTGCTAAAGTAAATAATTTCAAACTTCGCCACAATGCTTGCCCTATTTTTGCCCATTGTCTATATATTTTTGTAGCCTCTTCACCATTTACATGCCCACCTAACTTCACTGTACTTGGATATGGTACATTTAGTCTCCTCATCTAAGTCATTAACAGCTGAATCTTAAATCCTTGCCGTATCCTGCTGGCGTAAATATGTTCTATTTTCATCTACTGATTTCTCTGTCACTAACTAATCCTCAATCCATTCTAATATATTGCCCTATTCACTTGGATACCAGTTCTAAATTCTAAGCTAACAGTGGAGTAGTATTCTTGTGTAGCAATGCTGCCTGAGTGGATTTAATGTGTGGCTTCAGATTGACTCCTGACAGATTTATTAATAACTCATTAAATAATTTTCAGTATAGTTTTAAGCAGCAACACTGAAATTGAGAGACTAAGACTCCTGCCATTTCTCCAGCTGAGATTTGCCAAATCAGTATGGATGAGATGGATCAAGTATGGGATCACCCTGGTCAGCATAACTTGGTTGATCACATCCATATTAATGTTTGAGAATATGTCAATTAACTTTCCCATTTTTCTCTCCCCAATTGCTCTTTACCTAACTCTTATTGTTACTAGTGTATGGATCCACAGAGCTGAAAATCATCCCAGTGACGGGCAATAGAGTAAGTGTTGACAGACGATTTGATCGTAGTGAGCATTTTAGTCATGCTCAGTCAGCTACCAGTCACACTTTCACATTTTTAACCCTTTCAATCAGGTTCTTTGTTCTTAGTTAACTTTTTTTTACTTACTAGCTCAGAATTCTAAGTGCCCAACTACTATCTGTTGCATTTAATAAGGTCAGCATCAAAAAAGAATGAAAGCTGAAGTTTCTGTTTTGCAATTTAATGGTATCTTTGCCAGTACCTTTTACCTATTAGGCCCATTGAGGGAGCTATGTTTATGATTTTAAGTGAATATTTTGTTTCGGATCAATGTTATTAGCCACAGCTTGATGTTCTATGGTTTTGAAACAACACAAAGTGAGTTGTACATGGTTATCAACAAATTATTCAAAAGTATCCTCATTACTATATACTCCTTTATAAATTTTGCATAATATCTGATTATATTTTTTAAAGACAAGCAAGTCTTTTTTAGTCTTCTTTGAGTGTCTTAAGAAATATTAATGACTATATTTTGTTAAGGTACTGGAAAAACATTGCTCGCAAAGGCTGTCGCCACTGAATGCAACACAACTTTCTTCAACATTTCCGCCTCCACCATTGTCAGCAAATGGAGAGGAGATTCTGAAAAACTTGTCAGGGTAGGGAACTTTTAGTCAGTTCCTCTGTCAAATATTTTTGTTTCATAAGTGTCTCCCTTGGAAGGCTTCTACTATTAAATATGGTAAATGCCATGTGTAATGTGACACTGTGATACATCGTGCTTAGTAACTTGAGTTTCAAAAAGGACTAGGAAAGTGAGGACTGCAGATGCTGGAAACCAGAGTTTAGATCAGAGTGGTGCTGGAAAACCCAGCAGGTCAGGCAGCATCCGAGGGGCAGGAAAATCGATGTTTCGGGCAAAAGCCCTTCATCAGGAATGATGAAGGACTTTTGCCCTAAACGTCGATTTTCCTGCTCCTCGGATGCTGCCTGACCTGCTGTGCTTTTCCAGCATCACTCTGATCTAACCTCTACAGCCTACTCTAAGGCTGATCAATGGCCTTAACCTGATTTTTCTGTTTGCTACCTCTATGCTTTGGCTTCCAAAATTCCATCTATCCCAACTTGAATTTACTCAACACTGGAACATCTGCAAACCTCTGGGGTCAAAAATTCACAAGATTCACAATCCTTTGAGGAAATTTCTCCTCATTGGCACTGAGTCAAAATCCTGGGAATCCCTCTTTAATGGCATTGTGGATCTACTGACAGCACACTGACTGCAGCAGTTCAAGAAGGCAGCTAACTACCACATTCTCAAGGGCAATTAGGGATGGGCAATAAATACTGTCCCAGCCAGTGATGCCTTTGTCCCATGAGTAAATTTTTAAAAATTCAGTTCTAAACAAAAGAGCCCTTACCTTGAAGCTGTGCTTCCATGCTCAAGATTTCCCAGTTGGCCCAGTATTGAGCCCCTTCAGAGTCTAAAATGTTTCAAGGAGATCATTTCTCATTCTTCTAAACTCCAGAGTATATTTCCAATTTACTTAACCTCTTCATCACAGGATAAACCTCTTTCCCAAACTAGTGATCCTTCTTTAACCATCCTTCCCTGATCATCCTTCCTTAAATGTGGAGACCAAAATTAAACGCAGCACTTCAGAAGTGATCTTATCAAAGCACTAAACAGTTCCCTTATACTTATGTTCCAGTCCCCTTGCAATAAAGGCTCATATGCTTTTTGACTTTTTAACTGCTTGTCATATGTTTCAGTACAGCTAGAACTTACTCTTCATTTTGATATTTTAAAGTTCCACACCTTTTAACAAACCCTGCTTTATTGAGAACTCGCAAGGCAAATCCTTCCCAGCTGTACACCACTGTCAGCAATTCTGGTAGGTCTGCACTGCCAGTGCCACAGCACACTTTGGGTGGTAATGGTGGTGTCTGGGTTTTTACAAAGTATGATTCCATATGTATGACTGTGTCAGGCTGTATTGTTTGTAGGATAACCTTCCCCAGATTATTGCTGAGCAGCTTTAGCATTGTTGATGACACTTTCCATCACTTTACTGATGGTTGAGAGTAGACTGATGGGACGGTAGTTGACTGGGTTGGATTTGTTCTGCTTTTTATGCTTTATCACCATATGAGAGTTATTAATATTGTGTTTTTCTCCCCATTTCTAGGTTGCACAATGTTATCCTTATTTTAATCTATAAATTTTATTTCTAAAGTGCATTACCTCTTGGTTTTTCCAGGTATTGTTTGAACTTGCTCGATTTCATGCTCCCTCTACTATCTTCCTGGATGAACTGGAGTCTGTGATGAGCCAACGTGGTAGTGCCCCAGGGTCAGTATTCTCAATTGTATTTTTTAATTTTAAAATTATTTTTACTATCTCTCACCGTGCGGGTGAAAGTCTACCCTGGTGTGCGCACATGGGAGTAAGTTGTGAGGTAAGTGACAGAGGTAGGCTTCATAAACAACAAAGGAGAGAACAGGGGCAGCCATTTCACAAACAGTATGTGAGTAAGACAGAGGAGGCCACATTAAAGAGTGTGTGTGTGTGTGTGTGTGTGTGTGTGTGTGTGTGTGTGTGTGTGTGTGTGTGTGTGTGTGTGTTAGAGACAGCAGCTTCTGAAACTGTGTTTCTGTATGTGAGAGACTATGAGAGAATGGGGATAGCAGGGACTTACCCTCAAGAATTGAGGGAGGGAGGGGTGGTGCCTCTGGAACATGATGTAGCAACAAAGAAACATAGCAATTATGAGTTATTGAGCAGCTGATGCTGGTAACTGTGTTACAATTACAATAATTTTAAACAATAGAAATTTCCAAACATGGGCAGGGAAGGGAAGGATTTATTAACAAAGTGAATGGTGTTGATTTGTCAATAAAAGTAACAAATTTCTATTCAGCTCTATTGTAATTAGTACACGATTACACTTAAAATAACTTCATGTAAGTAAAAGTAACTAAAATTGAAGTAAAATACATACTTAATATATGGCAGGGCAGTTCAACCAAGTGGAATCTCTGTCAAGTGATATGTAGGCAGTTGTGGACATTCTCATGACCTAAATGACTCTGTGTTTAGGAGGTCGAGGAGCAATTGGAGTTTACTGAGGTACATCCACAAGGCACAGGACCACATGGAAAGCACTTTCAGAGAGGTGGTCACACTGCAAGTTAGAGGCAAGTGGGTAGATAGAGAATGGGTGACTGCCAGGCAATCTGTGAGACAGACAGGTACTGCAGGAGTCCCCAGATGTCCCACTACCAACTGGCTTTAAAGTCTGGATATTGGTGAAGATGATGGATCCTTGAAGGAGAATAGTGAGAGCAAAGCTTGTGGCATCACAAGTGGTCCAGCTGTGTAAGAGGGGAGGAAGAAGTGTAGAAACCTATTAGTGATGGGGGATTCTCCTGGGGAACAGACAGGCTTAGATTAGATTCCCTACAGTGTGGAAACAGGCCTTTTGGCCCAAGTTCACACTGACCCTCCGAAGAGTAACCGACTCAGACTCATTTCCCTACGTTTTTCCCTGACTAACGCACCTAACACTATGGGCAATTTAGCATGGCCAGTTCACCTGATCTGCACATCTTTTGGAATGTGGGAGGAAACTGGAGCACCTGGAGGAAACCCTTGCAGACATGGGGAGAATGTGCAAACTCCACACAGTCGCCTGAGGCTTGAATTGAACCCAGGTCCCTGGCGCTGTGAAACAGCAGTACTAATCACTGAGCCACCATGCCACCCGTAATTGATATGGCTCCAGAATGGTATGTTGCCTTACTTGTGCTAAGGTCGAGGAGTCACAGAATGGCTGCAGGTTGTTCTTCTTAGGAAAGGTAAAATTATGATCAGATGTCATGGTCTACAGTGGTACTAATGACCAAGGTAGGAAAAGGATGTGGTCCTGAAATCAAAGTTTAGGGAGCTAGGTAGAAAATTGGCAAACAGGACCTCTTAAATTAGTAATCTCTAGATTACCCTCAGTGCCACGACCAAGTGAGCACTGAAATATGAAAATCAGACTGGTGAATGTGTGATTTGAAATATCATATAGGAGTACATGGTGTACAGTTGTAGATTTATTTTTCATTCACCCTATTTAGAGATGTTATGGATTTGTACCCGGGTCTCCTGGCCTAGAGGCAGTGAACTAGGAAGCAGTTCAGAGAAGGTTTACTAAACTATTATCTGGAATGAGCAGATTGCCTTATGGGAAAAGAGTAGACAGACTTAGCCCGTGTCCTCTGGAGTTAGTCAGGGTGACTTAATTGGAATATACAAGATTGTAGGGGATTTGTTGGGTGGATATTGAAAGGATGTTTCCTGTTGTGGGAGAATTGAAAACTTGGCATCATAGTTTAAAAATAAAGAGGTGCCCATTTAAAATAGATGAGGAAACTTCTTTTTCTGAGAGTTGAGTCTTTGGAATTCCCTTTCTCAAGAGGCATTGGATGCAGAACCTTGAAATATTTTTAAGGTAGAGGTAGATAGATACTTGATTAGCAGGGGATGAGTGATTATTGTGGATATGCAGGAATGTAGAGTGGAGATTAAAATCAGATTAGCCATGATCCTACTGAATGGCAGATAGGCTTGATGGCCCTGTGTGGCCAACAGTTGTTCCTTATTTGTATATGAGCAAGTATTTAGGATGCAATATGAGAATACATAAAATGCTGGGGGAGGCAGATGAGACTGAAATAAAAGTCGAAGAAGTGGATGGATCAGAGTAAGGGAGAGAATTGGAAAGTCTGAATCAGGGTGACATTGTTCGGCTGCATACATGTGAACGTATATAGTTAATAAGATTGGGGAATTGCAAGTGCAGATTGCATCTGGAATCATAACATCGTGGTGATAATGGAAATCTGGCTCAACGAAAGGCAGGACTGGGGATTAAATAATTCCTGATTTACATGTCTAGAAAGTACAGGAAACCTTAAAAAAAGGGAGAGATGGTGTTTTTGTTTAAGGAGAGGGAGAGAATGTTTCAAAGGTTTCAAGAACAATTAATTTGATTAGAATTGCAGAATAAGAAGGGTCCAATTACGCTGCTTGGTTTAATCTGTACACAACCATAAGTAGGAAGGGGTGTAGAGGAACAAATATACAAGGAAATTAGAGAAGTGTAAACATCATAGAGTAGGTATAATGCAGGACTTTAAATATATGTGTACTGTCATAATTGTAGTGTAGGGAGCAGCACCGGACAGCCATTCCTAGATTGAATTCTGGAGCATTTTCTACAGTGGTGTGTGTTCAGTCCAAATGAAAGGAGTCCTGGTTCTTGTAATTGAGGTGAACCAAATAGATTGGTGTCAGTAGGAGAACATTTTAGGACCAATGATCATTGTCATCTTAAACATTATGGTGCAATTGGAAAAGGCATTGATCAATCCAGAGTAAGAATAACAAATTGGTGGAGATCTGATTTCGGTGAGATAAGAACATAGCTGGACCAGATATCCCATGGACCTGTGGTTCCAATCTAAGCAGTGGCTGAACAATGAGCTACCTTCAAAGAGGAGGTGGTTATGAATGTCTGAACAAGAGGAGGCCCACTTGGTCCTTTTAGCTTACTGCGTCATTCAATAGTTTCATGGCTTATCTGATTTTCACCTCAACCCAAATTCCTGGATATCCTTGATTTAATTATTAATCTTCTGGGTAATCAAGAATCTATCTGCCTCATGGTTCAGGCACAAGGTATATATTTCCTCAAAATGAAAAGGTAGCACGAACAGTCTAGTGCTCTTAGAACGTCAAATGAGGTATTAGAATCATAGAGTCATCGAGATGTATAGCACGGAAACAGACCCTTCAATCCAACTTGTCCATAATGACCAGGTATTCCAGAGGTAAAAACAATGACTGCAGATGCTGGAAACCAGATTCTAGATCAGTGGTACTGGAAGAGCACAGCAGTTCAGGCAGCATCCAACGAGCAGCGAAATCGACGTTTCAGGCAAAAGCCCTTCAGGAATATATTCCCGATGAAGGGCTTTTGCCCAAAATGTCGATTTTGCTGCTCGTTGGATACTGCCTGAACTGCTGTGCTCTTCCAGCACCACTGATGCAGGACCAGGTATTCCAACCCAATCTAGTCCCTCCTGCCAGCACCCGGCCCACATCCCTCCAAACCCTTCCTCTTCATATACCCATCAAATGCCTTTTAAATGTTGCAATTGTACCAGCTTCCACCACTTCCTCTGGCAGCTCATTCCATACACGTACCACCCACTGTGAAAAAGTTGCGCCTTAGGTCCCTTTTGAATCTTTCCCCTCTCACCCTAAACCTATGCCCTCTAGTTCTGGACTCCCTGACCCCAGGGAAGAGACTTTGTCTATTCATCCTATCCATGCCCCTCATATTTTTGTAAACCTCTATAAGGTCATCCCTCAGCCTCTGATGCTCCAGGGAAAACAGCCCTAGTCTATTCAGCCTCTCCCTTTAGCTCACATCCTTCAACCCTGGTAATATCCTTGTAAATCTTTTCTGAACCCTTTCAAGTTTCACAACATCTTTCCAATAGGAAGGAGACCAGAATTGGAAACAATATTCCAACAGTGGTCTAACCAATGTCCTGTACAGCCGCAACATGACCTCCCAACTCCTGTACTCAATACTCTGACCAATAAAGGAAAGCATACCAAACGCCTTCTTCAATATCCTATCTACCTGCAACTCCACTTTCAAGGAGCTATGAACCTGCACTCCAAGGTCTCTTTGTTCAGCAACACTCCCTGGGACGTTACCATTAAGTGTATAAGTCCTGCTAAGATTTGCTTTCCCAAAATGCAGCACCTCACATTTATTTGAATTAAACTCTATTTGCCATTTTTCAGCCCATTGGCCCATCTGATCAAGATCCTGTTGTAATCTGAGCTAACCTTCTTCGCAGTCCACTCTAAATTTGGTGTCATCTGCAAACTTACTAACTATACCTCTTATGCCCACATATGAATGACGAAAAGTAGTGGACCCAGCACCAATTCTAATGGCTCTCCACTGGTCATAGGCCTCCAGTCTGAAAACAATCCTCTGTCTGCTACCTTTGAGCCAGTTCTGTATCCAAATGGCTAGTTCTCCGTGTATTCTGTGAGACCTAACCTGCTAACCAGTCTCCCATGGCGAACCTTGTCGAAAGCCTTACTGAAATCCATATAGATCACATCTACTGCTCTGCCCTCATCAATCCTCTTTGTTCCATATTCAAAAGATTCAATCAAGTTTGTGAGACATGATTTCCCACGCACAAAGCCATATTGACTATCCCTAATCAGTCCTTGCCTTTCCAAATACATGTACACCTTGTCCCTCAGGATTCCCTCGAACAGCCTGCCCACCACCAATGTCAGGCTCTCTGGTCTTTAGTTCCTGGCTTGTCCTTACCACCCTTCTTAAACATTGGCACCATGTTAGCCAACCTCCAGTCTTCCGGCACCTCATCTGTGACTATCGATGGTACAATATCGATGATATTAATTAAGTTAAGGCAGAAAGTATGCTTATGACAGTGTCAGGTAGTAAATACAGTTGAGAACCAAGCTGAATACAAGAAGTTCAGAGGGGATGTGAGAAAAACAAAGAGGGAATCTGAGAAAAGACTGAAGTGTCAGTAAGCACGTCAGTAGTAAAAAGGGGTAGTAAAAGGAGGCATGATTAAAGGACTAAAAAAGAGGATTTACACACTGAGGGAAGAGGCATGTTTGAGGCACTAAATAAATACTTTGCATCTGTCTTTAATGATAAGGCAGATGCTACCTAGGCCGTAATGATAAAGCAGGAATCTCAGTCAATCTGAAGCATTTCAAATTGATAAGGAAGTGGTGTTTGATAAGCTGTTAATACTTGAAGTTGCAAAGACAGTGGGATGAGATCAGATGGATCTGAAAGTTAAAGTTCTAAATTGGAGGAAGGCTAATTTTGATGGTATGAGGCAAGAACTTTCAAAACCGGATTGTGGGCAGATGTTCACAGGGAAAGGGATGGCTAGAAAATGGGAAGCCTTCAGAAATGAGATAACGAGGGTTCAGAGAAAGTATATTCCTGTTAGGGTGAAAGGGAAGGCTGGTAGTTGTAGGGAATGCTGGATGACTAAAGAAATTGAGGGTTTGGTTAAGAAAAAGAAGGAAGCATATGTCAGGTATTGACAGGAGAGATAAAGACAGTATAAAGAGACAGTAAAGAGAGTATAAAGGCAGTGGAAGTATACTTAAGCAGGAAATCAGGAGGGCAAAAAGGGGACATGAGGTAGCTTTGGCAAATAGGATTAAGGAGAATCCAAAGAGGTTTTCACAAGTACATTAAGAACAAGAGGGTAACTAGAGAGAGAATAGAGCCCTTCAACGATTAGCAAGGTAGCCTTTGTGTGGAGCTGCAGGAAAGGGGGGAGATAGTAAATGAGTATTTTGCATCAGTATTTATTGTGGAGAAAGACATGGAAGATCTAGAATGTAGAGAAATAGATGGTGACATCTTGAAAAATGTCTGTATTACAGAGGAGGAGGTGTTGAATGTCTTGAAACACTTAAAGGTGGATAAATCCCCAGGACCTAATTAGGTGTACCCAAGAACTCTGTGGGAAGCTAGAGAAGTGATTGCTGGGCCTCTTGCTGAGATATTTGTATCATCGATAGTCACAGGTGAGGTTTCGGAAGACTGGGGGTTGGCTAACGTGGTGCCACTATTTAAGAAGGGTGGAAAGGACAAGCCAGGGAACTATAGATTAGTGAGCTTGACGTCGGTGGTGGGCAAGTTGTTGGAGGGAATCCTGAGGGACAGGATGTACATGTATTTGGAAAGGCAAGGACTGATTAGGGATGGGCAACATGGCTTTGTGAGACACGATATCCCACACACAAACTTGATTGGGTTTTTTGAAGAATTAACAAAGAGGATTGATGAGGTAAATGTGATCTATATGGACTTGAGTAAGGTATTCGACAAGGTTTCCCATGGGAGACTGATTAGCAAGGTTAGATCTCATGGAATACAGGGAGAACTAGCCATTTGGATACAGAACTGGCTCAAAAGTAGAAGAGAGAAGGTGGTGGTGGAGGGTTGTTTTTCAGACTGGAGGCCTGTGACCAGTAGACTGCCCCAAGGTTCGGTGCTGAGACCAGTACTTTTCGTCATTTATACAAATGATTTGGATGTGAACATAGGAGCTATAATTAGTAAGTTTGCAGAAGACACCAAAATTGGAGATGTATTGGACAGCGAAGAAGGTTACCTCAGATTACAACGGGACCTTGATCAGATGGGCCAATGGGCTGAGAAGTGGCAGATGGGGTTGAATTTAGATAAATGTGAAATGCTGCATTTTGGAAAAGCAAATCTTCACAGGACCAAACACTTAATGGTAACGTCCTGGGGAGTGTTGCTGAACAAAAGACCTTGGAGTGCAGGTTCATAGTTCCTTGAAAGTGAAGTGGCAGGTAGATAGGAAAGTGAAGAAGGCTTTTGGTATGCTTTCCTTTATTGGTCAGAGTATTGAGTATAGGATTGGGAGGTATTTTGTGGCTGTACAGAACATTGGTTCGGCGTCTTTTGGAATATTGCATGCAATTCTGGTCTCCTTCTATCGAAAGAATGTTGTGAAACTTGAACGGGTTCAGAAAAGATATATAAGGATGTTGCCAGGGTTGGAGGATTTGAGCTTTCCGGAGAGGTTGAATAGGCTGAGGCTGTTTTCCCTGGAGTATTGGAGGCTGAGGGGTGACCCTTATAGGGGTTTATAAAATCATGAGGGGCAAGAATAAGATGAATGGATAAGGTCTTTTCCCTGGGGTGGAGAAGACCGGAACTAAAGGGCATAGGTTTTGGGTGAGAGTGGAAAGATATAAGAGGGACCTTTACAGGCAACTTTTTCATGCAGAGGATGGTGCATGTATGGAATGAATTGCAGAGAAAGTGGTGGAGGCCGGTACAATTACAACATGTAAAAGGCATTTGGAGGAAAATGGGCCAAGTGCTGACTAAAGAGACTAGATTTGATTGGGATATCTGGTTGGCATGGATGAGTTGGACCGAAGGGTCTGTTTCCGTGCTGTACATCTCTTTGAGTCTATCTGAGGATATTGGAGGAAGTGAGAATGAAAATTGCAATAGCATTGACAATAATCTTTGTCTTCCCTGGATTCTGGAGTAATGACAGAGGATTGGAGAATTGCGGCCTTGTCAAGGTAAGCCCAACAATTATGGATCAGCGACTTGAATATTTGTGGTGGTGAAACTTCATTAAGTGTTTCATCAGTGGTCTTTCCTCCATCCTAAGGTCAGAAGTGGGTATGTTTGCTGATGGTTCAGCACCATTTACAGTGGCTCAGAAACGAAACCACTCTGTGTCCAAATGCAGCAGACTGGGACAATGTCCAGACTTGGACTGAAAAATAGCTAGTAAATTACCATTGTCAATATGAGAGAATCCAATCACCCCCTTTTGACATTTAGGGGCATTACCATCAAATCCTGCAGTATCAACACCCTGAGCACTACCAATGACCATAAACTCACTGGACAGTGACTAAAACAGCAGGTCAGAGGCTAGGAATACTGCAGCAAGTAACTCACCTGACTTCCCAAACTCTTCCATCTATGAAGAACAAGTGTGGAGTGTGATGGAATACTCATCACTTGCCTGGATGCGTGCAGTTCTGACAATATTCAAGAATCTTGATATTATTCAGGACAAAGCTTACTTCATTGGTACTGCATCCACAAACATCCACTTCCTCCATCACTGATGCTCAGTACAATCAATGTATACTATGAAGAAGATGCACTGCAGAAATTCACTAAAGCCCTGAAACTGTACCTTCCAAACCCATGACCACTTTCATTTAGAAAGACAAAGTCATCAAATATATGGGAATCTCACACCTGAAAGTTCCTCTTCAAGCCACTCACCATCCTGACTTGGAAATCTACTGCTTCTTCACCGCTACTGGATCAAAATCCTGGAACATCCTCCCTAAGAGCACTATGGGCCTCCTTGCAGAAAATGCACTTCAGTGATTCAAGGAAACAGCTCACCACCACCTTGGGGGCAACTAGGGATGGACAATAATTTCTGCAGCAAGTGTTGCCCGCATCCCGTATATGAATTACAAAAAACTGAACTCGCAATTACTGTATAACTTTTCCCTGACTTAGAAATCCTATTTTCTGGATTGGTTTTATTTTACTGGGTTCTGTGTTTTAACGTGCCCGGAATTTCACTACTGCCTGTATTACAGAGGTGGTTGTAACTGCACATTATTCTTTCTCTGCTAGAAATGTTTCACTTCCTTCCAAACTAGCTTCAGTGTGTTCCAGCCAACTTCCAAATTGGTTGTTGGATTCTGTTACCTAGCTGCTGAATGATCTTGCTTCCTTTTTTGGCACAAGTCACACTCACCCTATTTAGAACTCCATTTTTGGACAAAGTTATATTGGCTTCTCAAGTTCCAATGAGGCCTACAAATTTCCTATCTACAGATCAACTCTCTTATCTGCATTGATGCATTTAATCTTTACTCATCACTGTCCCATGCAATTTTATACCTGCGCTTTGTGCTGAACCTTCTGGTCTACATTACTAATTCATGAACTGAAACAAACATGTGCAGCCACTGGATTCTTGAATCAATGTCTCTGGCTCTGGTCAATGCCCCATGATGAGGACTGTAGATGCCGGAGATTAGAGTCAAAATTAGAATGGTGCTGGAAAAGCACAGCAGGTCAGGCAGCATCCGAGGAGCAGGAAAATTGATGTTTCGGGCAGGAGCCCTTCATCAGGAATAGTGATGAAGGGCTCCTGATGAAGAGTTCCTGCCCGAAACATTGATTTTCCTGCGCCTCGGATGCTGCCTGACCTGCTGTGCTTTTCCAGCACCACTCTAATCTTGACTCAATGCCACATGATTCCTAGTCACTCTCTTTCCACTGCATAACCTTTGACTATATATCCACAGATTCTGTCTTTCCTCTTAAAAGTCTCTCACTGTCTCCACAACCTTCCCAAAACTGGAAACACTTTCCTCCAAACTGATTTCCAACCTATCTGCAAGTCAACTTCATCTTTCCAAGTTTAACTTTTGAATTCTCCTATATCAGTTCAACCATGCTGACTCATAATCAAGCAATATTTCTCCTTGCTGCCATGATCTTGTAACCCCCACCCCACTCACCATGTTCACATGTTTTGGTTACTGTTCTGGGCTACAGACCATTACATGAGGGAGCATAAGAACTAGGTGTAGGAGGAAGAAATTTCAGCCCTTGAGCCAACTCCACCATTTAATACAATCATGACTAATCTCAACTCAGCGTCAATGATGCTTTCCTGCCTCCCTCCCTCCAACCCATTACTAATTAAAAATCTGTCTCCCTCTCTCCTCAAATTTACTCAATGTCCTGGCATCCACCACATTCTGAAAGTGAATTCCACAGATTCACGGCCCTTTTGAGAGAAGTAATTTCTCCTCTTAGAGGTCTACAGCATGGAATCAGGCCTTCAGTTCAACTTGCTCATGTCACCCTGTTTTCACTATTTAAACTACTCCCATTTGCCTGCATTTAGTCAATAATCAGAGTATGGAATGCACTGCCTAAAAGTGTGGTGGTAGGCAGGTTCAGTTGAGGCATTTAAAAGAGCATGGGATAATTATTTAAATAGAAACAATAAACAAAGATATGATGCAAAGCAGCAGAATGGTACTAAGTCATGAGGCTCACTTGAAGAGCCAATACAGGCATGATGGGCCGAATGGCCTCATCCTGCAGCGTAATATATCTGTGATTCTTTGACAAGTCCTATCACTTTGCACCATGCCATTCAAAGCCCTTCAGAGTCCGTGCACTTGAAGCTTTTGAAGATATACTATCATCCACCACTTGAAGTGGTCTGACCTGCTCTTGCCCAACAATATTTCTGGCCGCAGTTAGGGACGTGAAGATCTTATCCTCATGGATGTCAAAGTTGAACTTCTGCAGTTGTTTAAACAGTGCTCGTTGACCCGCCTTGGTGGCGTTAGTCACAAACTGCACAGCGACAGGATCACTGCGCAACTTCTGTAGTGCTTCACGTTTCTGTTTTAAATTTGCTACTATATATCCTAAAATGATTTCCTTGTTCATACTTCTGTACAGTTTCTTCTTTCCTGTCATTCTCACACCCAGTTGTACCACCTTTATATTTCCTTCATCTGGATACTTCACATCCCCTTAATTCCGAACAAATTTTTCACTACTTCTCCATCTTCCCTCTGTCATAGAGTCATAAAGCAAAGAAACAGACCTTTTGGTCCAACCAGTCTATGCTGAACATAATTCCAAACTAAATTAGTCCCATTTGCCTGCTCCTGGCCCATATCCCTCCAAACTCTTCCTATTCATGTATCCATCCAAATGGCTTTTGAACATGGTAATTATACCCAAATCCACAACTTCCTGAGGAACCACCCTCTGTGTAAATGATTTGCCTCATATCATTTTTAAATCTGTCTCCTCTCACCTTAAACATGTGCATCCTAGTCTTGAAATTCTCCATCTTGGGGAAAAGGCAAGTACCATCAACACCATAGATACCTCTCATTATTTTATAAACTTCTATGAGGTCACTTCTCAACCTCCTATACTCCAGTGAAAAAAGTCCCAGCCTATCTTTATAACTCAAACTTTCCATACCCAGCAACATCATGGTAAATCTCTTCTGAACTCTCTCCAGCTTGATAATATCCTTCCTAAAACTGGGTGATCAGACCTGGACACAATATTCCAGAAGAAGCCCCCTCAATGTGCTGTACAACCTCAACATAACATCCTAACTCCTTTACTCAAAGGACTGAGAAATTAAGGCAAGCATGCCAAAAGCCTTTTTAAGCATCCTGTCTATATGTGACATAAACTTTAAAGAATTATGTACCTGCACTTCTAGGTCCCTTTGTTCTATAACACTACCCAAGGCACTACCGTTAATTGTATGGACCCTTCCCTCGTTTGTTGTACCAAACTGCAATAATTTGCATGTATCTTGATTCTTCAGCCCATTGACACTGTCCTTTAGCTATCCTCTTCTCTTTCACCTTGGATAAGATCACAACAACCCTCTGTTTCACTTGCCATTCTCTTAAATATCTGATCGAGGTGGATGTTGGACCCTCCATATGTCTGCAGTCCTAATTTCTCCATCCTCCTTTTCTTGCTAATGCTCTTTCTTTGTGTACCCACAGGAGGCAAAGCTGCAGCCCCACTCATGTTACCCACTACTGTTTCCACACAGATTGCTGGCAATCTGTTATCTCTCTACAATATGTTCATTTGTAAACATGACCCTTACCATGTTGAAGTAGGTTATTTTACAGAATAATCTGTGGGAGACTCAGCAGGTTTAATGATCATTTATTGAGTCAACATTAGGAGAAGACTTTCGCAGAAAAGATTCTAAGGCAGGTCTCTGCCAAACAGCAACATACATCAAATATTTATACATCAAGTCACAGAGACAGTATAACATTTTATTTGGAAAATGGTCTGGTTCAAATAAATAACTTATTTCCCACAAATCCCCTGTCTTCTGTGCTACTTTTGGCCTTGAGTTCCCCATAGCAGACTACCAGACACAGTTATAGCAGCAGTTCAAACTTGCTTGTGTGTTTATTACTTTTTAATCTGACAACCTTTCTTTCATAAAAGTAACACTAATTACTATCAGGCTAACTAAATTCCCAACCTATTTTTAATGTAATTGTTGAACCAATCTTTTTCATCTTCCCCATATAAATTGATGTGGGTTTAGCCCATGTCGTAGCCAAGATTTTCTTCTTACGATTTCTGGGATGTTGTATTACTGGAAAAGTCAGTGATGTCCATCCCTAATTGTACTCACACACAGTAGCTTGTTTTGAAAATTGCTTTGTGTGGCACTATCTTACCTCTTATTGCAACCTCCTGTTTGGCTATATCATCCTTAGTTAGCTTGGTTGTCACAGATGTCACAATTTGGGGCTTTTCTTGTCAGTAGAATGAGTTGTGTCATTTGATAGGAAGATTTTGTTTCTAAATTCCAATTCCTGTATGACTTCTTCAGAACTTATGTTCTGGAGAAGAGTATGACTGGGACTTGTTAACTGTTTCTGTCTTTATGGAGGCTGCCAGACCTGCCGAGTTTCTCCAGCAATCTCTGTGCTGCATATTTCCAGTATTCACAGTATTTTACTTTTTGAGGAAGCAGTCTGTGTTTTCGTGACAGGGGAGAGCACGAAGGAAGCCGACGAATGAAGACTGAACTCTTAGTCCAGATGGATGGTTTGGCACGTTCTGATGACCTTGTCTTTGTTTTGGCAGCTTCTAACTTACCTTGGTAAGAATTAATTTTTTTTTACACTTCCATTTCTTTCTCATTTTGTACATACATTTTCTGCCCTTTTAAAATATTTGATGAATCAATATTATTAGCTGTAATCTGTTTCCGGTCTCAATGGTTATGCAAAAGGGGTCCAGCTTCCCACCTCTGCTGTCCCATTTAATACCAGTACTGCCAGAACTGAATGCATCAGAGGGAATAAGTTAGCAATTTAGTGCATTGGGAAGCAAGTGCTGCATTTTGTCACCAAAATGTGAAGTGTTTCGCAAGTAAAGATTGATTTAATTAACCAATAATCTAAACTGGAAAGAGACAAAAAAATCTCAAAAAACTAAAACCTAAAAGTTAAGCATAAAGAGAGTGGAGAGTAGACACAAGTGAGAGCACAGAGCTGATTGGAGGTAATTTCTATTTAGTAAATCCAAAAATAATACATGCAATCAAGGTGTAATGTCACAGAACAGTAATGGTTTGACAACGAGTTTTACTGCTATCTACTTTTCCCCTCTATATTAGGGGAGTGACTCACACTAAGACATTTAGTTAGTAGTTTGACAAATGGAAGCATGGAAGGACACCAGAGTTTCACTGAAGGCATTCTGTGCCATGTGGAAACTCCAGTATGTTTCTGCATATGGTGGACACCGCATGTTTTTATCTGGAGCAGCTCAATCTCTGGGTTTGAAGCTTAAGTAGCAGCTAGAATGCAAAATGTCTAGGCTGAGTATTATTTTAGATATTAAATGAGGTAGTGACCCCACAAATTAGCAGGTAATGATTGAAAACTTAACCACCATACAAGGAGGTGGGAAGTGCAAGAGTTTCTAACTGCATCTTGCTTTTGAATTGGTATTCCAGTTCTGAATACGGCCTTCCTCTGGGAAGTATAGCCAGAACCAAAGACAGCAACACCACTGGTGTGTCAGCTTATAAGGGAGAAGGGAGAATGAAGGTCAGGAAAGCAATGGTGACAGGGAATTCCATTGTAAGGGGTAGAGATAAATTTCTGCTGTCATAGACATCAGTTCACAATGGTATGCTGCCTTCCTAGTGCCACTGTTAGGGAAACCATTGCACAATTAAACAACAGTCAAATAGGGAGAGCAAACAGCTAGAGATTTTGATACATATTTATACCAATACTGGAATGGATGGTGAAGTAGTGTCAGAAAGACATACAGCATGGAAACAGACTCTTTGATCCAACTCATCCACCCCAACCAGACATCCCAGTCTGACCTAGTTCCATTTACTAGCATTTGGCCCAAATTCATCTAAACCCTTCCTATTCATATACCCATCCGGATGCCTTTTAAATGTTGTAATTGTACCCATCTTCACCACTTCCTCTGGCAGCTCACTCCATACACGCACTACCTTTTGTGAGATTAAAGTTAGTCCTCTGGCCTTTTTAAAATTTTTTCCTTCTCACCTTAAACCTATCACCTCTAGTTTTACACACTCCGAGCCTATGAAAGCGACCTTAGCTATTCACCCTATCTGTGCCCTTCATGATCTTATAAACATCTATAAGGTCTCCCCTCAGCCTCCTAAATTCACATCCAAATCATTTATACAAAATGATCCTTATGGCACACCGCTAGTCACAGGATTCCAGTTTGAAAAGGAACTTTTTACCATGACCCTCTGTCTCCTACCTTCAAGCCAATTTTGTATCCAATTGGCTAGCTCTCCCTGGATCCAATGTAATCTAACCTTCTCAGCTAGTCAACCTGCTGAACCTTGTCGAAGGCTTTGCTGAAGTTTATATAGACATTGTCTGCCACTCTGCCTTCTTCAATCTTTGTCACCTCTTCAGAAAACTCAGTCAAGTTAGTGAGACACTATTTCCCATGCACAAAACCATATTAACAATCTCTAATCAATGCTTGCCTTTCCAAATACATGTAAATCCTGTCCCTCAGAATCCCCTACAACAACTTACCCATTATTGACAGAAGGCTCACCAGTCTATAATTCCCTAGCTTTTTCTGACAGCCTTTCTAAAATAATGGCACATTAGCCAACCTCCAGTCTTCTAGCACTTCACCCATGGCTGTCAATTATACATACATCTCAGTAATGGGCCCAGCAATCCCTTCCTTTGCTTTCCACAGGTACTGGGATTTATCTACTTTTATGCATTTCACTACTTCAAAATGCTTGAATATATTAATCTCTAGAGGCTTTGTTGAGCTGTGCTTTAGAATCCCATTATGAAACTTGGTTGTGATCCAATACCCCACTCATATGGCTATGATCAGCAGGGGTCATTTACACGTGCATCAAATGAATTATGAGCTTTATTTGACTGACCATTTTATGGGCAGTTAATAGAATTTTTTAAAAATAAGTTTTTAAATGGCTATCGGGTGAATTTGTTATTTACGTGGGCATTTCAAAGATTTCTAAATGTTTTTATGGGCCTCATGAGTTCTGGATATATCGCTATTTACACTGATAAGGTTTCAATTTCTGCACCATTTTTCTAGTCTACAGAACTAAAGTGTCTGTCTTTTGGAACAAATGATCTGACAAAATGGTTAAGTTTGGTCATTAGGCCAATTGAGTGCAGACGAGTTGAAGCTTCAAAACACCTTTATATTAATAGAGCCAATCAAACCTTTTCTGCAGGGAATTGGACCATGCCATGTTACGCCGATTAGAGAAACGGATTTTAGTAGATCTTCCTTCCAAAGAAGCACGGCAAGCAATGATTCTTCATTGGCTGCCTCCTGTGAGTAACAGTGGAGGTGTAGAACTTCGGACTGAACTGGACTATAGTTTATTAGGAGAGGTGGGTATTGCATCGACGCAGAAGTTCATTAAAATTATTCTGAGTAACTAATGCAAAATGTGGTATTTGAACACTGTCATAGTTGTTGATTTATTTTGTAGCTGAGTAACAAAGATATGAAGTTTGTTCTGGAGTTATTATTGGACAAGAAACAAAAGATGGGTTTAGAAAAGCTCTAAATGGCAACTGTGGAACCATTGCTAGGTGATGCTGTCTGAAAAATTGGTTATTATCTGACATTTTCGAGTAAAAAATGAGGTCTGCAGATGCTGGAGATCACAGCTGCAAATGTGTTGCTGGTCAAAGCACAGCAGGCCAGGCAGCATCTCAGGAATAGAGAATTCGACGTTTCGAGCATAAGCCCTTCATCAGGAATCGATTCCTGATGAAGGGCTTATGCTCGAAACGTCGAATTCTCTATTCCTGAGATGCTGCCTGGCCTGCTGTGCTTTGACCAGCAACACATTTGCAGCTATTATCTGACATTGATGCACACATGTTCTGGAAATCTGTAATTGTTCTATGAAAAGATAATAGATGCAAGCAGACTGTTGAATAAGACTGTATGGGAGAGGTAGCAAATCTGGAGGGGAAACTAGGTAAGGGAGTGGATTCTGAATGCCATGTACCACATCTCAAAATATTTCCCCCTTTTTACCTAGAAAAATTCACTCCTGCGGGAGACCAATCAGAGAGAACTCAACTCTGTTATTAAAGTGGAGAAAGTCAGAAGTCACATGACACCAGGTTATAGTGCAACAGGTTTATTTGAAATCACCAGCTTTCAGAGCGCTGCTGCTTTGTTGGGTGACTACACCTGACAAAAGAGTAGCGCTCTGAAAGCTTTTGATTTCAAATAAACCTGTTGCACTATAACCTGGTGTCATGTGACTTCTGACTTTGCCCACCCCAGTCCAACGCTAGCATATTCATATCATTGAAAGTGAGATAATCAGTGAGGACCAACTCCTCCAATCATAGGCTCACAAAGCCTAAGCCTGAGAAACTGCCTGTCATGGAGGAGTGGTTAGGGAAGGGAGTGCAGGCATCGGATGAATTGCTGGGGGAAGGTGGAAGCCAGCTTTCACTGTATTCATTGGGGCTGGGAACTGCAAGGAGGGAGGAAAGAAGTTGAAACTGTAAGGGTTTCTTCAAAGTGGACATGCCCAGAAGAGATGTGGCAGTGAATTAAATACTAAATAAGAACTGTGCATACTGTAAATCGGAAACAAAAACAGATATTGCTGGAAAAGTTCATCATTAACTCTGATTTCTCTTTACAGATACTACCAAACCTGCTGAGCATTTCCAGCAACATCTCTTTTTGAGACTTGTAAGGGTTCTGGTAGAAAGGGGTCATACTACAAGGGAACTGGGAAAGGTTGCAATGGAGGTCATTGGAGAGAGTGGGAACACTGCAAGGGATGTAACGCAGAATACTACTTCAAATCATTTGTAGGATGTGGGCATTGCTGGCTGACCAGCCAGCTTTTATTACTCATGCCTAGTTATTCTTCAGAAAGTGATGTTAAGCTGTCTTCTTGAACCCCTGCAGTCCATGTGGTGGAGGTACACCCACAATGCCCCTAGGGAGGGAATGCAGGCTGCAAAGGGATGTAGGGGAGAGAGGAAGGCTGCAAGGGCAGATGCACTGGGGAGAAAATAAAAGATTGCTTAAGGGTGGAAGAGAGAAGCCTCAAAGAAAAAGTTTCAATCAAGTTGACAAAGGAATACTCAGCTATCTGTGTGAGCGTGCGTACATGTGAGAGAATGTGCGAGAGAGTGCATGAGTTACAGATAGTGAGGAGGATTGGCAAAGGATACAACAGCATATAGATTGCAGATTTGGGCAGCCAAATGGCAGATGGAGTTTAATCCGCACAAATGTGAGGTGATTCATTTTGGAAGATCAAATTCAGGAGGGAATTATCCAATAAATGGCAGAACCTTTAGCAGCATTGACTTAGTGAGGGATCTGGGCCTACAGGTCCACAGATCCCTGAAAGTGGCAACACAGGTGGATAACGCTTGCCTTCATCAATCAGGGCATCGAATATAAAAGTTGCCAAGTTATGTTACAGCTGTGTAAAACTTTAGTTAGGCCACATTTGAATATTGTGTGCAGTTTGAATTGCCGTACTACCAGAAGGACATGAATGCTTTGGAGAGGGTACAAAGGCTGCATAGCAGGTTGTGGGGGTTTTTAAGGTAGGGGGAGAGGCTGGGGAAGTGTTGCTTTCACTGGAAAGGTGGAGGCTGAGGAGTGACCTGATAGAGGTCTACAAAATTGAGAGGCATAGATAAGGATGGGTAGTCAGGAGCTTTTTTCCCAGGGTAGAAACATCAACTACAAGAGGACATAGATTCAAGGTGAGAGGGGCAAGTTTATGGAATAAGTGCAGGCAAAATGTCTGAGGGTGGTGGGTGCTTGGAATGCAGTGGAGTTGGTAGAAGCAGTCATGTTAACAATGTTTAAGCCATATCTTGATAGACAACTGAATGGGAGGTGAATAGAGAAATAGAAACTGCCTATGGGCAACAAGTAGTTGGTCTAAATAAGAATTAGGAATTGGTGCAGGCTTGGTGAGCCAAAGAGCCTGTTCCTAAGCTGCATTGTTATTTGTTTTTTGCCAGTAGCCACTAAGTGTCCATGTGTCAACACAATTACAGAAGGTAATACCAGAATGCATCAACTAAATAATCTTGCCATGGCAGGCATTTGACTTCGATATAAATGTGGAATGGAAGGCTAGTCTAATTGCAGCCACATAACTACAGTTGATTTTCATTAAAAACTCATCTGATACACTAATATCCTCTAAAAAATTTGCCATCCTACGAATTCTGGCCTGTATGTGACTTTGGGCTTACAGCAATATGACTTGGAACTGCCCTCTGGGCACTTAGAAATGGGTAATAAATGCTGGCCTAGCCAGCAATATATACCCCCATGAACTTTTTTTTTAAAAATGAAAATGAAAAGTTAGTCATGAAAAATCTCAAGTGCCCTCAAGGAAAAATAAATGATTTGTGCTCTGCAACACAGCAGACACCGGGTGCTGAAGCCTTCCAGTTGTAGGAATTCATTCAGAGGTCAGTTGTTTTGGACCATGCACAATTTTGACAAGTGTCGAACATTTAGGAGCAGACAGAAGATAGGCCGCTGCAGAAATATACATTGAAGGGACATAAGAATTCACAGAAAAGGGAGCCAACTATTGCAGTTCTGCAGTTGAAGGAAGGAAGCTGACTCAAACACTTCCCTACTTTGTTCATATCACAGGTTGGATATTATGTGCCCCCATACTAGGTGTATTTTTGGCAGGAAGCATGTAAAATAGCCTCAAAACATGGAGGGAGGGTTGGCAGTAAAATAAGTGGTGTGCCGACCATACGTAAACAAAATGATTAGGGTCCCTATTAATACATTACCTTGGCGATAAAATGGATGGTGAGGCAGACTGATTTTACATACCTATGTAAGGAAAAGTGGGAAGAAATAGATAGACTTCAATTTTTTTGGGGGGGAAAGAGGAGGAGCTGGGGTGCCTCTATGGATCAAGAGCACACTTCTTCCACACCACTTGCTTGACACAACCTCAATTCCCACCCTTTCCCTGGACTCAGTAATAGCCACTATTTACTCCTGATGCTGACGGGAATGATGGACTACCAGCTGCTCCCAAGGCAGGACTCCCTCTCAAGTGAGGGATAAAGGTGCCACTTAAGTAGGATTCAGCCAACCACAGTACAATGCAACTGCAGGGCAGGCTTGCAAAGAACAAATCAGCATCCAAGAATTTTCTTCCAAGCTATCGTGGAGTTTCACCTCCCCTCAACACCGCCAACACCACCACCCCAGCACTCCATTTCCCACATCATCTTGTCTTCCTGTTTAATTGATTTTTTTTGCCACTTTTGATTTCCTAATACTCCTTGTCATGGTTTAATTTTCACAGCAACTTTGCCTTCTAATGACACAGCTGATGGATTTGGGTCAAGATGCTCTACATTTCTGCTATTTTCTTTGTGTGACATTCATGTGGGAGCAGTTAAAGAGACATCAGTTTGAATTTGTCAAAATGCAACCACATTCCTTGTATCATTTAATTCTGTACTTTCTATAACAGGAGACCAAAGGTTATTCTGGCTCTGACATCAAGTTGGTCTGCAAAGAGGCAGCTATGCGACCTGTGAGAAAGATCTTTGATGCATTAGAAAATCACCAACCAGGTAGACTAAAGAAAAAACTGAGCAGCAAATACATTAGCCACATAAAAATAGTGATTGAAATTGTAACTAATACATTGTGTGAAACAAATTACTGTGCTTTCTGATTTGCTCCTTTTTGAATATACAAACTAGGAACAGTAGGAGGACATTTGGATCTTCAATTCTGCGCCACCATTTAATATGAGCATGGCTGATTTTCTACCTCAATGTCTTAATCCCACTTTCTCCAGTTACCTTTTGATGCCTTTAAAGTCCAAAGGTGTACCTTTCTTTCTTGAATATATTCAGTGACTGGGCCTCCAGAGTTTTCTGTGGTTGAGGATTTCACAGGTTCATTGTCTTTGAGTGAAGAAATGTTTCCTCATCTTGATCCTAAATTAATCTACTCCATATTCTGAGACTCTGTCTTCTGACTCTAGAGTTCCAAACCAAGGAAAACATCCTCCCTTGTAACTGTTCTGTCCAATTTAGAATGCTCACATTTTTATATTAAAATTTTATACATTTCAATCTTCTCCAATCCTTCTAAACTCTGACATTTACAGGCCCAGTCAGATCAATACCTTATTACAGTACACACCTGCACTTTGGTTATCAGCCAATGAGACTCTGCTACACTTCCCCATGGCAAGTATATGTTTCCTTATGTAGGGAGACCAATACTGCATGTAATACTCTAGATGTGGTCTAGAGTAATAACTGTAATAAGACATTTTTACTACTTAACTCAAATCTTCTTGCAATGAAGACCAATAGACACTTGTTTTTCTAACTGTTTGCTGCATCTGTCTGTCTACTTTCATTGACTGGTGTACAAAGACACCCAAATCCCTTTGTGCGTTCACATTGCCCAATATATCACAATTTAAATAATACTCTGGTTTTCACAATGAAGTGTATAACTTTTGGCAATGTTATATTGTCATATGCTTGCCCACTCATTCCACTTATCTAAGTCACCTTGCAGCCTCCTTATAACCCATAATCCTGCTCAGTTTTGAGTCACCAGCAAATTTGAAAATATGCATTTAGTTCTCCCATCTAGATCATATTATCCATCATGAATAGTTGGTTCCAAACATTAAACCTTGTGGTACTTAATTAGACACTGCTAACTGCTCAAAACAAAAAAAACATTTATTCCCACTCTCTTGCTGTCTAACAAACAATTCTTGATTCATACACTACATTTCGTGTGCCCACTAACCTTTTGATAAGGTGCCTTGAGGTACCTTATCAAAAGTTTTCTGGAAATCCAAATGTAACATATCCACTGATTCTCCTCATTCACTTTACTAGTTAAATCCTGAAAAATAAAACTTCAGTAGATTTGTTAAGCAGAGTTTACCTTTCACAAACCCATGTTCAATACTGTTGATGCTTTTCAAATGTTCGGTTATCATATCGTTTATAATAGACTGTAGCATTTTCCCCACTACAGATGTTAAGCTAACTGGTCGTAATTCTTTTTTTTTAACCTCTTTCCCTCACTTTTCATGTACTGGGGTTATGTTAACTGGTAGGCAATATCCGAGTGGTATTATCACTAGATTATTAATCCAGACACCCTTGTAATGTTCTGGGGACCTGGGTTCAAATTCCATTATGACCTGCGGAATTGGAATTCAATAATAATGTGTAAATAAAAGTCAAAACTATGAAATCACTGCCAATTGTTAGAGAAAAACCTGTCTGGTTCATTATTATCCTTTAGGAAAGAAATCTGTCATCCTTATTTGGTCTGACCTATATGTGACTCCAGACCCACTGCAATGTTGTTGACTCTTAACTACCCTCTGGGCATTTAGGGATGGGCAATAAATGCTGACCCAGCAGTGACATCCATATCTCATGAATGAATAATTTTAAAAAATTTGCAACCCTCCAATCTGTAGGAATTGCTCCAGAGTCTATAGAATCTTGGAAGGTAAGCACGAACATATTAAATGTTCCACAACCATTTACTTTAGTACTTAGGAATGTAGATTATCAAGCCCTGGTAATTTGTTAGCGTTTAACACCATTAATTCTGCCAGACCATTTTCTTACTAATACTGATTTCCTTCAATTCTACAATTTTACTAAATCCTTGGTGCTCTCACATTTCTTTATGTCATATTTGGTGAAGACAAAACCAAAGTACTTGTTCAATTTTTCTGCCTTTTGCTTCTCATTATAATTTATCTTGCTTCTGGCTGTAAGGGATTTGGCTTTACTGATCATCTCTTCACAATATATTTATCATATGATTATGGTTTTTAAGGATTTGTGAAATAATGATGACTAAAGAGGAGTTGTTTGTTATTTAAACAACCATAATACTGTTATTTTGTGATGTTCTGAAGGTAGACTTCACAAGACTGTTCCATTTGGGGTGGAATTTTATTCTTCTGGACGAAGGTTCAAAACGTGGTCTAGGCTGTGCTGGGTGATTGAACAGGAAGATACAGGAAGACATCTCATCACCTTCATGCTTTCCCTTAGTTAGGTCTATGCCATGAGGTCTCTTGACGGTTTTCCCACCTCAGGGACAACTGAGGTCCTTAAATGGCCATTTTTAACAGTCTTGCTGTTACTGCTATCTCATGAGCATCGTGAGGTCCAGGATATGCAGGTCTACAACGAGGAATACACTGGATTTTAGGATGTTCCCTCCTGAACATTTTAGCATCGCCCCTGTCAAAAAAGAGTGAGAATGGTGAACTTCACAGTAAAACAACCGCCCCGCCCCCACTTCACCTCTTAACACAATCTAACTGCCCCTGGCAAATCCTCTCCACACACATTATTTAAGTGGCTCTATCGTCAATCATCTTACTATGCTGTAGAGCAATAGCTGGCAGCTTTTCAGGGTGGGATGGTGCCCTGTGCACTCGATTTCTGGGAGGCCTGAAAGTGAAAAGTAGGTGCCAGATGAAACTTAATGCCATTAGGCTTCCTGAAAATGGCCATTTGCAGTCACCATTAGTTTTCCAGTTGGTAACAAGCCTACACTGATACCATTACATTCAGCCTTTAAACCTGTTGTTTCTTTGACTAATGATACAAAGGGAATTGAGTTTTGGCCTTACTTTGATCACCTGGTGAACTACATACAATGTTTTGGGCCGCTGTTTTACCTTTGGGCAAGTTTCATCGAATGGGTTAGGGGAATGATGATGGGATAGCATGCTGCATTCAGAGTAAAGAAGTTTGTTATAAAAGACTTCAAATGGGATGTCAGGAAGCTTATGGATGCGAGTAAAAGGTAGTCTCGAAACAATTTCTGGTATCCCTGGATAGAACAACAACCAGAAAATACTGGAAGCATTTGGCCAGTCTGGCACTGTCAGTGGAAAGGGTAGCAATGAGTATTCTAGGTTTTGGCCAATCAAGTTCAGATCAAATCGTGTAATTGAGCTGAATGTGCTATGATGGAGACCGTGGCTATGATTTTTCACTTGTTCAGGTACTATATTTCAGATAAAGCATGTACAATTTTCACTTCTTTTACATTCAGGAAAAAACAGCCTACCCACTTTTCAACTGGAAACAATCTCCACAAATGATGTTCTTGACGTGATAATTCATACCAAACCATCTGCTAAGAATCTTTGTCAGAAATACACTGCCTGGCAGCGTGAATATGAGTCTGTATGAATCAAGAGATGCAAAAAACAATTACAACAAAAAATGTTTCTTCCAGATTGAAGGCTGGCTATGGTGACCTATGACATTTTAAAGCAAAACTGTTTCTTTAAGAATAAGTTGGCATCTGCATGTTGAAAATTCAATAGGAGTATCATTTCTAGACTTTTGACTACAGATGCTTTTAACATAATGGAGACATGCAAAACTATAGCTCAAACAAAGGTCACCAACAACAACACTCACATGCAGTTCAGTGATTGAAGCAAATGTTAGGACTGTCATTGATGGCAAGCTTTTCACAATATACAGGGGCAACAGACAAAGAAACATTTTGGTGAAAAAAATCTCACTTTTAAAACTGCACAGTTTTTATGATATGTAGGTATCTAAGTAATTTCAGGTATTAGCTGGGAGTTATGATTTATTGGCCTCTTTATCCATTCATCACTCATGGCTGCTTCATACCATGCCAAGATTAAATCTTGTGTTAGAAGGTTAATGCTGTTCAAAACCATTATTTGCCTCATTGACTGTCAATGGACAAAACTTTGCTCAGCATTTTCTCTTAATTCATTATCTTTAATTCAAGATACTTTCCTATTAAGTGTATGAATTTTAAAATGCTTTGATAAATTATATCTGTACTTATGAACTGTGAGATGGGAAAATAAAAGAAATGCTGCCTAAAACTTTCAAATGTCTTAAGTCTTTTCTCATAATATTAAAAATTGCAGTTTCAAATGTCCTTGAATTTAGTACTGTTGCAGAATTTTTCTTCCCAAACTGTGTCATATTAAAGTATCCTGTGAGGAAGGCACGTGCAGATTATTTTTGGTAGTAATCAGAACTGAAAAACGTTAACTCTGATTTCTCTCCACAGATGCTGCCAGACCTGCTGAGCTTTTCCAGCAATTTTGTTTTGTTTTTCTGACTTACAGCATCCACAATTCTTTTGGTTTTTAATTTGTTTTGATTTATTGTAGTCACATGTAGCTAAGTACAGTGAAAAGATTTGTTTTACAAGTATAGGCAGATCACAGCAAACTAGGATATTGGTTGGATTATGGGTCAACTCATATGGATTATTTCTGTACCTAGTGCATGTCTGCCTTCACCAATTTCCATCCCATGGAGTATGTTTGGTACTTCTTAAATTTGGACATATTTACATTCTGCTCACGAGAGAAAAAAAAACGCAGTACTACAGCATTAAAGATGAGGCTAAATGAATAAAGTACTAATGTGCCTTGGAAAAAGTCATTCATAATTTTTTGCCATTTTTAAATTTGAAGTTATATACCTCTAAAATGTTTTCACAAAACTGAACAGTAAGATTGTTTGTTACCATAATTTTTTTAAAGACTATCATTTAAAACAAAATTTTCTGGTGAATAAATGATACCTATAAATTGGTCTTATTATACACAAGTTAAATGACAGCTTAGATTTTCTCCTTTAGCAGAATTGGTGCACATTGGGCAACTTCTAGCTGCTATGAAGGTCCTACCTTCGTTCTGCCTATTTTGTGACTCCAACATTTGTACAGCTTCAGCAGTTACCCTGGCCTCTGAAAAATCTCTTTGGAATTAAACTGAGGAATGGCTATGATAAGGATTCAAATTTGCTGGAGTGTGGGCCCCTACGGGAAATCAAACATGGAATTTTCTTATACTTAATAACCCCAAATGCAAAATTTACAACTGATCACAATTCAAATCAATTACCTCCAGGTCTTCTGGATTTAAACATTTAAATTACACTTCCTCTCAGGCCTTTGTGGCACAGTGGTAATGCCCCTGCATCTGCCATAGGCCTGGGTTCAAGTCCCACGTGCTGCAGAGGTGTGTCATAATATCTCTGCACAGGTTGATTAGAAAATGTCTACTCAACTTCCTCTCACTAGCCTTATTGGAAATATGCCCTCCTTTTATTCAGAGTATCTTGAATGCAAACTTTGGAAACGAATGAAGGCACTAAATTTAATACATGGACAATTAGATTATAAACAAATGGCTGGCATATTGTACACCACTTTAAATGTTTAAACTTCCAACCAAAATAGAATTGGAATCAGGAAAGTAACTGTGCCAAACAACTAATGCCAGTGCTAAGAATCTTTTAAATTTTGGCAAGATCATCAGTAGATAATCCTACGAGCTCCAATTCTGCTGTAACTGCTGGAATTTGCTAAAGCAGAATTTCTAGATCAATTTCCATTTTCCAAAATGGTGACACAACCAGATCTGACAATTACACAGATTCATTAATCTGAACTCAACAAGTAGTTAAATTATGGACAATGGCATAGCAAATCGAAATGGACTGGTAATTGAATGGGGTGTGTAAAGGTGCTCAGCTGGCTCTCATTTCTGATCTAAATAAATGCTTGGACCCAATGCAACATTTAAGTTGTATTGGATTAAAAATTAGCAGCAGTTAGGAAGCAAGCAAGATATTATGGAAAATTGAGAGAATATGTATCAGCATTCATTAATAAACAGTGCAGTACAATTATATGCAAGCTTCTGTACTTGCATATTGAAAATAAAATTAGTAGGCATAAACATTGCAAGCTTGAAACAATGTGTTAAGGGAAAACTGAAAAGAACCTGGTATGTTCGATGACTTGATACGACTTTGTTCAAATATGTGAACCGTTAAATAACAGTGAATGAGATACCAGATAACATCAGAGAGTCAGTTGGGGTCTATTTACAAAGGAATTTATGCCAAAAATCTTTGAAAGATTTTAATTGCTATGACATGACGGGTACACGCTTACTAACGGGCCAGAGAAAAGTGAAGAGATTGGTCTGTGGTGGTAAAAATATTTAGATAAATTATGGATCCGCAACCTCAGATGTCTTACGGGGGACCATGTATTTCAGATTAAGTAGATATACAAAGACAAGTGAGCACCACGTTAGAGGTTTAGTTCTAAGCTTTGGAAACAGCCAAGAACACCAGATGCTATTAGGTGATAGATATTTGCTCCCACAAGAACAGAGGCTTGTGGTTCTTGGACAGATAACAAAATTAATTTGACAATTTTCCAGGACCATAGGTATTGAAATACATGACACATCAGTTTGATCCATCATTGACACAACTGTGCAAAATTTTGTATTTTGCTTTGTGTTTGATAGAATATCAAAATTTCATGTGTTGAAATTCAGTCATTTGAAAATAACTTGAAGTTGTTTGGTAATCTGTAGTAGTACATGGCCTACCTAGGATGTTATCCATTTTATGAATTTTTACAGAAGTTTCTTTAGTATGTGGTCGACAGCCTGTGGAAAAGCATCACATATCAAATATGGAGGAGGGTTTGTTTTTCCTCCATCTCCAGGTTGGTATTTTCCTGAGGGAATTAAGCAGCAGTAAAATGAGTGTTGGTGATACATCAAAGACTTATTTTTGTTTTTGCAAATAGCTTATATGAATTAGCAACAGAGAATTCACTTGATAATTACAATTTTAAAAAAATTGTTCAATATCATAAATCATAGAGTTTTTACAGCAAGGGAAAAGGACATCAGCTCATCACGTCTATGTTGGTCATAGAGTCAGACGTACAACCCAGAAACAGGCCCTTTGGTCCAAATCATCCATGCTAACCAGATATCCTAAATTAATCTAGTCCCATTTGCCAGCATTTGGCCCATATACCTCTGAACCCTTCCTATTCACATACCCATCCAGATGCCTATAAAACGTTGTAATTGTCCCAGACTCCACCACTTCCTCTGGCAGCTCATTCAATATATACACACCTCCTGCGTTAAAAAGTTGCCCTTTGGGTCCCTTTTATATCTTTCCCCACTCACTCTAAACCTATGCCCTCTAGTTCTGGACTCTTCCACCCCAAGGAAAAATCTTTGCTCTAATCCCATTTTCCAGCATTTGACCCATACTGTTGTATGCTAAGGTGTTTCAAGTGCTCATCTTACACCTTCTGAGCGTTTTGAGGGTTCCCACCTCTATTACCTTTTTAGACAGCGAGTTCCAGAAACCCACAATTCTCTGGGTGAAAAGTGTTTTCCTCAAATTATCTCTAAACATCCTGTTTATAGAGAGATCAATAACAAATGGGGCACAGATTTAAGGAATCTTTCTATCTACGCACCTCAGAAGTTTGTATCTCAATCATCTGAGTCTTCTCTGCTCTCGGGAGAACAACCCCAGTCATCTAGGTCTCTTCACAGCTGAATCATTCCAGCCCAGGCAGCATCCTGGTGAATCCGCTCTGCACTCTCTCTAGTGCAATCAGACCTTTTCTATGATGTGGCAACCAGAACTGCACAGACTACTATAGCCATAGCCTAAAAGATACAACTCCATCATAACCTCTTTGCTTTTTTATTTAATGTATTGATTAAAAAAGGCAAGTATCCCATTAGCCTTCTTAACTTTCTTATCTACTTGTCCTGCTGCCTCCAAAGTTTAACCCATCCTGTAATCTAAGGCCTTCCTCCTCAAATTTTCTGATCATTACTGCCTATGGTCATGTCTAGATCATTCATGTATACAACAAACAGCAAGGATCCCAGCACCCCTTTGGTATGCCACTGAATATAGTGTTTTTGCTGGAAGCCTGTCTTCAACCATTACCCTCAGCTTCCTGCCACTAGGTCAATTTTGGATCCAATTTGCCAAATTTCCCTCAATCCATAGGGTCTTACCTTCTTAACCTGTCTGCCATGTGAGAACTTATCAAAAGCCTTACTGAAGCCCATGTA
Source organism: Hemiscyllium ocellatum (assembly GCF_020745735.1). Lineage (NCBI taxonomy): Eukaryota > Metazoa > Chordata > Chondrichthyes > Orectolobiformes > Hemiscylliidae > Hemiscyllium > Hemiscyllium ocellatum. The sequence continues at coordinate 38,428,186 of NC_083401.1, forward strand.
CAGTACATCAACTGTAATATCATCTAAACACCTAGGCATATCCTTAAAATTCAATCAAATTTGTTAGATGTGATCTCCCCTTTACAAAGCCATGTGGACTTTCCCAGACCCATCTTGATTAACTTCGGCTCTCCAAGTGGAGATTAATTCTGTTCCTGCAATTTTCTTCCCCAGTGGTTTCCAGTTCACAGACGTTAGACTCACTGGACTGTTGATTCTTGGTTTATCCCTCTTAAAATAACGGTAAGTAATAACATCATTGTGATGTCACACCTTTTTTATGAGCAATTTCAGAATATAAATTAAAAAAAAGAGAGACAACATATTAATCTAAGTAAACATCTAAAGAAAATTCAGAAGGCAAAGTATTACTCCTTTTTATTGAATTAGTCTGGATGGGTGGTGAGAGCAAAATAAAACATTCACTATAAGTTTTGGAAATAGTTATAAGCATACTTACCAGTTTTTACCAAAATGCCCAACATCCCAGCATTTTGTGCTCCACCAACGTCATCCCTAGCATCCTATAGACAAAAAATTAGTCAAAGTTAACATTTCTCCTTTTCTACACAAGATGGAACAGAAAAAAAATTAAGCAACAGAAATAAGCAAGGAAGCAGAGTAGATTAAGGTGAGATAAACTGTAAACAAAGCTGTATATCTCCCAAAAACTGTAAAGGATTTCCTAAACAGTAGAAAATAAAAGGGTGGTTGAAAAAAAAGGGTAGGCTAATTAGAGATGGAACACAAATATCTTCTGAAGGATGAAAAGATGCTAAATGCAAACTTGGTCTATTCCCACAGAAGCATATTGCATAGTGATAATAAAAAAGTTAATGAAATAGTTGCCAAATGTAAATATCATGAAACTCAAATGATTGATGCACCAGGCCCTGATCATTTACATTCTAGAATGCTGAATGAAGTGTGAAATAAATAACAGAAACTTTTAACTGTTACTCAATATGGAAATTGGATGGGAAGGTTACCAATGTAACACCTCAGTTTAAGAAGAGATGAGCAAGTTATGCATAGACCAGTCAGCACAATGTCAGTAATAGGTAATCTTCCTAAGGCCATAAGAGATAAAATTAATATTTACTTAGACATGAAGATTAATCAAGAACACAAGTTATTGTTGTGTTAAAGGCAAGAATTCAAGATGATTCTCGTGAGCAAACCATGGTACACAGATGAAAAAAATGCCACGAACATATGTTTTATAAGTTGCTGTATAGTTCGCCTATTTATAATATGAAGTACATGCCAAAATGGAATATGAAGTGATATTTAGGAAGACAGATAAAATGTAGTCAGTAGTCAACAATTGCATTTCATTTAAAACAGGTATAAATTATCATCATGCATATATTTCATATAGTGGTAAAAACCAGTTTTGAATATTCCACAAAAGGTGGTGATGGAGGGTAGTGGAAGACAAGAGAACTGATCGGAGTTTGAGAGGACTGGAATGAGGAGAGGCTTGAGGAAGAGCAGTAAAATAGGAAGATAACAGTTCAGGCAATGCAATTGGAAGTGGAGAGGGAGGGACAACAGAGTGGGGCAGGGAGGGAAAACAGAAGGAAGAAAAGAGGAGGTGTGTGGGGAGGTGGAAAAAGAAGGGAAGAAGAATGGAGGGAGAGCAAGAGGAGGAGAGGAAATAGGAAAATTTAGATCACTGCACTAAGTTTTTCATGAATTCCAGAAACCAAACTGTATTTTGAAAAATATCAGTCTCCCTTCAGTTTGTGATTTTAAATGTATATCTTAAGGATACCATCACAATAGATTTTTATTCCAAATTACTTGATCAAAACTTTCAGAATTTTGGATGGCTCTATAGGGTCTCTTAACCTTCATATCCCATACCTTCTCTTAAAAATACAATCCCAACAATATTTACTGCAATTGTCTTAAACTGCTCCATTGCCAAAATTGGACATATTCCTCCATCACTGACTCAATCAACACTTTATTCAATTCTTTGGCTTACACCTTCTATGCCTTATATTTCAAAATCCGAGATCTTGTTTCCTCATCAAGGTCAATATAAATAGAGATTCTTATAGGCAGACATTTTAAATCTTTTAAATGGCTAACTATCTAATACTGCTGTGGCATATTCTTAATGTCATTCATCATAGAATTATAGAATCCCTACAGTGTGGAAACAGGCCATTCGGTCCATCAAGTTCACACCAACCCTCCAAAGACCATTTCACCCACTCCCAACCCTACCCTATCCCTATAACCCTGCACTTTCCATGGCTAATCCACTTAGCCTGCACATTCCTGGACACTAGGGGCAATTTACCATGGCTAATTCACGTAATTTGCACATCTTTGGACCACTGAAGGAAACTGGAGCATCTATAGGAAACCCACACAGACACAGCAAGAATATACAAACTCCACACAGACAATCACCTGAGGGTGGAATCGAACCTGGGTCCCTGACGCTGAGAGACAGTAGTGCTAACTGCTAAGCCACCATGCCACCCCAATCTATTAAAGATTCACTGAAATAAAATACACCATTAAAGATATTTTGAAGATAATTTTGCACTAGTCAGCAGTCAATTTGAAACTACTGGTTAGGGTGAAGCTAGAAATTCCATAAAAGCAAAAGTGACCATAAGATGATAAAACACAGGTGTACAAGTAGGCCATTCAGTCCATCGAATCAACTCTGTCACCCAATGAGATCACGACTGATCTGATAATTTTCAACTCCACTTTTCTGCCTTCCCCCCCCCTGCCATAACCCTTGATTCTATTACTTATTAAAAAAATCTACCTCAAACTTGAATATATTAAATGACCCAGCCTCGACAGCCCTCTGCAGTAAATAATTACACAGATTTACTACCCTCAGAAGAAATTCCTCCTCATCTGTTTTAAATGTGTGGCACCTTATTCTGAGATTATGTCTGTTGGTCCTAAACTCTCCCACTGAAAGAAATCAACCAATCCACATCTGTCCTGTCAAGTCCCCAGAGAATCTTCGAGTAAAAAGTGAGGTCTGCAGATGCTGGAGATCAGAGCTGAAAATGTGTTGCTGGTTAAAGCACAGCAGGTCAGGCAGCATCCAAGGAACAGGAAATTCGACGTTTCGGGCCAGAGCCCTTCATCAGGAATGATTGGATGAAGGGCTCCGGCCCGAAACGTCGAATTTCCTGTTCCTTGGATGCTGCCTGACCTGCTGTGCTTTAACAAGCAACACATTTTCACCCCAGAGAATCTTGCCTATTTCAATAAGGACACCTCTCATTCTTCTTTATTTCAATGAGTACAGGCCCAAAACTACTCAAAAGACAGAATTCTGTTCTGAAAGGGGATCAGTGGACCCAAAACATTAACTCTAATTTCTTTCCACAGATATTGCCAGACCTGTTGAGATTTTTCAGTAATGACTTTTTGTTTTGGATTTCCACCATCCACAGTTCTTTTTGTTTTTTGGATTAATGCCCAAACCACTGAACCTTGCCTCATTAGGCAGTCCCTCCATAGCTATTGTCAGCCTATTGAATCTTCACAGGACTGTCTTCAATGTCAATATATCTTTTATAGAGTCATAGAGATGTACAGCAAAGAAACCCAAAACTGTTCACAAAGTTCCAGCAGTGATCTGACTAGCGCATTGTTAAAATTTTAGTAAAACTTCCTTACTTTATACTCCATTCCCTTTGAAATAAATGCCAGCATTCCATTTGCTTTCCTATTACCTTTAAAGTTGGATGCTTACTTTTTTTTTGAGATTCGTGGACAAGGACTCCTAAATCCCTCGAGTGGACAGGATGGATTAATGGCTAGCATTGCTGCTTCACAGCACCAGGGACCTGGGTTCAATTCCACCCTCGGGTGATTGTGCAAACTCCACACATTCTCCCCATGTCTGCATGGGTTTCCTCTGGGTTGCACCAGTTTCCTCCCACAGTCCAAATATGTGCAGGTTAGGTGGACAAAGTGTATAGGGATGTGCAGTCTAGGAAGTTTAAGAGAAAGTGAGGACTGCAGATGCTGGAGATCAGAGTTGAGATTGTGTGGTGCTGGAAAAGCACAGCAGGTCAGGCAGCATCTGAGGAGCAGAGAATCGATGATTCGGGCAGGAGCCCTTCATCAGGAATGAGGCTAGGAAAATTGCCATGGGGAATTCAGGATTATAGGGTAGGGGTCAGTTCTGGATGGTATCCTTTATTCTTTCACAGGATGAGGATGTTACTAGCTAGGCAGCATTTATTGCCCATTCCTATTTGCCCAGAGGATAATTAACCATATTACATCTGATATTTGATGTAGGCTAGATGAGGGAAGGATGGCAGTTTCCTTCCCTAAAGGAAATTAATAAACTAGATGGGATTTTTCTGACATTAGTCTCAATTCCAGACTTTTTACTGAATTCAAATTTCACCATCTGCAGCAGCGAGATTCGAACCCAGATTCCTAGAACATTAACTGAATCTCTAGGTTCACAATCCAGTGATAATACCACTAAGCAATCATCTCCCCCTGCTCTTCAGAGAGTCTGGTATGGATTCAATGGGCCAAATGGGCTGTTTCCACACTGTATGGATTTTATGATTCTCTGTTCTGTAGCTTCCTGCACGCAGTCTTAAAGTTAAATATTATACAGCTCCTCTATTCTTCAAAAAGTGACGCAAAACCAATAAGAAGTGTGTTTTAAGGGTTATCGTAGTACTGAGCACCAGCATGGAAGTGACTTTACTGTTATCTATAAGAGATACAGTTAATGCAAACTGATTTTTTCCAACCATTTGTTTGACTTAATTTACAAAAACCAAATTCAACGCAGTGATTTATAGCCTTAACAACTGGCAGAGCTCAGCAGGTGAGGAGATATCTCTGTATATGTGGTAAACTAAAAATCATGTCAAGTATTGTCTGTTGGACCACAGGGCTCGCTGCATTTATTATGGACAGGAAAAGTAACATTTCCAATTCAACAGAATAGTGGCTCACCCACTGAACCTGAGGAAATTAGTGAGTGTAAAATACTTAAAAACTCACTAATTTATTCTAAAAAGGCAAATTTCAGCAATCCCATCATCACTGTAAACGGGTATCCATAAAACAAACCATAACAGCTAGAGTCAGATGTAATCGAAATGCAAAAAAACCAACAAATCAGACCAAATACTGTGACACTTCGCTTAGAGACCCCCATCCCAAGTACCACTCAATTCTGGAGAACCGAGGCATGTATAATGATGAGTGATATTTCTTCTGTATCTAGGATTGAAACAAATTTCTAGGAAATATTACTCTGTCTGACCAGGGCATGGCTGCCCAGACTCAATGTCAAAGATGTTCCACTTATTCAATAAGGATACTGCGAGAACACAAAGAATTGCTAAAAAGTGTGAAACAAATGAAGTTCTTACATGTGATAGGAGTGTCCACCTGACCAACTCGCAACAGACTGTGCTATAAATTCATTCTGAATCTGAAAGTACCAGCAGATTCTAATCTCCAAAGAAAACGAATCAATAGAAGACAATATTAACAGTACATTAGTTCTGCCATTGGTCTTTACTGTTTCCTTTTAAGACCAAAGGAGACCAAACAGAAGGAGAGCTAAAGCCAAATACTGAAATTAAAAAAATGGAAAGGAAGGAGTGAAAGAAGGGCAAGTTCAGTTGACAAATTCAGTCAGTTGACAAGCTCAGTACATACATCACCAATCATAACTGCCTCTTCTGGTTGGCATCCAATGCTTCGGAGAGCCTCAAGGAAGAATGGTTTCTCTGGTTTTCCTACCACTGTGGCCTTGACATCTGTTGCATATTCCAGCCCAGTGATAAAAGGTCCTGGCCCAAGTGATAAGCCATCCAGTTTTTTGTAGTATCTTGCCTTGTGTATAGCAATTAGAGGGGCACCATCTAAAATTAACCTGGGTGAAAGACCGGATAAGAGAAGACAGACATAGACCAAGTTTATATGAGGAGTAATTGTATGTAGAGAAAAAAAGATTTTCATTGTCCTTTTCTGTAAGCATAGTTCTATGGGTACAGTACCTTGACAGGGTTGTTTTCTTTGTGTGAACCTAGAGAATATTTCAACATGTTATTAAACTCTGGAGTAGAAGCGAGCCACGTCTGGCCCTCAACTCATTCAGATACTCTGCATAATACATTTAAGGTGTATCTGCAAAATTATTATTGCTGTCCATAACCAAGAATCAATACTTCCCTCTTCCCTTTTCAACACTACAAGTATTAGGAAGGAACTGATTCATTTAAACACATTTATGATCACACTCTTAATACAGTATATTAAAACATTCCAAAGTGCTTCACAGAAAGGAGGTGAGAAAAGTAGAGATGTGGAGAGGTTTACAGAAGTAATTCCAGAATTTAGGCCCCATTGTTAAGTTACCAGTTCAAGACACAAGCGAAATTACTCTGAAAATATATTTTTCCAAGAACTCAAAACCTTCTATAACCCCTTTCTGCCGATAAAGCCAAGTCCATTAGACAAACTGCATTCAGCACAGCTTTGGAAAACACTAAGCTACTGGTCAGCAGCAACACTGATATGTCACTTTGTATACCACCACAAGCAAAGGTTGAGGAAGCTCTGGATGTGCTGTACTCCACCACTAACACCCTGGAGATGGAACACCCCGAGGCCCTGTTTATTGTAACTGGCGACTTCAATCAAGCCAATCTAAGGAAGATGTTGCCCAAGTACCACCAGAACATTACCTGCCCCACCAGGAGCCCGAACATTTTAGACCACTGCTACACCACTGTGAAGGATCCCTACCACTCCATCCCCCACCCTCATTTCAGGAACTCTGACCACAATACCGTGCTTCTTCTCCCGGCTTACAGGCAAAAGCTCAAGCAGGAGACCCCCTCGCGGATACAGGTGCAGTGCTGGTCGGAGGAGGCAGAGGATCAACTCCGGTGCTGTCTGGAATCGGCTGATTGGGCCGTGTTCAAACAGTCCGCACTTACCTTGGACGAGTACGCCACCACCGTCACAGACTTTATCAGCGAGTGTGTAGAGGACTGCATACTGAGAAAGTCAACCTGGGTGTTCCCCAACAGAAACCCTGGATGAATCAGCACATGCAGAACCTGCTCAAAACCAGGTGTGAGGCCTTCAGATCAGGAGACACACTCAAATTAAGGAATCTAAGTATGACCTTCACAGAGCCATTAAGACAGTCAAGGACCAATACTGATCCAAACTAGAAAGCCAGACAAACATCCAACGACTATGGCAAGGACTGAATGACATCACAGGTTCTAAAAAGAGACAGTGCAAAATAGCAGACAGTGACACATCCCTCCCAGATTGACTCAACGCCTTCTATGCTCACTTTGAGCAGTATTTAGGCAGAGAGGTAACACCTATTCTGACAAATCTATCTCAACAGTCATTGCATCAGAGGCCTGATCAGTTTTCCTTCGTGTGAATCCAAGGAAAGCGATGGGACCAGACAGAGTACCAGGCCGTGCACTCAGCATGCACAGATCAACTGGCAGAGGTCTTCTCGGATATCTTCAACCTCTCCCTGCAGCAGGCACTGTCCCTGCCTGTTTCAAGAGGACCAACATCATCTCTGTGCCTAAGAAGGCTCATGCAGCATGTCTCAATGATTACGCCCAGTGGCCCTAACTTCGGTGGGCAAGAAGTGCTTTGAAAGGCTGGTCATGGCATTAATCAACTCCAGCCTCCCTACTATTCTTGACCCAACAGATCCACATCAGATGCCATATCACTTGTCTTGCACTCCTCCCTAGAACATCTTGACACCAAGAACAGCTATGTAAGAATCCTACTCATTGAAGGCTGAACTGTAGTCAATACTATTATCCCCTCGAGACTGATTACTAAACTCACTGATCTCAGACTAAGCCCCACTCTCTACAACTGGATCCTCAGTTTCCTGACCCACAGGCCACAATTAGAGAAGACTGGGAAAATATGTCATCCTCACTAACACTAAACACTGGAGCCCCAGAGGTGCATACTCAGCCGCCTACTGTACTCACTGTATGCCCATGACAGCATCACCAATACTAGACTAATGCCATTTACAAGTTCGCTGATGACACTATCATAGTCGGTCGAATCTCAGATGGCAACGAAACAGACTACAGATGGGAGGTGGAAGACCTAGAAAAATGGTGCACTGAGAATAACCTCGGTCTCATACCAGCAAAACCAAGGAATTCATTATTGAGTCTCGGTGGGATGTTACTCATGCCCCTCTACACATTAATAGCACAGAGGTGGAATGAGTGGACAGAGTCAAGCTCCTGGGAGTGGTCATCAACAACAAGCTTTCTTGGACTCCATGTAGACGCACGGTTACAAAGGCCCAACAATGTCTCTTTTTCCTCAGGTAGCTGAGGAAATTTGGCTTGACAGCGAATACCCTTACCAACTTCTTTAGGCGCGCCATTGAGAGCATTCTGTCTGCATGTATCAATACCTGGTATGGCAACTGCACCATTCAAGATCGGAGATGGTTACAGAGAGTGGTGAACGCGGCCTGGACAATCACAAAGGACAACCTCCCATCTACAGAATCCATCTACCAGGCCCGCTGTCAAAGAAAGGCCGCCAGCATTCTCAAAGATCCATCCCATCCTGGCAATGTTCTTCTACAACCTCTACCATTGGGGAGAAGGTACAGAAGCCTGAACACATACACCAGCTGGTTTTGAAACAGTTTCTACCCTACTATTGTTAGAATACTGAATGGACTCACAAACTCTTATCATTTGCCTGTACCTATGTGTTTGTTTTTGCCACTGTTTACCTATTATCTACTGTCTATGCTACTTAACTCTGTGATCTACCTGTATTGCTCGCAAGACAAAGCTTTTCACTGTGCCTCAGTACACGTGACAATAAATTCAATTCAATTACGTGTGCACATAAAATGTTAATCTTCCTGTTAGATCTCTTATGAAAGTACCAAATTCATCCTTCACCCAGCATTACCAAGAAAAGTAATTATCACTATCACTTTGCTATTTATGGAAGCAATTGACTGCTGTATTTTCTGAATAGCGAGTACTTTAGGTAGTTCATTGCTGTAATAATGAACTTGGAGATTTCCAAAGTCCAGAAGAACGGTATATAAATGCAAGTCTTTCTTTCTGTTCCAATGTTTAGTCATTTTCCAGATTAACTATCCTAGTACTGAAATAAGTTCATATCCAAGGTGGTTCACCACCAGATACTTTCAAATGCAATTTGGAAATGCTAAACAGTTTACTGTTTTTCATGGGAGAGAAATCAGACTTAATATTTTGGGCTGAGTGACCCTTCCTCAGAACTGGTAGTGTTGGAGGTGAGTGAAGGGGTCTGTGGGACAGGGAGAGGACTCTTGTCCAAAGAAATGGATGTTGAAGGCGACAGAAGAGTTTAATGTTACGTTGTGCCCAAAATTCATTAAGGTGGGGACAGAGGGATAAAACTGAGACCTTTGCTAAGTGCAGAACATCTAGCATTGGAGAGCAGAACATCAGGAGGGACAGCAAGGAGGTAGGGTTCAGGGAGGGGTGAAGTCAAAGTGAAAGGGAGGAAAGTTTTCAGAGGGGTGTTGGTATCTCTGAGGTATTGCATCTTGTGTGCCTTGATGTCTAAAGGAAAAGAAAAAGTTCCTTGTTAGCACACGGACTGAACCAGTGGATGAAGTGGAACTGGGGAGTGGGTGCAGCCCTGAGCCAGCATGATGATGCTGTTGGAGAGAGATCTCAAGAGAGTGTGCATATGATGAAACATAGCATTGAGTGTGGATCTCAGGGTGCAGTGAGAACAACTGTCTGTAGAACTTTGAACATCACAAGATACCTATGGTCCTGGGTGGATTCAAAGCACTAAGGATGAAACTCGTGTTGAAATCCACATGGGGTGAGTCTGAGCCAGAGGCAGTCACTGAAGAATGTGGTGGGCATGCTTGGCAGTGATGTACCAATGAGTTAAATACCAAATAAAAACCAAAAGAACAGTGAATGCTGAAAATCAGAAACAAAAACAGAAATTGCTGGGAAAGCTCAGCAGGTCTAGCAGCATCAGTGTAGAGAAATCAAAGTTACTGTTTTAGGTCTAGCAACCCTTCCTCAGAAAGGCAGATTTTTTGGTTACTATTTTTCAATCATATTTCCATCTTATTAAAGCAGTTTTCCTTTTAATTTGGAATATTTTTTGTTTTTCTATCATGGTTGAATAAACAATATAATTTTCTCATGTGTCTATCTTTGATGTGTAAATATCTCTTCTTTACAAGCAGACAAAAAAATGCTGTCAACAGCCTTGTATCTGGTAAGTTCTGTCTGATTAGCTCTTCCATGTAGTCAAGGCTGTATCAAACCTTAATTCCACCTACACAGAAGCTTGATCTTCAAATAGTTTAACAAAGTTGTAAAATTATTAAATAATTCACAGAAGTCTAGGTACCTTCATCCTTTGCAGTTGATATCTGAAATTGTCTGAATTTTCTGCATTTTTCCATTTTAGAACTCTCGACATAGAATCCCTACAGTATGGAAGTAGGCCATTCAGCTCATCAAATCCACACCGACCTTCCGAAGAGCCACCCCACTACCCTATCTCCGTAATCCTGCACTTTGCCTTGGTCTATCCAACTAGCCTGTACATCCCTCGACATGATGGACAATTTAGCATGACCAACCCACCCAACCTGCACATCTTTGGACTGTGGGGGGGGAATGCTGACTGTCATATTGACCTCCAGAGAGGAAGAGGAGATGTATCTTGCAATCTTTAGCTATAGGGATCATTTGTAGCAGCCTGTCCAACTGTATTTTTGGTTGCTAAGGTAGCCGGACCCAGGTTGTCTTAAGATAAAAGGATAAAATAAGAAAGAAGCAAAATTAGTTGAAAAAAAAACAAAAAGAAAAGAATAATCAAGAATGATAGTCACACAGCAAAGTTGGGGGGGGGCAGAGGGGGAAGGAGATAAAACTCTGCTAAATAGCGAGACATACTCTTTTGGAAACAAGGCAAGGCAAGGCAAGCAAGATGGCAGATTATATAATCAGGATTGATGGTCATATATTAGCACCAGATGTGGATTGGATAACAGAAGAGAGAGATTAGGTACAATCTTGTCATATTTTACATGCAAGGTGTAATTAACAGAATGGCTCAAGGATTATTGCTCAACCCACAGCCGTTTATTACCTAACAACAATTACTTCAATGAAGGACTGAATGCAAACATATCAGTTTTCATATTCCTGATGATACAAACCTAGAAAAGTCAGTTAGCAATGAGGAAGATGCAAAGAGGTGCAAAAGGATGTAGACTAGTTAAGTGATTGGATTCATAGATAAATTATCTTTATGCACTTTAATATAGAAGAACAGTAAATAAGCTGTGATCACTTATTCTTAGAGGACTTGAAGGATAGCTGCTGAGCCGTTCTTTCTCCTATCCATCTAATGTTTTTTAAAAACGGGGTAGGCAATTTATCTCCTGCCAGTTTTTTTTTATATTTAAAAAACTTTATTATTCAAAGATTACTTGCCATGACGATGCCTGTTTTTGTGCTTATACCTGAAAATGAAGATAACTCCAGGTCAATTCCAAAAAGTTCCTCCCTTTCCCTTGGAGATGCTGAGTTTCTCGGCTATGATAAACAGGCTCCCTCAGTAACTTCATACATTCCTCACTTGCAAGCTGAGACAGTGAATGTCACGAGGCTATTTCCATCCAACATAACAATATTATTTCACTTTCATATACATTCTAATCAATCTGTTCAGTGATGTTATTACACACTTTTGGAGCAGTTGGGACTTGGACCCAGGCTTCCTGACTCAGAGGCATGGGCCTCTCCATTATTTTACTTTTACTCTTACCTGAATGCCTTGTTCAATGTAGTGTAATTGAAGTGCTGTGGAGCTAATCCAATAACCACAGCATTAGGATCACTTGTGTCTATTCCTGAAAAATAAACATTTTGATTAACATTTTGAACTCGATAGAAAGTGCTCCAAGAAGAGACAATGCTCGGTTATTTTTTGTTAATTAAAAGAGAAGTTCTCAAACGTTATTTGATTTTATTTCAACAGATTTTATTTCCTCCAAACTTCTGGTTGCTCCACCTATTCACATGCAGTTAGATAAACTTCCATCGCTCTGTCAGCTTCATATCTTGTTCAATCCTGGGTCGGATGCAAATTACCTCACGTCCTTAGAATGTAACAAAGTGCCTCACAACCAAACAATATTAATGCATAGTTGATATTGTTATGGCAAACAAATGTGGCAGTCAATTTGTGCATAGTTTCACAATCAACAAGACAAGTGACCAATTCATCTGTTTCTATTGGTTTAGTTTTGAATTGAAATGGCTTTCAGGGACACTGGAGTAGCTCCCTGCTGTTCTTCAAATTGTGCCACAGGATCTTTTCCACCCACTCCAGCAAGCAAAAAGGATCTCAGTTTAATCTAATTTGAAAGTGAGCAGCTTGACTTTAAACTTAATTTTTTTGAGCAAATTCAAACATCTGATTCAGGGTGACAGCTAGCCTTCATACCAACATCATTGCAGTGAGTTTTAAATTACAAGGACAAATGTTGATAAGGATGAAGTGTCAGATAGAGTCTTGGTACTTAAAGCTAATGAGGCATTGGGACCAGATGAGATGCATTAAAGGATGTTGAAGGAAAGGTGTGTGGAAATTGCTGAGGCACTGGCCATAATCTTTCAATCTTCCCTAGCTGCAAGGAAAGTGCCAGAAAACTTGAGAACTGCAAACCTGACAGCCTTGTTTACAAAATAGTTGCAAGGATAACTCCAGAGAGTCAGTTTAACTTCAGTTATTGGAAAGCTTCTGGAAACAATCATTTGGGAAATAATTAGTAATCACGTGGATAAAGGTGGGTTGATTCGGAAGAGTCAGCACACATTTCCAAAGGTGAAATGGTGTTTAACTAACTTGCTGGACATTTTGAAGAGGGATCAACGGTTGCTGATGGTAATATTGTTGATATGGTATATATGGACTTGCAGAAAGTATTTTATACTTTACTCACTTGTTTTACACAAAAAAGTTGGAATAATAGTGACAGTAGCAACATTGTTACAAATTGGTTGAGTAATAAGGAAGAGAATTCAGCTCAATGGATATTTTTCAGGCTAGATAAAGGTTTGTAGTAGGGTTCCTCAAGGGTCAGTAAGGGGACACTTTATGGACGTTATAAAACCTGGATATATTGAAAACAGTGAGAAGGACAGTGCAAATCTCAAAAGGACACAGATAAGGTAAGGAAGTTAGCAAAGAGGTGGCAGATGAAGTTCAATACAGCGAAGCACGAGGTGATGCATTTTGGCACGAAGAACATCTAGAGACAATATAATAATTTCAAAGGGTACAAGAGCAGTGGGATTTATGTATTTGTGCATAGCTCATTGAATCTGTATGACATGCAGAGAGAGAGAGAGAGCGTGCGCAATTAATAAAACATACACCATCCGAGGCTTTATTTGATAGGGTATAGAGCAAAATAGCAAGGCGTTGAAGCTGAACTTGTCTAAGATGGTTGTTAAACCCCACCTGCAGTACAGTGTACAGTTCTGGGTGCTATATTGTAGGTCAGATGTGAACACATTGGAGAGAATGCAGAAGTGTTTCCAGGGATGAGCAACTTCAGATATAGGAGGATCAACAGGGTGGGACTCTTATCTTCGCAGGTAAGGTGGGTAAGAGGAAATTTAATAGAAGTATTCAAAATCATGAGCAAAGAGGGAAAAACTGTTCCCATTTCTAAAGGGATCAAAAACGAGAATGCACAAATTTAAAGCGATTTGCAAAAGAAATAAATGGACTGTGAGGAGAAACATTTTCACACAGTGAGTAGTTATAGGAGGTCTATAGTATGGAAACAAGCCCAGCTTACACATGCCGTCCAGTTTTCACAACTTAAACTGGTCTCATTTGTCTGCATTTGATTAATATCATATTAGGAGTAAGAAAAGCACTGCCTAGACAAGTGGTGGGAGGCAGGTTCAATTGAGGCATCTAAAAGGGATAATTATTTAAATAGAAACAATATGCAAAGATATGATGCAAAGACAGCAGAATGGCACTAAGTCGTCAGGCTCACTTGGACAGCCAGTAGACATGATGGCTGAATAGCCTCCTTCTGCTGTGCAGTACTTGTTTGGTTTTTTGACAAGTCTTATCCCTTTGTACCATCCCATTCAAAGCCCTTCAGAGTCAGCATACCTTCAAAGTCTTCAAGTGCACTATCATCCACCAAGAGTAACGGTCTGACCTGCTCTTGCTCAACAAGATTTCTGGCTGCCGTTAGAGATGTGAAGATCTCTTCCTCGTGGATGTCAAAGTTGAGCTTCTGTAGTCGTTCAAACAGTGTTCGTTTACACTCCTTGGTGGTGTTAGTCACAAACCTCACAGCTACAGGAGCACTGCGCAACCTATGTAAATTACTGAAGTCAATGCTAGCTTCTTTCTCAGCTCATTGCATAAAACAGCTTCTTTCTTAAAAAAATAAATTGCATAGATGTAGAGGTTATCTTTGAAATGTCATAGAAACTATAATCAAAGTTAAATCCAAACATATAGAAACATCCACCAGTTACTTTTGACAAATTTTTTCAGAAATCAATGAAATTTTAAGACTTTAGTGAAGCTTTTTTTTCCCAATCAAAGAAATTGTTAACCACAACTAGACATAAAAATCTGTTGATATTATACAAGCTTTATAAATTGAAGAGAGGTGCCTAGTAGCAAAAAAGGAAGTTGCATACACATTCTGTTCTATAAATATGCTATCATATTAATAAAGGTATCAGCACATTTGTCCAGAGTCTGGGCACAAAACAGACACAGGGTGGAGGACTTTAAAGTTCATCGCCAAAAGCAGCTCGGTGACACCATGACAACTTGGTCAGTAAAGTACAGAACTGCTAAAGGTAAAGCTGGCATATTTGCAACTATCCTCAGCCATAAGTGCCCATGTGGATGATCCATCTCATTTCAAGTCCCGAGCTGGCATTAAATTAAATTATCCTTTTTCAAGCATTCCCCTTGAGACTTGGTTGAAAATTATTTTTTGACTTTTGGGGACTGCTTTTTTGTTCTTACGAATTCATTTATTAGCTGATGTGATCATATACTAACAAGATCACCTGGAACTCTGTTGATACATGAAGTACTTGGACCAGCACAGAAGCAAGTTAAAATAATTTATAAATAACCAACTTTCCATTAATCTTAGAGTCACAAGAAAAGCATTAACACCACTTAATTTAAATTTGTATAAGGTAATAGGTACAAGTTAATACTTATTTTCAAAAAAAAAGCAACAACCACTTCTACGCATGAAAAACCATCACCCCAAACATAACTTTCACAGACTGGTGAAATCATAGTTAACATATGAGAAAAGAAGTGAGTCAAACAGGGCAGGCAGGAACAAAGCCGAGAACAAAGTAGGACTGATAAATTAAATTGCATTTAGTTCAATGCAAGAGGCTGAACAGGGAAGGCAGATGAACTCAGGGCACGGTTAGGAACGTGGGTCTGGGATATCATAGCAATTACAGTGACATGGCTCAGGGATGGACAGAACTGGCAGTTTAATGTTCCAGGATACAAATGCTATAAGAAGGATAGAAAGGGAGGCGAGAGGAGGGTGGGTGGGGGGGGGGGGGGGGGGGGGGGGGGGGGGGAAGGGGGTGAAGAGTTGATAAGGGATAGCATTACAGCTGTACTTGGAGGATTTTCCTGGAAATACATCCAGGGAAGTTATTTGGGTGCAACTGACAAATAAGAAAGGGATGATCACCTTACTGGGATTGCATTACAAACCCATAGTCAGCAGGAAATTGAGAAACAAATTTGTAAGGAGATTTCAGTTATCTATAAGAATAATAGGGTGGTTATGGTAGGGGATTTTAACTTTCCAAACATCGACTGAGATTGCCATAGTGTTAAGGGTTTAGATGGGAGGGATTTGTTAAGTGCATACAAGAAAATTTGCTGAGTCAGTATGTGGATGGTACCCACTAGAGAAAGTGCAAAACTTGACCTACTCTTGGGAAATAAGGCAGGTCAGGTGACTGAGGTGTCAGTGGGGGAGCACTTTGGGGCCAGCGACCATAATTCTATTAGTTTTAAAATAACGATGGAAAATGGCAGACCAGATCTAAAAGTTGAAGTTCTAATATGGAGGAAGGCCAATTTAGATGGTATTAGGCAAGAACTTTCAAAAGATGAATGGGGGCAGACGTTCACAGGTAAAGGGATGGCTGGAAAATGAGAAGCCTTCAGAAATGAGATAATGAGAGTCCAACGAAAGTATATTCCTGTTAGGGTGAAAGGAAAGGCTGGTAGGTGTAGGGAATGCTGGATGACTGGAGAAATTGAGGATTTGGTTAATAAAAAGAAGGAAACATATGTCAGGTATAGACAGGAGAGATCAAGTGAATCCTTAGAAGTGTATAAAGGGAGTAGGAGTATACTGAAGAGGGAAATCAGGAGGGCAAAAAGGGGACATGAGATAGCTTTTGCAAATAGAGTTAAGGAGAATCCAAAGGGTTTTTACAAATACATTAAGGACAATAGGGTAACTAGGGAGACAACAGGGCCCTCAAAGATCAGCCTTCGTGTGGACCCGCAGAAAATGGGGGAGGTACTAAATGAGTATTTTGCATCAGTGTTTACATTGGAGAAGGACATGGAAGATATAGAACGTGGGGAAATAGCTTGAAAAATGTCCATATTACAGAGGAGGAAGCGCTGGATGTCTTCAAACGCATATCGAACATAGAACATTGAACAGTACAGCACAGAACAGGCCCTTCAGCCCACGATGTTGTGCCGACCACCGATCCTCATGTATGCACCCTCAAATTTCTGTGACCATATGCATGTCCAGGAGTCTCCAATGACACTGCCTCCACAACTGCTGGTGGCAACACATTCCATGCTCTCACAACTTTCTGTGTAAAGAGCCCGTCTCTGACATCCCCTCTATACTTTCCTCCAACCAGCTTAAAACTATGACCTCTCGTGTTAGTCATTTCTGCCCTGGGAAATAGTCTCTGGCTATCGACTCTATCTATGCCTCTCATTATCTTGTACACCTCAATTAGGTCCCCTCTTCTCCTCCTTTTCTCCAATGAAAAAGTCCGAGCTCAGTCAACCTCTCTACGTAAGATAAGCCTTCCAGTCCAGGCAGCATCCTGGTAAACCTCCTCTGAACCCTCTCCAAAGCATCCACATCTTTCTTATAATAGGACGACCAGAACTGGATGCAGTATTCCAAGTGCGGTCTAACCAAAGTTTTATAGAGCTGCAACAAGATCTCACAACTCTTAAACTCAATCCCCCTGTTAATGAAAGCCAAAACACCATATGCTTTCTTAACAACCCTGTCCACTTGGGTGGCCATTTTAAGGGATCTATGTACCTGCACACCAAAATCCCTCTATTCCTCCACACTGCCAAGAATCCTATCCTTAATTCTGTACTCAGCTTTCAAATTTGACCTTCCAAAATGCATCACCTTGCATTTATCCAGGTTGAAATCCATCTGCCACCTCTCAGCCCATCTCTGCATCCTGTCAATGTCCCGCTGCAGCCTACAACAGCCATCTATACTGTCAACGAAACCTCCAACCTTTATGTCATCTGCAAACTTTCTGACCCATCCTTCAATCCCTTCATCCAAGTCATTAATAAAAATTACAAACAATAGAGGCCCAAGGACAGAGCCCTGTGGAACACCACTCACCACAGACTTCCACGCAGAATATTTTCCTTCTACTACCAATCACGGTCTTCTGTTGGCCAGCCAATTCTGTATCCAGACAGCTATGTTCCCCTGAATCCCTTCCTCCTGACCTTCTGAATGAGCCTATGGTGAGGAACCTTATCAAATGCCTTGCTGAAGTCCATATACATCACATCCACTGCGCGACCCTCATCAACTTTTCTAGTCACATCCTCAAAGAACTCAATAAGGTTTGTGAGGCATGACCTGCCCCTCACAAAGCCGTGTTGACTGCATTTAATCAAGCCATGCTCTTCCAGATGGTCATAAATCCTATCCCTCAGAATCCTTTCTAACACATTGCAGACAGAAGGCAGACATGAGACTTACTGGTCTGTAATTGCCGGGGATTTCCCTATTTCCTTTCTTGAAGAGAGGAATTATATTTGCCTCTCTCCAATCCCCAGGAAATCCTGAGGGACAGGATGTATTTGGAAAGGCAAAGACTGATTAGGGATCATCAACATGGCTTTGCACATGAGAAATCATGTCTCACAAACTTGATTAGGGTTTTTTGAAAAAGTAACAGAGAGGATTGATGAGGCCAGAGCACTGGACATGATCTATATGAACTTCAGTAAGGGGTTTGACAAGGTTCCCCATGAGAGACTGTTTAGCAAGGTTAGATCTCATGGAATCCAGGGAGAAATAGCCATTTGGATACAGAACTGTCTCAAAGGTAGAAGACAGAGGGTGGTGGGGGGAGGGTTGTTTTTCAGACTGGAGGCCTGTGACCAGTGGAGTGCCACAGGATTGGTGCGGGGTCCACTACCTTTCATAATTTATATAAATGGTTTGGATGGGAACACAGGAGGTATAGTTAGTAAGGAGGTAAAAACAATGACTGCAGATGCTGAAAACCAGATTCTGGATTAGTAGTGCTGGAAGAGCACAGCAGTTCAAGTAGCATCCAAAGTGCAGCAAAATCAACGTTTCGGGCAAAAGCCCTTCATCAGGAATAAAGGCAGTGAGCCTGAAGCGTGGAGAGATAAGCTAGAGGAGGGTGGGGGTGGGGGGAAAGTAGCATAGAGTACAATGGGCGAGTGGGGGAGGGGATGAAGGTGATAGGTCAGGGAGGAGAGGGTGGAGTGGATAGGTGGAAAAGAAGATGGACAAGTCCGGACAAGTCACGGGGACAGTGCTGAGCTGGAAGTTTGGAACTAGGGTGAGGTGGAGGAAGGAGGAAGGGGAAATGAGGAAACTGTTGAAGTCCACATTGATGCCCTGGGGTTGAAGTGTTCCGAGGCGGAAGATGAGGCGTTCTTCCTCCAGGCGTCTGGTGGTGAGGGAGTGGCGGTGAAGGAGGTCCAGGACCTCCATGTCCTCGGCAGAGTGGGAGGGGGAGTTGAAATGTTGGGCCACGGGGTGGTGTGGTTGATTGGTGCTGGTGTCCCGGAGATGTTCCCTAAAGTGCTCTGCCATGAGGCGCCCAGTCTCCCCAATGTAGAGGAGACCGCATCGGGAGCAACGGATACAATAAATGATATTAGTGGATGTGCAGGTCAAACTTTGATGGATGTGGAAGGCTCCTTTAGGGCTGTGTATAGAGGTGAGGGAGGAAGTGTGAGCACAGGTTTTACAGTTCCTGCGATGGCAGAGGAAAGTGCCAGGATGGGAGGATGGGTTGTAGGGGGGCGTGGACCTGACCAGGTAGTCACGGAGGGAACGATCTTTGCGGAAGGCGGAAAGGGGTAGGGAGGGAAATATATCCCTGGTGGTGGTGTCTTTTTGGAGGTGGCGGAAATGTCAGCGGATGATTTGGTTTATGCGAAGGTTTGTAGGGTGGAAGGTGAGCACCAGGGGTGTTCTGTTCTTGTTACAGTTGGAGAGGTGGGGTCTGAGGGCGGAGGTGCGGGATGTGGACGAGATGTGTTGGAGGGCATCTTTAACCACATGGGAAGGGAAATTGCGGTCTCTAAAGAAGGAGGCCATCTGGTGTGTTCTACGGTGGAACTGGTCCTCCTGGGAGCAGATACGGTGGAGGTGGAGGAATTGGGAATACGGAATGACAATTTTGCAAGAGGTGTAATCCAGGTAGCTGTGGGAGTCAGTGGGTTTGTAAAAAATGTCAGTGTCAAGTCGGTCGTCATTAATGGAGATGGAGAGATCCAGGAAGGGGAGGGAGGTGTCAGAATTGGTCCAGGTAAATTTAAGGTCAGGGTGGAATGTGTTGGTGAAGTTGATGAATTGCTCAACCTTCTCGCGGCAGCACGAGGTGTCGCCAATGGAGTCAAAGTAAGTCTGCAGATGACACCAAAATTGGAGGTGTAGTGGACAGCAAAGAAGGTTACTCCAGATTACAACAGGGTCTTCATCAGATGGGCCAATAGGCTGAGGAGTGGCAGATGGAGTTTAATTTAGATAAATGCAGGGTGCTACATTTTGAGAAAGCAAATCTTAGCAGGACCACACATTTAATGGTAAGGTCCTAGGGAGTGTTGCTGAACGAAGAGACCTCGAGTGCAGGTTCATTGCTCCTTGAAAGTGGAGTCGCAGGTAGATAGTATAGTGACGAAGGCTTTTGGTATGCTTTCCTTTATTGGTCAGAGCATTGAGCATAGAGGTTGGGAGGTCATGTTGCAGCTGTACAGCACATTAGTTAGGCCACTTTTGGAATATTGCATGCGATTTTGGTCTCCTTCCTATCGAAAGGATGTTATGACATTTGAAAGGGTTCAGAAAAGATTTACAAGTATTTTGCCAGGGATGGAGGATTGGAGTTATAGGGGAGGCTGAACAGGCTGGGGCTATTTTCCCTGGAGCGTTGAAGGCTGCAGGGTGACCTCGAAGAGGTTTATGAAATCATGAGGGACATGGATAGGATAAATAGACAAAGTATTTTCCCTGGGATGAGGGAATCCAGAACAAGAGGGCATAGGTTTAGAGTGAAAGGGTAAAGATATAAAAGAGACCTAAGAGGCAACCTTTTCACGCAAAGGGTGATGCATGTATGGAATGAGCTGCCAGAGGAAGTGGTGGAGGCTGGTACAATTGCAACATTCAAAAGGTATCTGGATAGGTACATGAATAGGAAGGGTTTAGAGGGATACTGGCCAAATACTGACAAATGGGACTAGATTGGGTTGGGATATCTGGTTGGCATGGATGAGTTGAACTGAAGTGTTTGTTTCCATGCTGCACATCTCTATGACTATGTTTCAACATGTACATAGATACAGAGTTGTAACATTTTCATCAGGCAATTTTTCAGCACCATTCCTGACCCTTCAGATATTGAAGCAATCCCTGCCCATAAACAGCAAGCGTCGGACAATACCCAGGTTTGGGTTAATAAATGGCAAATTACGTTTGCGCTATATTAGTGCTAAGCAATTTCACTGGAACGTGAACTGGATCATGATATCAAAATTGTGGATGCAATATCAGGTCACAAACTGGGAATTCTGTGGCAGGTAAATCACCTCCTGACTCACAAAAGCTTGGTTATTGTCTCCCAGTCACAAGTTAGGAGAATGATAGAATATTCTCCCCTTACCTGGATGATTGGTGCTCTAGGTACACTTCAGAGGCTCATCACTACACAGTTCAAAGCAGCACAACTTTTCACAGCCCCCAAATAGGATCTTTGAAACCTGCCATCTCTACCATGTACATGTCGCTCTTTAAACCACACAGCACCCTGACTGTGGCTGGGTCAATGTGCTGGAACTCCCCTCTTTTAACAGGACCAACACCACATGGACAGCAGATGATGAAAACATCTCACCTACATTTTCTCAAGGACAGTTTGGAATGGCAATAAATAATGTTGAGCTAGTGACACCCAAATCTCATGATTCCATAAAAAAGTGCAAAGGGGTCAATGTCTATTTTAGCACTGTCGGTGATCCCTCCCTTCCTCTGAACCAGAGCAACACTTTACCAAATTGGGTAACTCTCAAACCAGATGGCCCTGAACATGCTGGCCCACACGCATCCATTGTCCCTGAAGGGCCCAACGCCAAACAAAAACTCAAATAAAAAAGTGAGGATTAAAATCGGGATTTAGGCTGTTGTCAGGAGCAACCAATTAATACATGCCCTTACTAACAGCAAAATGGCTTCTTAATGTAGTAATATAAAGTAACAAAAAAATAGTTTCTAGGCTGAAAATTGACAGTTCTGTTTAAAATGACTTTTAACCCTGCTAAAAGCTGCATTCCTGAACTAGCTGAACCAAAGAAAATTTTATTGGATTTACTCTGTAATTAAGGCTGTACTATTTTTCAAAAACAATTATAAAAATTGAATTTCTTTTAAGCCATTTGCACAGTTTCTCCAAGGAACATGGAAGTGTTTAACTTCTGTGTTGCTGGACAACCTGAGCCCGACAGTGATAATAAAGTGTGAAATCTTGCAGAATCAGAATTGCTAGTGTTTATTTGACAGATTGCGGAACCCAGGGACCCCTCCTGTGTGTCGAGATCTTCACTGGAATGTGGATCTGGAAGGGAAGGTAAGAAATTAGGTAACAAAAGTGAGTGGGGCCAAACTTACTTCTGTAGTGCTTCCTGTGCACCAGATATGGCTGTATCTTCAATGTGTAATGTTCCACTGAGATCTACTAGGACAGCCTTTAATGCTCGTCGTGTTGCCATTCTCTATTAACAAGTATAATCTGTCAACATAAAATAGGGAAAGGAACAAAAAATAAGCACTCAGATTGGCAGATCTACTTCTTATTTGTTCTAGGTTTTTGAGTAATACTAAAAAGGCCGTATTTATTGCTTGTTCACGTACTAAAAAATGTGCTGCTAGGCCTTCCTCTTGAATTATTGCAGTCTTTGTGGTGGTACTGCACCCATAAATTTGATAGAAAGAGCATGTTAAGGTTTTGATCCAGGTACAAAGGCATACATTGATTCTCAGATCCACACCAACGTTTCTTCACATCCAGATAAAAACAGCGTAGAATAAAATCATACAAATATATTGCTATGGAGGTCTGTTAGTTCAGTTGGTTGACAGCTGGTTTGCAATACAGCAATGCAGCATGATGTGAACAGGGTGGGTTCAATTCCCACGCTCCTCAGATGCTGCCTGACTTGCTGTGCTTTTCCAGCACCATTCTAATCTCGACTTCTGGTTTTCAGCATCTGCAGCCCTTGTTTTCATCTCAATTTCCACACTGGCTGACATTACCATGAAGGACTCTACTTTTCAAACTCTTCCGTCACTAGAGACCTGGTGATTCTCAGGTGAAAACCAGGTGAAGGATTCTCCTAATCTCTTATCTTAAAAGGAAGACCCTCTATTTTTAAATAAAGTCTGCTTGTTCTAGATTTCTCCTTGAGGGGAAATATCCTCTCAGCATCTACCCTGTCAAGACCCCAGAATCTTATAAGTTTCCGTTTACATTCTCTCATTTATCACATTGTGGGCCTTGTAGCTGGGCCTTAAACAAATCCTGGAACCAGCGTACTACTCTACTATTACCCAGTGATAGAATATTTCTAAGTATACCAATGTTAGAGGTACACAGTTAAGCAAGACTGTCACTGGAGTTTCCAATATTAAAGACAGTATCAATGTCAATTGTTGTACAAACCCATCCTGTCACCTTTAGTGAAGGAAATCTGCTATCTTTGCCCAATATTCACACCTGTTCTGGCCTATTTAGGACTGCAGACCTCAGCAATGTTGACAACTCTTAAAAGGTTCTCTGAAATGGCCTTGTCAATTGTGGTAAAGTCACTACAAAATCTAAACCAAGGAATGAAACAGGACAGACCACATGGCATCAGTGTAGACACCAGAAATCCCAGCCACATCATATCTGCAAAGTCCTGAACATCTGGATGTTGTGCTAAGATTAGGAGAGCTAACCTATAGACAAGTTAAGCACGTTACAAACATGGAATCATATCTTACTATGTTCCAGACACCATCATCTCCATCCTCCGGTATGTTCTGTCCTACCAGCAGGACAGATCCACTAGAGGTAGCAGAACAATGGAGGTGGTGATGATGATAGGGAATGGGGGAGTCACTGTAGAGGTCCACAATATTGAAGTTTAATGGCATCATCCAGTCATAGAGTTGTACAGCACGGAAATAAACCCTTTGGTCCTACTCATCCGCTCTGGTAACCTAAACACATCTAGTCCCATCATTTGGACCATATCCCTCTAAACCTTTCCTATTCATGTACCCATCCAGATGCCTTTTAAATGTTGTAATTATACCAGTCTCCACCATCTCCTCTGGCAGTTTGTTCCATACACACACCATCCTCTGCATGAATACGTTGCCCGTCAGGTCCCTTTAAAATATTTCACCTTTCACCCTCAACCTACGCCCTCTAGTTTTGGACTCCCCTACCCTAGGAAAATACCTTGGCTATTCACCTTATCCGGGGAGAAAGTGAGGTCTGCAGATGCTGGAGATCAGAGCTGAAAATGTGTTGCTAGAAAAGCTCAGCATGTCAGGCAGCATCCAAGGAACAGGAGAATCGACGTTTCAGGCATAAGCCCTTCTTCCAGCAACACATTTTCAGCTATTCACCTTATCCATACTCTTCATGATTTTATAAATCTCTATAAGGTCACCCCTTAGCCAAGTAAAATTTAAACAAGGTAATCTCCTGCTCATTACTGTGTACAGCCCCTTGGCTGATGAATCACCACTTCTCCACGTTAAATTTAGCAGAAGTACTGAGAGTGGCATTTCACAGAACGGAACCTGGATTGGGGATTTTGATGACCATCACAAAGCATGGCTTGACAACAGCACTCCTGACCAAGTTGGGCAAGAACCATTCATCTATTACAGTAAGTAATGGCAGAAATAAAGGGTCGCGCACCTCATTCTCCACAATCTACTTGTCACAGAAGATGCATGTTTCCATCACAGTATCATCAGGAAGGACCACCGCACAGTCTTGTGAAGACCAAGTCCTATCTTCACATTGAGGATACTGTACATATGTTGTGTGGCTTTGTTTGTGGGAAATCATGTCTCACAAGTTTGAGTTATTGAAGAAGTAACAAAGAGGATCGATGAGAGCAGAGCAGTAGATGTGATCTATATGGACTTCAGTAAGGCATTTCTTCAAGGTTCCCCATGGGAGACTGATTAGCAAGGTTAGATCTCATGGAATAAAGGGAGAACTAGCCGTTTGGATACAGAACTGGCTCAAAGGTAGAAGACAGAGGATGGTGGTGGAGGGTTGTTTTTCAGACTGGAGGCTTGTGACCAGTGGAGTGCCACAAGGATCGGTGCTGGGTCCTCTATTTTTTGTCATAGAGATGTACAGCATGGAAACAGACCCTTTGGTCCAAACCGTCCATGCCGACCAGGTCCTGGGGAGTCTTGTTGAACAAAGAGACCTTGGACTGCAGGTTCATAGCTCCTTGAAAGTGGAGTCACAGGTAGATAGGATGTTGAACAAAGAGACCTTGGACTGCAGGTTCATAGCTCCTTGAAAGTGGAGTCACAGGTAGATAGGATAGTGAAGAAAGTGTTTGGTATGCTTTCCTTTATTGGTCAGAGTATTGAGTACAGGAGGTGTGAGGTCATGTCGCGGCTGTACAGGACATTGGTTAGGCCACTGTTGGAATATTGCGTGCAATTTTGGTCTCCTTCCTATCTGAAAGATGTTGCGAAACTTGAAAGGGTTCAGAAAAGATTAACAAGGATGTTGCCAGGGTTGGAGGATTTCAGCTAGAGAGAGAGGCTGAATAGGCTGGGGCTGTTTTCCCTGGAGCGTCAGAGGTTGAGGGGTAACCTTATAAAGGTTTACAAAATTATGAGAGGCATGGATAGGCTAAATAGGCAAAGTCTTTCCCTGGGGTCAGGGAGTCCAGAACTAGAGGGCATAGGTTTGGGGTGAGGGGGGAAAGGCAAAAAAAAAAGACCTAAGGGACAACCTTTTCACACAGCTGAGCTGCCAGAAAAAGTGGTGGAGGCTGGTACAATTGCAACATTTAAGAGGCATTTGGATGGGTATACGAATAGGAAGGGTTTGGAGGGATATGGGCAGGGTGCTGGCAGGTGGTGTTAGATTGGGTTGGGATATCTGGTCGGCATGGACAGGTTGAACTGAAGGCTGTTTCCATGCTGTACATCTCTATGACTCTAAGACCTTACTCAAGAAGGGCTGCAAAGAAAAACCTGGGAACTGTAGACCAGTAAGGTTAACATCTGTGGTAGATAAGTTACTGGAGAAGATTCTGATGGATAAAGTATACACGTATTTGGAGAGACGGGCTTTGATTAGGAATAGTCAGCATGGCTTTGTGGATGGGAGATCATGCCTCACAAATTTGTTAGCGTTCTTTGATGAAGTGATCAGGAAGGCTGATGAGGACAGGGTGATACACATAGTCGATACGGATTTCAGTAAGACTCTTGATAAAGTCCACGTGGTAGGCTGCTCTGAAAGGTTAGTTTGCATGGAATCCAGGGGGAGCTAGCAAATTGGATACACAATTGGCTTGAGGTAGAAAACAGAGGGTAATAGTGGAAGGATGTTTGTCACACTGGAGGCCTGTGACTAGTGGTGTACCTCAGGGGTCAGCTCTGGGCCGATTGCTGTTTGTTATCTATATCAATGATTTGAATGAATATATATATGGTTAGTAATTCTGCAGACGACACTAAAATAGGCGGTATCATGCACACTGAGGAAGGCTATCAGAAATTGCAGTTGGGCTTTGATCAGCTGGAGAAATGGGTCAAGAAATGGCAAATGGAGTTTAATATAGATAAGTGTGAGGTCTTGCATCTTGGAAAGTCAAATCAAGGTAGGAGTTTCACAGTGATTGGTAGGGCCTTAAGGAGTGTAGTGGAACAGAGGGACCTTGGAGTTCAGGTGCACGATTGTCTGAAAGTGGACTCACAGGTAGACAGGGCAGTGAAGAAGGCTTTTAGCACACTGGCTTTCATCAGGGCATTGAATATAGAAGTTGGGAAGTTATGTTGCAGTTGTAAAGGATGTAGATGAGGCTGCACTTGGTGTATTGTGTTCAGTTTTGGTCACCTTTTTATAGGAAGGATTTTATTCACTAGAAAGATGCAGAAGAAAGTTACAAGGATGTTGCCAGGACTCAATGGCCTGAGTTGTAGGGAGAGTTTGGACAAGCTAGGACTTTTTCTAGGGAAGATATTATAGAAGTGTATAAGTTCATGAGAGGCATAGATAGGGTGAATGCACTCAGTCTTTTTCCCATGGTTGGGGAATCGAGGTCTAGGGGGCATCAGTTTAATGTTATTGGGGAAGAATAAAAGGGAATCCGAGGGGCAATTTTTTTCACATAGGGTGGTACGCATATGCAGTGAGCTGTCAGCAGAAGTGGTTGAGGCAGGTACATTAACAGTATTTAAGAGGCATTTGCATAAATACTCGGATCAGAAAGTTTTAGAATTTATGGGCCATGTACAGGGAAATGGGTTAGTGTGGATGGATATATTGGTCAGCATGGAAGGTTCTGTCTCTGTGATATAGGAATCTGTGTCGAGTTGATGAAGTTACAATACAAAACTATCTGTGTGGCAATCAGATTATGCTGCAAATAAAAGACAGCATTAGAGCCAGACAGTACAGAAACAGACTCCTCTGTCCAGCTCGTCCATGCCGACAAATTGTCCAAAACTAACCTAGTCCCACTTGCCTACGTTTGGCCCATATCCCTTTAAACTCTTCCTTTTGTGTACCTATCCAAATATCTTTTAAATGTTGCAACTGTAACTGCATCGCCCACTTCATTCCACATACAAACCACCCTCTGTGAAAAAGTTGTCCCTCAGCTCTCTTTTAAATCTTTCTCCTCTAATCTTAAAAATATGCCTCCTAGTTTTGAACTCCCCACCCTGGGCAAAAGACCTTTGCTATTCACTTTAGATATGCCTTTTGTGACGTTATAAACCTTTTTAAGGTCCGCCTTCAACCTCCTACACTCCAGTCAATAAAGTCACAACCTATCCTTATTATCTCAATCCTTCCAGTCCTGTCAACAGCCTGGTAAATCTTTTCTGAATTCTCTCCAATTTAATAATATCTTACAAAAAGTGGCCATACCAATGTCCTCTACAAACTCAACATAACATCCCAATGCCTCACACTCAAAGGTCTGAGCAAAGGAAGCAAGCATGCTAAATGCCTTAATCACCTTGTCTACATGTGATGCAAATTTCAAAGAATTATGTACCTGACTCCCGAGGTGTCTCTGTCCTATGCCACTCCCCAGGTCACTACCATTAATCATATAAGTCCTGGTCTTTGTGTGTTTACCAAAATTGCAAAACCTCAACATTTATCCAAATTAAACTCCACCTGCTAGTCCTTAGCCCATTGACCCAGTCGATCAAGATCTCTGTATAATCTTAGATAACCTTCTTCACTGTCTACTATACCAATAATTTTATCATCATCTGCAAACTTATGAACCATACCTCCTAAATTCTCATCCAACTCTAAATTACAAACAAAAATGGACCCAGCACCAATCCCGGTGGAACACCGCTGATCACAGGCCTCTAGTCTGAAAAACAACCCTCCACCACCATCTGTCTCTTACCACCATTTGTATCCAGTTGGCAAGGTCTCTCGGAATCCCATGTGATCCAGCTTTACTAATCAGTCTACCATGCAGAACCTTGTCAAAAGCTTTATTATGTAGATGTGTACCACACTTCTCTCACCAATCTTTTTGGTTACATCCTCAAAAAACTCAAATCAAATTTGAGACACACAATTACCCATGCACAAAGCCAGAATCCCCTCCAACAATGTACCCACCATTGATGTCAGACTCATACTTCTATAGTTCCCATTTATCTCCTTCTGACCTTTCTTTAAACAAACAAAGAAACAAAATTTACAGCTCAGGAACAGGCCCTTCGGCCCTTCAAGCCTGAGCCGATCCAAATGTACTGTCTAAACCCGTCGGTCAATTCCCAAGCATTTGTATCCCTCTGCTCCCCACCTACTCATGTATCAGTTCAGACGCATCTTAAATGAATCTCCCGTGCCTGCCTCTACCATCTCTGCTGGCATCGCGTTCCAAACGCCCACCACACTGTGTGAAGTACTTGCCACGTGTAACCCCCTTAAACTTTCCACCTCTCACCTTGAAAGCATGACCTCTTGTTATCGAATCCTTCACCCTGGGAAAAAGCGTGTCTCTATCCACCCTGTTTATACCCTTCATGATTTTGTAAACCTCAATCAGGTCCCCCCTCAATCTCCTTTTTTCTAGTGAAAATAAACCTAACCTACTCAACCTCTCTTCATAGCTAGCACCTTTCCTTACCAGGCAACATCCTCGTAAACCTTCTCTGCACCCTCTCCAAAGCATCCACTTCCTTTTGGTAATGTGGCGACCAGAACTGTACACAATATTCTAAATGCGGCCGAATCAATGTCTTGTACAATTTTAACATGACTTGCCAGCTCTTAAACTCAATACTCAGTCCAATGAAGGCAAGCATACCATATGCCTTCTTGACCACTCTATCCACCTGTGCAGCAACCTTCAGGGTACAATGGACCTGCACTCCCAGATCTCTCTGCCCAACTTTTCCCAAGACTCTTCCATTCATTGTATAATTCGCTCTAGAATTAGGAGTTGCCTAAATGCATCACCTCACATTTGTCTGGATTGAAAGCCATCTGCCACTTTTCCGCCCAACTCTCCAGTCTATCTATATCCTCCTGTATTCTCTGACAATCCCTTTTGCTTTCTGCTACTCCACCAATCTTTGTGTCATCTGCAAACTTGCTGATCATACCAAAAGTGCCCTCTTCTAGATCATTTATGTATATTACAAACAACAGTGGACCCAATACTGACCCCTGTGGAACACCACTGGTCACCTTTCTTCGTTTTGAGAAACTTCCTTCAATTACTACTCTCTGTCTCCTGTTGCTCAACTAGTTCTTTATCCACCTAGCTAGAACACCCTGCACACCATGTGTCTTCACTTTCTCCATTAGTCTACAATGGGGAACCTTATCAAAAAACTTACTAAAGTCCATTGATATGACATTAACAGCCCTTCCTTCGTCTAACAACTTGGTCACTTCCTCGAAGAACTCCATTAAGTTGGTAAGGCACGATCTCCCCTGCACAAAACCATGTTGCCTATTACTGATAAGCTCATTCTTTTCTAAGTATAAATAGATCTTATCTCTCAGTACCCTCTCCAGCAACTTCCCCATCACTGACGTCAGGCTCACTGGTCTGTAGTTACCCGGAATATCCCTACTACCCTTCTTGTACAGGGGGACAACATAAGCTACCCTCCAGTCCTCCGGCACCTCACCTGTATTTAAGGATGCCACAAAGATATCTGTCAGGGCCCCAGCTATTTCCTCTCTCGCCTCCCTCAACAACCTGGGATAGATCCCATCCAGTCCTGGGGATTTGTTCACTTTAACAACCTCTAGCATACCTAACACATCTTCCCTACTTATGCCAATGTGATCCAGACTAATCAAACTTCTATCTCTAATCTCAAGATTCATCATGTTCCTCTCCTCAGTGAGAGGCACATCAGCAATCCTCCAGTATTCTGGCACCTTACCCATTGAAGTAAATGATATAAAATATTACTGCTAGGAGCCCTGAAATGTCTTCCCTAACTCCCTAAAATATCATGGGATACACTCGATTAGAAAGCTGTATAAATTTCCAGGACATGTTTTTGAAGACCTCCAGCATTTACTCTTCTGTAATATGGACTATTTTCAAGACATCAATATTTACTTTCCCTGAGTTCCCTATCTTCTGGATTTATGGGCATCGCTGGCTGGGACAGCATTTATTACTCATCTTCAGTTGCCTTTTATAAGATAGTGGTGACTTGCTGCCTTGAATCACTGCAATCCATTTGTTGGACATGCACACACAGCCTTTGAGGGAGGTGTTCCAGGATTTTGACCCAGCAACAGTGAAGGTACAGCAATACATTTGGAAAACAAGATTAGGTAACTTGCAGGCGATAGTCCTCCCACGCATCTGCTAGCCTTCTCCTACTGAGTAGTAGAGGTCAGAAGTTTGGAAGGTCATGTTGGAAGGGTGTTGGTAAATTTTGGTAAGGCATCTTGTAGATGGTACACACTGCTGGCACTGAGCTTCAGTGGTGCCGGGAGTGAATGTTTGTGGATGTGGTGCTAACCAGACTGCTCTGTCTTGTATATTGTCAATCTTCTTGAGAACGATGTTGAGTTGCACTCATCCAGGCAAATCGAGAGTATTCCATCATATTCATGACATGCACATTATAAAAGACAGAAAAGGTTTTGAAGAGTTTGGAGTTAAGCTGCAGAATTCTAAACATGTTCTTATTTGACTATATTTATATGGCTGGGCCAGTTCAGTTTCTAGTCAAAGACTGGACCTAGGATACTAACAATGAGTATTCAACAATGGTAATGCCACTAAACATCAAGGAGTGATGGTTAGATTCTCTCTTGTTCAAAATAGAATCATAGAGATGTACAGCATGGAAACAGACCCTTCGGTCCAACCTGTCCATGCCGACCAGATATCCCAACCCAATCTAGTCCCAACTGCCAGCATCCGGCCCATATCCCTCCAAATCCTTCCTATTCATATACCCATCCAAATGCCTCTTAAATGTTGTAATTGTACCAGCCTCCACCACTTCCTCTGGCAGTTCATTCCATGCACGTACCACCCCCCTGTGTGAAAATGTTGCCCCGTAGGTCTCTTTTATATCTTTCCCCGCACCCTAAATCTATGCCCTCTAGTTCTGGACTCCCCGATCCCAGGGAAAAGACTTTGCCTATTTACCCTATCCATGCTCCTCATAATTTTGTAAATCTCTATAAGGTCACTTCTCAGCCTCCAATGCTCCAGGGAAAACAGTCCCAGCCTAGTCAGCCTCTCCCTATAGCTCAAATCCTCCAACCCTGGCAACATCCTTGTAAATCTTTTCTGAACCCTTTCAAGTTGTAATTTGAGGTAACCCTCTTCGCTGTCCATTACACCTCCAATTTTGGTGGCATCTGCAAACTTACTAACTGTACCCCTTATGCTCGCATCCAAATCATTTATGTAAATGACAAAAAGTAGAGAACCCAGCACCGATCCTTGTGGCACTCCACTGGTCACAGGCCTCCAGTCTGAAAAACAACCCTCAACCACCACCATCTGTCTTCTACCTTTGAGCCAGTTCTGTATCCAAATGGCTAGTTCTCCGTATTCCAGGACATCTAACCTTGCTAATCAGTATCCCATGGGGAACCTTGTCGAACGCCTACTGAAGTCCATATAGATCACATCTACCACTCTGCCCTCATCAATCCTCTTTGTTACTTCCACAAAAACTCAATCAAGTTTGTGAGACATGATTTCCCACACACAAAACCATGTTGACTATCCCTAATTAGTCCTTACCTTTCCAAATACATGTACATCCTGTCCCTCAGGATTCCCTCCAACAACTTGCCCACCACCGATGTCAGACTCACTGGTCTATAGTTCCCTGGCTTGTCCTTACCACCCTTCTTAGGCACCACATTAGCCAACCTCCAGTCTTCCTGCACCTCACCTGTGACTATCGATGATACAAATATCTCAGCAAGAGGCCCAGCAATCACTTCTCTAGAGTTCTAGGATACACCTAATCAGATTCTGGGGATTTATCCACCTTTACCCGTTTCAAGACATCCAGCACTTCCTCCTCTGTATTATGGACATTTTGCAAGATGTCACTATCTATTTCCCTACAGTCTACATCTTCCATATCCTTTTCCACAGTAAATACTGATGCAAAATACTCATTTAGTATCTTCCTCATTTTCTGCAGCTCCACATAATGGCCGCTTTGCTGATCTTTGAGGGGCCCTATTCTCTCCCTAGTTACTCTTTCGTCCTTTGTGTATTTGTAAAAACTCTTTGGAATAATAATTGCCTGGAATTTACGTGGCACGACTATTGCTTGCCACTTATCAGCCAACTCCTAGATATTGTCCATGTCTTGCAGTCCATATCCAAACACAGCCTCAGTATCTAAGAAGTTATGAATGATGCTAAACATTATGTAGTGAACATCTGCACTTCTGATGGAGGAAAGGTCATGAATGAAGAAGCTAAAAATGGGTAAGCCTAGGACCACGCTGATAAGTGGCAAATAATAGTCGTGCCACATAAACTCCAGGCAATTATTATTTTGAACAAGAGAGAATCTAACCATCAATCCTTGATGTTTAATGGTGGCTGAAAATGGCTGAGCCGAGGACATTACCTCACGGAACTCTCTAATGATCATACCAATCTTCCTCTATGCTGGGAATGATTCCAACCAGCAAAGAACATTCCCTGTAATTTCCATGTTTTGCTACACCTGCTCAAGCTACACACAGCAAGGCCATCAGTCTCACTTCACTTCTGGAGTTCAGCTCTTCAGTCCATCTTTGAATGAAGGCTATAATGAGCTCAGGAGTCGAATGACCCTGGTGGAACCAACACTGAGCATCAGTGAGCAGGTTATTCTTACTGGTTTGCATTTTTGATTACCACTTTTGTCACTATACTGATGATCAAAGGACTAAAGAGCTGACTGTTAGAGATGAGACGAGAGTGCCTTGATGTTAAGATAGCATTTGGGAAAAGGATGACGAATTGACTTTAAGTAATGTCCTTCAGAGAACATTGAACTTGTGCTTTCACAATAATGAAGAGACATTTTGGACAGAATGGCTCCTGATTAGTAAGGGGTCAATAGATGATTGTTCGTTCTATTACTTTGAATTTCCATTAACTTTTACATACCCTTAATGTTTTAGAGTAGTAAGATTTAGAATAATAGAATCCCAACAGTGCAGATGGAGGTCATTCAGCCCATCAAGTCTGCGCAACTCTCAAAAAAGCATCCCCCTCAGTATCCCACCCCACCCAATCCCCATAACCCAGCATTTACCATGTCTAGCACAAGGGTCCCCTGTGGCTATCTCCTCTGTCACAAGTACATCATTTTGGGTATTCAGGGATTGATGACAGCAGCCAGATCACTGGCACCACCACTGCGGTTGTACAGCAGGGAGTGTCAAAGTGCAGAAGAGCAGTAGCATAAGAGAGTCTACAATTAGCAGCACAGATAAATGTTCATGTTGCTGCAAAAGACAGTCCAGGATGGTGTGCTGCCTCCCTAGTGGCAATGTTAATGATGTCTCTGAATGGTGTGGGATATTCTCAAAAGGGAGGGTGAGCAGCCAGAGATCATAGTACATAATGGTACTAATGATATAGGCAGATAGGGAGCTGAGGTAGTGCAAAGGGAGTTCAGGAAATTAGATAAGGAGTTGAACAGGATGTCTCGGGTTGTAATCTCAGGATTACTCTGTGCCACATTCCAGTGAGACTAGGAATAGAAAGATTGTACAGTTAAATACATGGCTAAAGAGCTGGTGTAGGAGGGAGGGTTTCAGATAACTGGGTCATTGGGATGTCTTCCAGGGTGGGTGGGATCTGTACAAATACCCTGGCAGGGAGGTTTGCGAGTGTCACTCAAGAGGATTTAAACTAGTGTGGTGAAGGGTGGGAACCAGGGCAGTAATTCAGCCAGTAAAATGACCGAGGAGTTTGAGACTAAGGCCAGTAAGGCTAGGACGAAGAAAGACGGGGGTGGGGGGGGTGATGGTGGTGGGGTTATTGAAATGGAGCCACTGGCTGCCTGAAGTCTATTTGTTTTAACACAAGGAGTGTGATCGGGAAAGCAGAAGAATTTAAGAGCTCAGATTAGTACATATGGTATCATAGCTATTTAGATTAGACTAGATTACTTACAGTGTGGAAACAGGCCCTTCGGCCCAACAAGTCCACACCGACCCGCCGAAGCGCAACCCACCGATACCCCTACATTTACCCCTTACCTAACACTACGGGCAATTTAGCTTGGCCAATTCACCTGACCCGCACATCTTTGGACTGTGGGAGGAAACCGGAGCACCCGGAGGAAACCCCCGCAGACACGGGGAGAATGTGCAAACTCCACACAGTTAGTCGCCTGAGTCGGGAACTGAACCCGGGTCTCAGGTGCTGTGAGGCAGCAGTGCTAACCACTGTGCCACCGTGCCGCCCACTAAGGACTAATTTAGAGGTTAGTCAAAAAGAAAAAGGAGACATACAAATTATTTAGGAAATGGAAGACAGAGACAGAGCCTCGAAGAATACAAAGATAACAGGAAAGAACTCAAACAAGGAAGTAAGACGGCTAAAAGGGACTGTGAAATGTCTTTGGAAAACCCTTCTACATATATAAGGGCGGAAGAGGGTAGCTAAAGAAAGGGTAGGTCCATTCAAGGACAAAAGGAGGAAATGTATAAGTGGAGCTGGAGGAAGGGGCTGGCCATTAACAAAAACTTTGCATCAGTATTCACAAAGGAAAAGGAAATGGTGGATAGTAAGTCTCAAGAGGGGTATGTTGATAAACCAGAGCATATCGATATTTAAAAAAAGGTGTTGCAGGGCGTTTTGAAAACAAGTCCATCCTCAGGACCTGATGGGATTTATCTCAGTACACAGAGAAGCGAGGGAGGAAATTGTTGAGGTCGTGCACAAAATTTTTGTATCCTCTTTAGTCACAGAAGAAGCTCCAGAGGACTGGAGAATAGCCATTGTTGTTCCTTTGTTTAACAGATAATCCAGGAAATTACAGGCCAGTGAGCCTTATGTCAGTGGTGGGAAAATTATCGGAGAAGATTCTTAGGAACACAATTTATTCACCTTTGAAAAAAAACAGACTTAGTAGCTATAGGCAGCATGACTTTGTGCGGGCAAGTTCACGTCTCACAAACTTGATTGAGTTTTTGATAAAATGACAAAGATGACTGATGAGGGCAGGGCAGTGAATTTTGTGTACAAGGCCTGATGAAGGGCTTTTGCCCAAAACATCGATTTTCCTGCTCCTCAGATGCTGCTTGACCTGCTGTGCTTCTCCAACACCACTCTGATCTAAACTCTGGCTTCCAGCATCTACAGTCCTCACCTTTGCCTACTGCAATTTCAGAGTCAATATTAGCAAATATTTCATTGAAGCAGCAAATCAACATCTGAGATCAGGGTGATTGGAATCAGGCCCAAAGTCACAAAGTAGATGCTGCATATGAAAAATGGTAGAATTGGTATTCTGAAAGGAATAGGTGTATAGTAAAAGAAGGATTTATTAAATTGGAGGGGGACATAAGGAGCAATTATTTTCCACAAAGGATTATTTATATATGGAATAAACTGCCACAGGAATGGGTAGATTATACAATTAGGTACAATTACAACATTTAAAAGACATTTCAACACATACATGAATTAGAAAGGTGTAGAGGAATATGGGCCAAATGCCCATTGGTGCACAAGTTGTTGGAGGGAATTCCGAGGCACAGAATTTACATGTGTTTGAAAACGCAAGGAATGATTATAGATAGTCAGCATGACTTTGTGCATGGAAAATCATGTCTCACAAAGTTGGTTGAGTTTTTTTGAAGAAGTAACAAAGAGCACTGATAAGGGCAGAGCGGTGAACATGACCTATATGGACTTGGGTAAGGCGTTTGACAATGCTCTCCAATGGGAGACTGGTTAGCAAGGTTAGATCTCATGGAATACAGGGAAAATTAGCCATTTGGATACAGAACAGGCTAGAAGGTAGAAGACAGAGGCTGGTGGTGGTGGAGTGCCACAAGGATCAATGCTGGGTCCACTACTTTTCATCATTTATATAAATGATTTGGATGTGAACATGGGAGGTATAGTTAGTAAGTTTGCAGATGACCCCAAAATTGGAGGTGTAGTGGACAGTGAAGCAGGTTACCACAGATTATAATGGAATCATGATCAGACAGATCAATGAGGAGTGGCAGATAGGGTTTAACTTAGATAAATGCGAGGTGCTACATTTTGGGAAAGCAAATCAGAGCAGGACTTATACACTTAATGCTCAGGTCCTGGGGAGTGTTGCTGAACAAAGAGACCTTGGAAGTTGGGAGGTCATGTTGCAGCTGTACAGGACGTTGGTTAGGCCACTTTTTGGAATATTGTGTACAATTCTAGTCTCCCTCTTATCGGAAAAATATTGTTATTTAATATGTTTTACTATTTTGTGTTTCATTATATTTTAAAACATCAGTCAGAACTTTTCTTCAAAATCATTCTCTAAGTTGAGCCACTTCTGGGATATTGTTTCCAATTATGCTCTCCCTCCTTTAGGAAAATGGTTGTGAAATTTAAAAGGATACTGAAAAAAATGACAAGGATGTTGCCAGGGTTGGAGGGTTTGAGCTAAGGGGAGACTATAGGCTGGGGCTGTTTTCCCTGGAGCAACAGAGGTTGAGGGTTGACCCCACAGAAGTTTCAAAATCATTAGTGGCATGGAATAGGGTAAATAGACAAAGTCTTTTCCCCAGGGTGGGAGAGTCCAGAAGTAGAGGGCATAGGTTTAGGGTGAGAGGTGAAAGATTCAAAAGGGACCCAAGGGGCAAACTTTTCACACAGAGAGTGGTGCATGTATGGAATGAGCTGCCAGAAGTAGTGGAGGAGGCTGTTTCAACTACAACATTTAAAAGGCATCTGGATGGATATATGAATGGGAAGTATTTAGAGAGATATGGCCAAATACTGGCAAATGGGCCTAGATTAATTCAGGAAATCTGGTTGGCGTGAACATGTTGGATCGAAGGGTTTATTTCCATGCTGTACATCTCTATGAGTATAATAATCCTTAAATATTAGGTTCAATTTAAAGTCTATTTTTGGGGTTGGTATCTGTCAATTCAGACAGTCAAAAGCAGGATTGTTAACACATGGTTTTCTATTGGAGTCAGAAAGTCATACCGCACAGAAACAGACCCCTTGGTCCAGCTTGTTAGTGCTGATATCCCATTCTGACCTAGTCCAGTTTGATCGCAATTGGCCCATATCTCTTTAAACCCTTCCTATTTGTATACAGTACCCACCCAAATGCTTATGAAATATTGTAATTGTACCTACCTCACTGTTTCATCTGGCAGTTTATTCCATACACACTGCCCTGTGTGAAAACATTACCACTCAGGCCCTTTTTAAATCTTTCCCTTGTCATCTTAAAACTATGCCCTCTCATTCTGAACTTCTCCACTTGAGGAAAAAGACCTATCCCTGTCCCTCGTGATTTTATGAACTTCCATAAGGTCACCTCTCAGCCCCTGACGTACCAAGGGAAAATAAGCCCCAGCATATTCAGCCTCTCCCACTATCTCAAACCCTCCAGCCTGATATCATCCTCGTAAATCTTTCCTGCATCCTCTCAAGTTTAAAAACATCTTTCCTATGGAACGGCAACCAGAATTGTACGCAGTATTCTAAAAGTGGTCTCAATGTCCTGTACAGGTGCAATATGACGTCCCAACTCCTTTACTCAATGCACCGAAGATGAGCGTGTTCCTGAATTCAAAAACAGCCCGTAGCTAATCTGCAAACTGACGTTTTCCATTTGCTTTCAATGAATAGATACATTTCATGTACACTTGAAGTCAATCTAATGTTAAAATACTCTCCCTCTCCACATCCCACTAAATACTGACTAACACTCCATCCAAAAATGTATCGCAATGCATTATGTTCGAGCTCTTTGAAACCGTCAACAATTTTAACCGAATCCTCCCTAATTTTAAAGGGAAAAAGTTCTATTACGTCACCTGAATCGCCTCCGTTGCAGTGAAGAAGGTGTGCTGGCTTATAAAGGTAAAATACTGCTTGTGAACAAATAAGCAGAACTTCCACTCTTAAAATAACATTGGGTATAATCCTCCAGCTCCTGGTGTCACCCTGACATTGGCAGCTGCTATTCACCTATTTCCGGTTTGTCGCCCACCCGCGTTGCCAGGACAACCGGCCCGGCTCGACCTGGCCCCTCCTCCGATACGGGCCCTGGCCCTTTCGGCCTATATCAACCTTTTTTAATCACTTCATTTATTTTCCATTTGAAGTTTAAATTACGTCTGTCACTGGCGTTTATTAACCGGTGTACACAAATGATTTTTTAAATCTTTATTCTCTCTGGAAGCGTCCACACCGGCCTCCAACTAAACGGACCTTTGGGCGGAGTCAGAAAGAACGTCAAGTCTCAGCCACGTCAAGAGGTGACCTTGTTGGGAAGGGGTGACCTCCGAGATGCATTGGGAGGACTCCAATGGTTACTATCCTGTCACTGCATTAGTAATGCCAGGCTAACCTTATGAAACGTGAGTTCAAATTTCACAGTGGATGGTGAAGCTTGTATTTAATAAAAATCTAGAATTAAAATCAAGCTAATGAGAACCAATGTTATTTACAAAAATGTCTGTATCATTAATGTCCTTTAGAGATAAAAATCTGCTGTCCTTCCCTGTTCTGACCTCCAGGCCACAGCCTACATTAATATGGGCACTTGCATAGACCCCAAGAGACACTGTTCCCCAACTGTTCCGCCGTTACATTGACTGTGTCAGTACTGCATCCTCCACTCAGGCTGAAGTGGAGCAGTGCTTCACCCTGGAGGCTCCCTGCCTCCATTCCTGATGAAGGGCTTTGTCCGAAACATTGGTTTTCCAGCTCCTCGGATGCTACCTGACCTGCTGAGCTTTTCCAGCAGCACTCTAATCTAACAGTTCATCGACTTCACCAACAACTTCCACCCTGCCCTTAAATTTACATGGTCTATCTTGGACACCCCCTCCCCTGTCAACCCTCTGGCGACAGTCTCTGAACTTACACATACTATAAACCCACAGACTCCCATATCTACCAGCGAAATCGATGTTTTGGGCAAAAGCCTGATGAAGGGCTTTTGCCCGAAACATCGATTTCGCTGCTCGTTGGATGCTGCCTGAACTGCTGTGCTCTTCCAGCACCACTAATCCAGAATCTGGTTTCCAACATCTGCAGTCATTGTTTTTACCTTCCATAACTACCAGGACTACACCTCCTCTCGCCCAGTATGCTGCAAGAACTCCATCCCATTTTCCCAATTCCTCCGTTTCTGTCACTCCCCTCTCCAGCCCTCTCTGCCTTCCACAAGGACTGCTCCCTTTATCACTCATTGATTTGCGCCACACTCCCCACCAATCCGCCACCACCAAATCCCCTGGTACCTTCCCCTGCAACTGTAAAAGATGTAAAACTGCTAGTACACTATCCCCTCTCCTCCATCCAGCGCCCCAAACAGTCCTTCCAGGTGGGAAAGAGGTTCACCTGCCTCTCTTCTAACCTAGTTTACTGTAACAGGTGCTGCCGATGCGGTCTTCTCTACATCGGTGAGACCAAACGTAAACTAAGAGCACGTTTCGCCAAGGATCTCAGCCAGGCCACCTAGTCACCGCCAATTTCAAAATCCTCAGCAGGACACAAAAAAACTGCAGATGCTGGAATCCAAAGTAGACAATCAGAAGGCTGGAAGAACACAGCAAGTCAGGCAGCATCAGGAGTCAACGTTTTGGATATAACCCTTTTTCAGGACTTCGGGTGGGGCGGTGAGGGGAGCTGCAGACAAAAGGGCAGGGGAGGGTTTTGGATGGGGAGAGGGACAGGGTGGGAGGCAGTGATAGGTAAATAGGTAGAGGTTAAGGCCTGGTTGGTTGATGGAAGGAATGAATCCAGTTGGTTGCTGGAAGGAAGGGTTGATCAGATGAATGGAAGGAAGGGGGAGGGGTTGGAAAGGGAGTCAGGGAATGGGAAGGGAGGTTATTTGAAATTTGAGAACTCAATGTTGAGTCCTCAGGGCTGAGGGTGTCTAAGCAGAAGACAAGGTGTTGTTCTTCCAATTTGTAGTCTGATTCACTGTGGCAATGGAAGAAGCTGATTGCCAGAGTGCCCCTACATTTTTATATTGAGAAAGAGCATCACATTTCTGACGAGATTCCAGAGCTCCTTCAGAAATGCAGAGTGCGCTCTAAATCTGACAGGTCTCTCAGTGCAGGCTAGTTGAAGAAAATCACCACATCCTTTTATTTCACTGTCGTAGATATGGTATTCTGCGACTTAAATATCCACCATCACAGACAGCCACTTTGACAGGTCCTGCGAAAGTGTAAAGTTAGGATGAAAGATTTGGACCCGTGTAATCATTACGTTGGAGCACAAAGTCAGATGGGGCTAATTAAGCAGTGGAGCATGTTTGGGAGTACACAGGGGTTATTGGGTGCGGCTGGATGGGATGTCAGATTACAGTGGGAAGGAGGGGTGTAAGAGTTTGGGGAAGTATAGTCAGAGAGGTTGAATGACAAGACCAAAGAACAGTACATCACCGGAACAGATCCTTAGGCCCACCAAGACTATGCATGATGCCTTTCTAAACTAAAAATATTTTACCTCTACACAGGTCCATATTTCATGCCTATTCATTTATCTGCCAAGATGTCTCTTGAACATTGCTTTTGTATCTGCCCGAGGAGAGAGATGAGTTTAGTGATGAATGGGCAGTCAGTTCCTGATTGTTGTCTGTAAGGTGGATCAGTTTGATAGTTATCCAGGAGTTAGATCAAGTTTTTTAATTGTTTAACTTTTCATGGATAACAATTTAGTTAACTGCAGCGGAACCCTTTGAATTCTCCAATTTAAGTGGACGCTTTCAGGCATAGAGGAATTACTAATAGTAAACTTCAATTTCCTGAGCGATTCCCTCAGAGTCTACATCAGGGATTCCATAGGGTCCTGATATACAGTTCCCATCCACATTGCAAAAATGGCTATGTGACTATTGGAAAATCCAGGCCAATGTATTCAGTCCAATTTAAATTTCAATTTATTTTCCCTCAACATTTATCCATTTTACTGGATTCTGCTTCCATTGCTGTCTTTGGTGAACTATTCCATATGCTAACAGGTCCCACCTGCTTGAGAGTTGTGTTATAACATCGATTTACATAGAAAATAATTCTTCTTAATGTCCCCTTTATCCTTGCAATGATTTTAAATAGATGCCTTCTGGTTACCTTGAAAGGTCCTGTACTCTCATAAATGTTATTGTTTTAATGATGTATGAGAACTTCTTAAATTTTGAACTAATTAATAGGGTTGCAGAATTGTCTTTCAGGTGAGCAGAAAATAAAAGCTGGATTTTCACCAGATTTTCTATTATTGTGGATAAAAATCCCGACTGCCTGAAAATTAATACATTTTGTAAAGCGGTTGTTTCACTGGTATCTTTTGTGCCAACTTAGCTCTATGTGTGGTTTCAGTACTATTCCTCAGTCTGGATCACTTTGAAAAATGAAAATTCATTTATTAAACCCTGAGGGTCCCTGACAACTTGTATTATCATCATCCTTAATGAACTCATTGGGACAGGTTGTGACACATCTCCAGGGCGGGTTGGATTTGTATCTGGTCATTCTGGCCTAGAGGTAGTGACACTACCATTATACCAAAGTCCCCTTAAATGTTTTTTGATCAACCTGTTCAGACATGTACAACACACCTTCCTTTGCACATGCTCAGTAGCTATTCAGAGTGATGCTATAATTAAGAGGCAGCACGGTGTCTCAGTGATTAGTACTGTCTACCTCACAGTACCAGCAATTCCAGCTTCAGGTAACTGTTTGCATCGAGTTTGCACATTCTTCACATGCCTGCCTGGGTTTCCTTTGGGTACTCCAGTTTCCTTCCACTGTCCAAAGATGTGCAGATTATGTGGATTGCCCAGAGATGTGCAGGCTAGGTGAGTTAGCCATGGGAAATGCAGGGTTACAGAGTTTGGGTGGGATGCTTTTCAGAGTGACAGTAAAAGACTTGATAGGCCGAATGGCCTGCTTCCACTCTGTAGGGATTCTATGATTCTCATACTTTATTTCACAGTGAGGGGTAAGGCCATGATGGAATTTGAAAATAAAAACCAAGAGTTTTGAAACTGAGGCATTGCTTGACCAGGAGCCTATGTAGGTCAGTGAGGACAAAACTGATTGACAACTAGACTTAGTAAAATTAAAGCATGGGTAACAGACTTTTGGATAATCTCAAGTTTGCAGAGGGTTACCAGCCAAGAGTGGGTTGAATGATCAAGTTGATTTGAATGAGAGTATAGAGAGCATGGTTAGTAACTTTGCAGATGACACCAAATTGTAATTTGTAGACAATGAGGAAGGTTATCTAAGATTACAAAGGGATCTTGATCAGTTGGGCCAATGAATTGTTAATTTAGAAAAATATGAGGTGTTTTGTTTTTGTAAGATGAACAGGGCAGAACTTACACAGTAAATGGTAGGACCATGGGGAATGTTGTAGAACAGAGAGACCTAGGGGTTTAGGTATATAGGCAGAGGTGGGTACTGCAGATGCTGGAGATTAGAGTCAAGATTAGAGTGGTGCTGGAAAAGCACAGCAGGTCAAGCAGCATCCGAGGAGCAGGAAAATTGACGTTTCAGGCAAAAGCCCTTCATCTGGAATTAGGTACATAGTTCATTGAAAGTTGCATCACAAATAGATGGAGTGGTAAAGGCAATGTTTCAAATGCTTCCCCTCATTGTTCAGACTATTGAGTATAGGAGTTAGGATGTCAAGTTGCAGTTTTACAGGACACTGATGAGACCATTTTTGGAGTAGAATTAGAATTAGAGTTGGGTTTATTGTCACATGTACTCAAGTACACAGATATAGGAGTACAATGCAAAGTGTACAAAGTTGCCATTTCCAGTGCCAACCCAGGTACAAGGATACCTAGGTACAATATCTTAGATACAAATTAGAAAAATAAAGAAATAAAGCTAAAAGATCAGCATTCCAGTCCTTCTAAAGTGAGTTCACGCTGGACTTCACCGTGAAGCCAGAAGTTTGGGCTTGGCTTCCACGAGGAGGCCTGCAATCCATTGAGTCCACGCCGTACTGTGTAGTTGTGGTCCTGCTATAGGAAGGATATTATTGAATTGAAGAGAGTGCAGAAAAGATTTACAAGGAGGGTTTGAGTTATAAGTTGAGGCTAGATAGG
This sequence comes from Hemiscyllium ocellatum, assembly GCF_020745735.1. Lineage (NCBI taxonomy): Eukaryota > Metazoa > Chordata > Chondrichthyes > Orectolobiformes > Hemiscylliidae > Hemiscyllium > Hemiscyllium ocellatum. Next base: position 38,471,897 of record NC_083401.1, read on the forward strand.
CTAGTACGTTTTTTTCACTGGAGCATTGAAGGTTGAGGGGTGATCTTTTTGAGGTTTATAAAGTCATGAGGGCATAGATATGATGAATACCAAACAATTGTTCCCTACAGTGGGAAGTTCAAAACTAGAGGGCATAATTTTAAGGTGAGACGAGAAAGATTTAAAAGGCACCTTTAGGGAAATTTCTTTTCACATAGAGGGTGTTTTATTTTATTTGGAATAAACTGCCAGAGGAAATAGTAGATGCACTTACAAATTTGTATAGGTCCACCAATAGGAAAGGTTTGGAAGGATACAGGTCAAATGCAGACAAATGGGACTAATTTAGTTTGGGAAACTTGGTTAGCACAGATGAAATTGACCTAAGGGTCTGTTTCCATGCTGGATGACTCTGAGTGGTGACAGAAGTATAGATGAGAGTCTCAGCAATAGGTCAGCTAAGGCAGTGGTAGACCTATGTGATGTTAGAGAAATGAGAAAAGGTGCTGCTATTGATCGTTCAGATATGTGACCAAAAATTCATTTCAGGATCAATATGATACTAATGTTATGAAGTGTATGGTTCAACTTCTGATAATTGCCAAAGAAATAGAGCCAGTCGCTAGGGGAACAGAGATTGTAGAAGAGTCAAAAACAATTGTTTTATCTTTCCAATGTTTAACTGGAGGAAATTCATACCGATCCAGTACAGCACATTGGTTGAGCTGTGTGATAATTTAAGAGATAGTGGAATGATTAGTGATTTATCAGAAGTCACAGAAGACATAAGGATTGAGACTATGCTATCCTCCACATATCCAGCTTCAGCACACATACCTTATAACCATAGAACTTCTTTTTGATTGGTCATAAAATACTTGATTTTGTCACCAGGTTGCAATTTCTGGAAAATTCAAAAATAATTGTGTCCGAGAGCCGCAATCTTCGAAATTCAACAGTGAAGCACTAAATAAACATGATAAGCAATGTCTGGAACAAATCAAATCTTCTTCAAAGTGTTCTATCCTGTGTACCTTCCCTCATTTATCCAACTCTCACCTGTATGTTGTTCCCAGTGCAATAAAGTGACTTGTGCTCCTCCTCTGTAACACCATGTAACACAATGTTCAGAACTGTACATTTCCACAGTTTAACTGGAACAGGACACTGAAAAGTTGAAATCATTTTTTGCATTGATCCCATTTTCTTTTATTTATGTCTACAAAAGTCTGAATTATGCAATGCCACAAGTTTGTCTTTATTACAGTTCAAAGGAACTTCAAAGGAGATCATGAAGTTAAACAGTAAAATGTGCTGTAATTTTCTACTTGTGTAAAAAAAATCCCATGTTATCTTATCACCACAGAGGAACGTGTTGAATTCGTGTGCATTTCTTCATCCAAAAAGTAACAAGAGTACAATTGTTATGGAGTTCAATACTATCAACGGCACTAGAAAGAAAACAAATAATGTCAGTTATTTTATTGTTCATCAATGTGGAATAGCCTCTATACATGTACTGTTAGCTCAGATGACAAATACATTGCACAGTATGAAAACTGGTCAGGTAGATTCTGTAACTAGCTTCTACTAAATTAGTGGGATGTCACCAAGTCAATAGTGGACAGACTTGGTGCCATAACTGGCCTTAGAACACAGACTATCAAAACAGGGAAACATAACAGGCAAGATTTCACCCAGGCCCTTGCCAGAAATAAGGACATTGAAAAGAATAGGTTGAATGATGATGGGCTACAGCTTAATAGACTTTCCCATATGGTAAAATATTGTGGAGTATTTAGCAACTTAGGAGTTGTGCCTGTCTTGGATTCAATTCCTTCAGGACATGGGAACAGAAGAAGCTGGGGTGAAGAGGTAACTTCAAAGTGTATCATACCCTTAGTTCGAAAATAAATCAATGAATCATCACTTTCCACCTATCCAAATGGAACTGGAAGCAGTGTGCAGCAGGTCAGCACTAACTGTGAAGCAGACAGAGTGCATGGAGCTGTGGTAGAAAATAGACAAAGGTCACAAAGAACCCCTTCCAATCCATTTCTACTGTCAGAGCTAAAATGTGACATCACAGGAAAACAGGTAGGTGATTGGTAGGTATTTCTCCTGAGTTTTTTTTGTTTGCCAAGCAATTTAAATCAGGAGACATTATTACAGTTGAAGAATACAATTAAGAAATTCACTTTATAATACTTAATGTCCAAATTAGTTAAGTAAGAGATAGGTGAGCAGGCGATGTGCTGCAGCTGTAGTTTGTGGGAATTGGTGGACACCATGCAATCCACAATCAATATATCTGCAACAAGTGTCAGCTGCTAAAGGAACTTCGGCTCAGAGTTGATGAGCTGAAGTCTATGGTTGAAATACTGTTACATATCAGGGAGGGAGACAGTTACCGGGCCACAGTGTTTCAAGAGATAGTCACATTCCTTAGGTTCATTACATCAAATTTAGTCTGTATCAGAGACAGGGGTTTGTGACTTTGATTAAGGCAGGTATTAGTATCTAGAACCTAGCTTTGGAGGAGAGGCTGTGAGTGGTATTGTTCAATAGGAATGAAGTTCTCGGTCCAGTTGTGAATGAAGATATTGTCTGCTGGGAGGATGAGCAAACTGACCAGAGCATGATGGGGGAAGAAATTGAGACAGATAATAATAATATAAATAATACATAGTATAGTTAGAAGAATAAATACTAACAGAGTCCAGAAGGCTATGTTGCCTACCAGGTACCAGGGTTCAAGACTAGAGGGGAACTTAGAATGAGAGGAGTAGCATCCAGTTGTCATGATACACACTGGTAGGCCTAGGACGGAGGTTCTGACAAGGGATTATGAGCAGCTACGATCTAAACTGAAAAGCAGAAGTAACATATCAGGATTATTATTGCCATGTGCAATTTCGTGTAGGGTAATTAATTTTAAAGAACTAGGTTCAAAGACTAGTCTGGAATAAAAAGGTTCCAATTCATGGGGCAATGGCACCTTTACTGAGGAAAGAGAGAGCTGTTCTGTTGGGACAGGCTTCACTTGAACATATAGGGATCTGCAAGCTAGTGAATTATATTACTAGAGTTGTGTGTAGGGATATAAAATAATTAGTGAGAGGAGGGTTCAATTGACAGAAAGTTTAAAACTTTAAAAAGAAACAAGTAGAGAGGAAGGGTAGTGAAGAGATGACCACTAGCAAATTGTGACATGAAGGGGCAGAAAATATAAGCATAAATAACTTCTTAGCCAGGTTGTTTGCAGAGTGAACAGAGCTGGAAATTCAATATTCAAAGGTATTTGACATTCCAGAGAAAAGCCAAAAAATAAAGGTGGTATTATGGCATTATTAATAAAGGAAGATGTCAGTGTGGTGGTGAGAACTGAAGTAAATGTGATAGGTTGTGATGTGGAATCAGTTTGAATGGAAATAAGGAAATAGCAAAGGAAACAAGTTGCCTATAGTCCTCAAAAGAGTTACGTCACTATAGGGTAAAGTATAAATTAGAAATTAATGAAGGCATACAGAATGTCCATGGGTGATTTTAATCTACATATTGACTGGACAAATCAGATGAGCATGAAAGACAAATTTGTAGTGCGTGTCAGAGATTGTTTCTTAAAGCAGTAAATTGCAGGATGTACTCCAGAATAAGTGACTTTAGATTTCGTAATGTGTAAAGAGGTAGGATTAATAAGTGATCTTATACCCAAGGATTCTCTAGAGAGTAACAATCATATTTTACAATATGGTGAAACCTCAAATTCAGTTTGACGGAGAGCAACCGGGGTCTCAATCAGGCATCCTCAACTTAAATAAGGGGCAATGAATAAGGTATGAAGAAAACATTGCCTGAAGTGGCAGGGAAAATAGAATAAGGGGAAGGTCAGTAGTTGAGCAATGGAATGATGATAATGAGGAAGAAGTGAAGTGACAGAGAGATTGACAATTCCAGAAGAGTTATGAAATAATTCAAATAGTGAGAGTAAAGATGAAGAAAGAGACAGAATTTAAAAACCTATAAATGACCTGTTAGACCAAACAGAAGATAATATTGCCAAAAATAAGCATAATATGGGAAAGTTATAAAATAATGGATGAAATTACTACTAGGTTGTTAAATTAAAAGGATAATGAAAAGAAGAAAAAGATGATAAATAGTAAGAGAGGAGATCAAGTCCGGAAAGGAAATAGCTCCCAGATGAAAAATGCAAGAAGGAGGTACGTTATAAGGAAAAGTAAGTTTAAGAAAATGCAAACGTTATTTAAATACAAAAGGCAGTACCTACAAGGGAAATGATGGGAACTTAAATAATATTTAAGCAGATATTTCAGAATGCACAGCAAAAGTTATTTGGGCCAAAAAGGAGGACTCAATGAGAAAGATGAACTACCCATGGTTAACAAAGGTGGCCAAAAAAAGTATTTATTAAAAACTAAGGCATATAAAGCAGCAAAAATTGTGATAGACCAGAGGAGTAGCAGTTTAGGAAGCAGCAATGGATGACTAATAAGCTAATAAAAAGGGAGAAATTTGATAATGAAAGTAAATTGGTAAGAAATAGAACAAGCAGCAAGAGCTTCTATGCGTTTAATAAAAAAAAGCTGAAGTTACTGGGGAATTGATAATGAGGAACAAGACATCATTTTGCATCAGTTTTATGGTGGAGATGACCATAAACATCCCAAAAATATCAGACTAGTAAGATACTAATGGAAATAAAGATCTTGCTGACCATCTCTATTGCAAAAGACCAAGTATTTGACAAACTAATAGAACTGAAAACAGATAATTCATTAGAACCTGATTACCTGTATCCAAGGATTTTAAACGATGTGGCTGCAGTTATAGGGAGACACTATTCAAAATATTCCAGAACTCAATATATTCTGGGAGGATTGGAAAACCGATAATATGATGGCTCTGTTCAAGAAGGGAAAGAGTCAGAAAGCAGGATCTGTAGGCTAGTTAGCTCAATACTGGTCATTGAGAAAATTCTTATGTCCATTATGCAATCCAACATTCAACAGGATTTTCTGAAAGGGAAATCATGTTTGGCAAATTTGCTAGACTTCTTTGAGGATGTAACAAGCAGAGGGCAATGAATTGGTAAATACAGTGTTTTTGGGCACTCGATAAGGTGTCACATAAAATTTTATTACACAAAACAGAAGCTACATTACTGGGAATAATGTATGAGCATGGATTGACATTTGGTTAACAGAGAATTGGAATTAATGGGTCTTTTTCATGTTGGGAAGGGGAAAATAGTGAAGAGCCATGAGAGTTAGGCCTCAATCATCATCATCACCTCCAAGTCATGATACGAGTGTAAAGTACTCAAATTTACATTTGGTACAAAAATAGATGAGAGGAATTTGCTGAGGTCATTTAAAGAGTCCGGGGGTTACACAGATAGGTTGAGTGAGTGGGTAAAACCTTGTCAGATATAGTTTAATGTTGGAAAATGTAAGGTCATGCTCTTTGGCAAGAAGAGCAAAAGGCAGCTTGTTATTTAAGTGGAGAGAGACCCACCAAAAAAGTTAGCAGTGAGGGATTTGAGTGTTCTGTGCATGAAATGTGAAACATTAACATACAGGTACAGCGAGCAATTAAGAAGCTAAATAGAATTTGGCCTTTATTGCATGGAGGTTGATGTTTAAAAGTAAGGAAGTCTTGATCCAACTATAAAAGGTGTTGGAGATGCCATACTTGAAGTACTGTGTACAGTTTTGGTCCCTGTTTTTAAGAAAAGATATATTAGTATTGGAGGTTATTTAAAAGTGATTCATCAGAGTGATTCCTGGAATTAGGGCTTGACAGATTAAGAATCGATAAATAGATTAGACTTTTATTCATTAGAATCAAAAGAATGAGGATGTGATCTTATTGAAACATACAAGTTTTTGAGAAGGTTTGACCAATGTTAAAAAATTTGTCCACTAATAGGGGAATCTCCAACTAGTGGACACAGTTACAGCATAACTGGCAGTCATTTAAAAAACTGAGATACAATGGAATTTCTTCCTCAAAGAGTAGTGAATGTCTTGAGTTTTATATCCCAGAGAAGTAAGAGATGTGTATAGATTTTGAAATATTCAGTAGTTGAGGGCTATGAGGAGGTGGCATGAAAAAAAAAGAGTTGATGCCTGGGACAGATTAGCCATGATCTTATAGCATGGCAGGGCAGGCTTGACAGGCCAGATGTCCCATTCTTGGTCCAATTTCTTAGTGTTCTTATGAAAAATAAGAGAGATGATTTGCAGAAAAGGGCAAGCAGAAATCTACATTTGTCCTGTGGCTGGTAAAAGATCGTAATCACCAAGCTTTATGCTTGCTGGGGATAATTTTTTAAAAAATCAAAATCCTTTACTAAACAAGAGGCAGATAGGGTTCAAAGTCTTTGCAGATTAAGTATGATTGAGATCAGATAACAGATCTGCAGAACTTACATCTCATCACCATTCGTACGGATCGGATTAGATTTACAAGCTGTGATTTAATCCCTGGCTCTTCTCCAAAACCACCAATGCTCTGGTCTGTTCCCCAGCCAACTATAAAAACAATGTCAAACAAAGTTCACATATAAACTTTAAAATCCCATGCACTTGTTTTGGCAGTTTATAAACAATGGTAGAGCTCTGCAATAACTTTGTTAGTTATGGATTATTTAAAACAGCTGTATTCTCATTGAATTCAGTCTCTTTATCATTACAGAAATACAAAGAAAGGTACCAGGAGATGACACTGACAATTCGCCAGAGTCTCCTAGACCTGCCCAATCATTTTCTAAACTATCTGCTGCAGCACTAAAAACAGATAATGCTTGAGAAAGATTAACTTGCATAAGATTAGGAGTAGGCCATTCAGCCCCTTTATAATTTGTTTGTAGAATGTGGTATTGCCAGGTAAACCAGAATTTATTGCCAATTAATTGCTCAGAGAACAGTTAAGAACTGCCCTCGGTCTAGAGTCAGATAGAATAGGAGATTTCCTTTCCTAGAAGACATTGGTTAACCAGATGGATTTTTATGCCAAATAACAGTTAATGGTTCACATTAGGCTACTTCTTATTCCAGATTTAAAATGAATTCAAATCTCACCCTTTGCTACAATGGGATTCAAACCCACATGCATAGAACAATAGCCTGAGTTTTTGTATTATTAGTCCAGTGATATTACCATTACACCACCATCTCCCCTTCAGCCCATTCCACCATTTAGTGAACCTGTGGAAAATTGTGACTTATCTTATAAACCTACCTTTGGCCAACATCCCTTATCACATTTGGATATCAAGAATTCACCATTCATTTAAAAGTTACAATTGACCTCACTTTAGATAAGACATTTGAAACTTGAATAACAACCCCATCCTCCTGTCTTCTCCCTATAACCCTTGATTCCCTTAAAAATCAAGAACCTGCCTATTTATCTTAGATAAACTCAATGATAGGGCAACCATAGTCCTCTGCAGCAATGAGTTCCACAGATTTACCACCCTCTGGCTGAAGAATATTCTCCTCATCTCAGTTCTAAAGAGTCGTGCCTTCACTCTTGAGGCTGTGCCCTCAGGTCCTAGTCTCTTCTACTAATAGAAACATCTTCCCAATATTCTGTAAATTTCAATAACATCCCTCCTTTGTCTTTTAAACTCTATCCAATACAGACCCAGAGTCCTTATCCTCTTGTTACGCCCTTTAATCCCTGGGATCATTCTAGTGAACCTCCTGTGGACGCCCTCCAATGCTAGTACATTGTTCCTTAGTTACGGAGACGGAAACTGCTCACAATATTCAAAATACGGTCTGACCAGATCAGTTGAGTAAAAGACTTTTCACAATACTGATGCAGCCACTGTGACTCCAAACACAATATCCAGAAACAAAATGGTATATGAATCTGGACTCCATTGCCTGCCAATAGTCAAACCATTAGAAACTAATTGAGAGGGTAATTGAGAGATTAGAGTTGCTCTGGTCACATAACAAAATTTTTGCGAAGGGTTTTAAAATGCATGTTCTGGTTAGACAGAGATAAACATATCTGCTAACAAAGAGCAAAGACCCTGCCTAAGAACATCTGCTCATAAGCCATATGTGGCTTCAGCTGGCCTTGACATTTCTACCTGAGGAACTGTATCAAGGTTTCATTATTGTACCTCAACTGGAGTACAATTAGTGAAATCTGCAACAGCGAATCCGCCCTTAAAAACTACCAGAACTTTCTTCAGTGGACAGAAATTACAAGCCTGCATCACTTCACATCTTCAACCTGGGAAAATACAAGTGTAACAGAGGTCTTGAATCATAAATGGATGCTACTTTGATAATTACAATCTTCTCATGAGTGTGTGTATGTCTGAATAAATGCAGGATTGGGGGAAGTTGTGCACATTCAGGTGTTGAATAATAAACATTTACCTTTCTTTTAAAACTTACAAAAACCTGTCACTTGCCTGTTCCTGATAATGAAAGTTCTCAGAAGTCATAAAACTTCTTGTTTAACAAAATATGCTGTCTTCAGTCAGTGCAAAGATGAATAAAGCAGGGGAGCTTTGCTTATCGTCTCTCCTCTATTCAAAACACAATTTCCTGTCCCAGTCAATAATCTGATTTTCAATAACTTCAATTCCATGAGCTTTAATTTTAGCAGATCTTATCCCCAGACTGGATCTGCCAAAAAAGTCTTCTGAAAGTTGTGATGTGATTTATATATATTTTCATATCATTTATCTTTGAGTTTGGATTTTTGTATTTTAACCAATAATATGTAGATTTTCCATGTCAGTAGGAATTTAATGATTAGCTTGTAAGTATTTCTGCAGCCATGGTGATTTCTTTTAAAAGCACAAATCAGAGAAAATGAAGGGCTTTTGTTTTCATTAGAAGAATTAAGAATGGACAAAGTAAATAGCTGCGCATTAGGCTCTGGCTTGGAAGGTCATGAATTAACTTTATTTCCTCTTTTAATCAGGACTTGGGGGAGAAAAAGAATTAAGCTTCAGGTTGGGCAGTTCTGCTGGGTCTTGGCTCAAGCTGTCTATTTAAAGTGGTTGCTCCTAAGAAAATGAGTTTATTTGATATGTTAAGAAAAAGATTACCTCAATGAAAGGAATTCAGTCAAAGTTCCTGACCAGAAGTCTTTGATTAAAACCTTGACAGGGTTTTTTTGAATCTGAGAAAGTATAAGCTCAGTTGTAGGAAGGCTTCAGCAACAGGTTATTAGACTCTCAAATGTTGGATTTGAAGCTACAGTTAAATTAAAGCCTGTATGGGTGATAAAGAAAGGAATTCTCTTTGTTATGAGTACTATCATGGGATGCTTTTGGGATTAATATGATTATATTCTTATTGTATCTTAAAAAATCCTTAAATTTGTGCTGTATGTAAATATATTCTCTATTTAATTTTTTTTGTATACTCAACTGTTTTATTGTTCAACTCAATTCTGTAAATTTGACAGTCTGGCAACATCTGAGGGTAGAGAAACAGAGTAATGAGGAACAGCTGTATTATACTTGAAACATTAACTGCACTTCTCTTTCCACAGATATTTTCCTGAACACATTTTAGTCACCTTACCTATCAGGTTTGTCAGACATGACCTACACTTTACAAATTCATGCTGCTTCTCTAATCAACTGAATTTATTTTTGAGATGTTCAAAGACTGAGTTCCGAAATTCCCTTCACCCACCTTTCTTAAATTGCAGATTGAAAAATTCCATGCTTCAATCGAAAGGAGTGGTTCCCAAAGCAGGAGACCTTTGGAATGTTAGGATTACGACATCTACAATATTCTCCTAAAACACTGAATAGAATCCAGCGATTCCTGAATATTTGGCACTTTTTAATGCTATTAGCTTCACCATAACTCAGTTTCCTTCCATTAATTTTGATAATTCACTGATGCAAATATTTGTTAAATGGTGAGGCGAATACAAAAAAATGGCAGACATTAGCAATTTTCAAGGAGCCATATATCTCTTCACTACCCTCTTTATACAAATAATTCAAAAAATTGCTTGCATTTCTTTTGATTTCCCTTTTGTAGCTCAATATCTGCTGTCATTTCTTTCCTTTGCCATAGAGTCAGAGTCATGGAGATGTACAGCACCCTTTGGTCCAACTTGTCTATACCAAACCAGATATCCTAAATTAATCTAATCCCAGTATTTAGCCCATTTCCCTCTAAACCTTCCTATTTATATAACCATCCAGATGTCTTTTAAATGTTGTAATTGTACTTGCCTTGACCACTTCCTCTGGCAGCACTTCCTTGTCCCTCAGATCCCTTTTAAATCTTTCCCTTTTTACTCTAAACTGCACCCTCCCCAATTCTGAGAAAAAAAAACTAGTTTATTTATCCTATCCATGCTCTTCATGATTTTATAAACCTCTATACGGTCACCCCTCAGCCTCCAATGCTTCAGGGAAAATAGCCACAGCCTATTCGGCTTCCCCCTGTAGCTCAAACTCTCCAACCCTGGCAACATCCTTGTAAATCTTTTCTGAACCGTTTCAAGTTTCATAACATCCTTTCTATAGCAGGGAGACCACAATTGCATGCAGTATTCCAAAAGTGGCCTTACCAACGCCCTGTACAGCCGCAACATGACCTCTCAACTCATACCAAATGCCTTCTTCACTATCCTATCAACCTGGGACTCCACTTTCAAGAAGCTATGAACCTGCACTTCAAAGTCTCTGTTCAGCAACACTCCCCAGGACCTTACCATTAAGTGTGTAAATCTCACCCTGATTTGCCTTTTCAAAATGCACATTTATCTAAATTAAAATTTAGATGATCTACACTCATCTGCCACTCCTCAGCCCATTGGCCCATCTGATCAATATCCTGTTGTTCTCTGAGGTAACCTTCTTTGAGGTCTACTACACCTCCCATTTTGGAGTCATCTAACAAATTTACCAACTGTGCCTCCTATGTTCACTTTCAAGTAATTTATATAATGATGAAAAGCAGTGGAGATAACACCAATTCTTGTCTCACATTGCTGGTCACAGGCCTCCAGTCTGAAAAGCAACCCTCCACCACCACCCTCAGTCTTCTAACTTTGAGCCAGTTCTGTATCCAAATGGCTAGTTATCACTGTATTCCATGTGACTAACCTTGCTAACCAGTGAATTTACTGAATGCCTTACTAAAGTCGATATAGATGATGTGCTCTGCTCTGTCCTCGTCAATCCTCTTTGTTACTTCTTCAATAAACTCAATCAAGTTAATGAGACACGATTTCCCATGCACAAAGCCAAGTTGACTTTCCCTAATCAGTCTTTGCCTTTCCAAATACATGTAAATCCTGGCCCTCAGGATTCCCTCCAACAACTTGTCCACCACTGATGTCAGGCTCACCAGTCTATAGTTGACTACCTTTTCCTTATCACCCTTCTTAAACAGTGGCACCATGTTAGCCAACCTCCAGTCTTCCAGCGCCTCAACTATGGCTATTTACGATACAAATAGCAAGGTGCCCAGCAATCACTTCCATCACCGCCCACAGAGTTCGATGGTACACCTGATCGGGTCCTGGGAATTTATCCACTTGACTCTTTCTCACCCCCATGATCCGTACCTTTCTTCAAAAAAAGAATGACAATTTTTCTTTTATTCTTATGTTGTTCCTTATCTCTGTATGGATAACCAAGGCTGTGTTTTTGAAAAATTGTGCTCTTGACCCTTAAAGTTGTAAACTGATTTTATATCATTTTCACTTGTTTTCTGAACACATTCCACTGATCTTCTGTTGTTTTGTTCACTAACAGAACTGCCCAGAGCAATCCATCGCTCATTACAATTTAGTCAATCTTACCTAAATCTACAGTCTTACTAGCTGTTTCACATTTCCCAATTTTAAAATTAAATCCTATTATGATTGTTATTTAGTTAATAAATAAATAAGCTATTACCTGAATCTGGTTCATTAATGAATCTAAGAAGACCAGTTCCTTGTTGGTTTTAGGACATGATTCACAAATGGTTGTAGCAAAGCTGTAGGCTATTCTTCCTGCTATTTCTGCACCGATCACCAAGACAGCAATTTATATGGTGCTACTCCTGTTCCCCTCCACATAGCCCTGCATATTCTTCCTTTTTAGATAATAAACATCCATTCCTCAGCCTCGGCTGAGCTGCAGGTTATAGGTACAGACCGTCCGGTCCCTTAAGCCTATTCCACCATTCAATAGGATCATGGCTGATCCAACATTCATCCCATCCACTCTCTTGCCTTTAGCACATAACCCTTAATTGTTTACTAATCAAGAATCTCTGCATTAGCCTGAACCTGACTTGACCACATACTCAGCTTGTGTATTTCTGATTGTGAAAGTTTCTCATTTTTCATTGTTTCTTTTGCCAATTGCCTTGAATCTGTTCTTAATCATCCCACCAATGGGAATGTTACTAGAGTCACAGAGATCTACAGCACAGAAATAGACTCTCCAGTCCAATTCATACATGCCAACCAGATATCCCAACCTAATCTAGTCCAAATTCGCATTTAGCCCATATCCCTCTAAACCCTTCCTATTCGTATACTAATCCAGATGCCTTTTAAATGCTGTAATTGTACCAGCCCCCACCACTTCCTCCGGCAGCTCATTCCGTAGGTTGTCCCATAGGTCCCTTTTAAATTTTTCCCCTCTCACCCTCAACCTTCTAGTTCTGGACTCCTCCACCCCAGGGAAAAGACCTTGTCTACTTACCCAATTCATGCCCCTCATAATTTTATAAATCTCTGTAAGGTCACCCTTCAGCATCTGATGCTCCAGGGAAAAGAGCCCCAACCAATCAGCCTCTCCCTATAGCTCAAATTCTCAAACCCTGGCAACATCCTTGTAAATCTTTTCTGAACCCTTTCAAGTTTCACAAATTCCTTCCAATAGGAGGGAAACCAGAATTGCATGCAATATTCCAAAAGTGGCCTAACCCATGTTCTCTACAGCCACAACATGACCTGCCAACTCCAATACTCAATACTCTGACCAATAAAGGAAAGCATACCAAATACTTTCTTCACTATCCTATCTACCTGAGACTCCACTTTCAAGAAGCTATGAACCTGCACTCGAAGGTCTCTTTATTCAGTAATACTCCTCAAGACCTTACTATTAAGTGTATAAGCGCTGCTCTGATTTGCCTTTCTAAAATGCAGCACCTCACATTTATCTAAATTAAACTTCATCAGCCACCCCTCAGCCCATTGGCCCATCTGATTAAGATACACTCTGAGCACTCCCTTGTACTTTTTCACTGTTCACTACACCTTCAATTTTGGTGCCATCTGCAAACTTACTAACTATACCTTCTATGTTCACTTCCAAATCATTTATATAAATGATGAAAAACAGTGAACCCAGCACCAATCCTTGTGGCATACTACTGGCCACAGGCCTCCAGTCCGAAAGGTAACCCTCCACCATCACCTTCTGTCTTCTACCTTTGAGCCAAATCTGCAGCCAAATGGCTAGTTCTCCTTGTAGTCCATGTGATCACCCTCTGCATGAAAACATTGTCCCTTAGGTCCCTTTTAAATCTTTCTCATCTCACCTTAAAAATGTGCCCCCTAGTTTTAGGTCCAATATCAAACAATGATGAGACAGAATACTGGAAACAGACAGAGTGCTTGGTGATATGGTGCAAACATAACAATTTCTCCCTCATTGTCAGCAAAAGTAAACAGCTGATCATTGACGTCAGGAAGCAAGGAAGAGGCCTCTCTTGATCTACGTCAATGGACCTGAGGTACAGACTCTCAAGAAACTCAAGTTCTTAGGAGTGATGATAACCAACAATCTGTTCTAGGCCATCCGAGTAGATGCGACAGTCAAGGCGACACAACAATGCCTCTTCATCCCTCAGAGGCTAAGGAAAATTCAGCTTGTCCATCAGGATATTCACCAATGTTTACAGATAGAACACTTTCTGTGGTGCATCTGGATGCATCATGTCTTGGTACAGCAACTGCTCTGCCCAGAAAGTTGTGAACACAGCCCAGAAAATTACACATGCCGACCTTTCACCCATTGACTCCATCTGCACTTCTCATTGCCACGGAATGGCAGTCAACATCTTCAAAGACCCCTCCCACCCTGGTTATGATCTCTTCTGACCTCTTCTGTCAAGCAGATGATACAAAAGCTTAAACAGACGTACCAACAGGTTCAAGAATAGCTTCTTCCCTGCTGTTATTGGACTTCTGAACAGACCTCTCAAATTTTAAATCTAATGTTGATCTCACTTTTTGTGCACCTCTTTGCAGCCATAACATTGTATTTCTTGCTCTGTTCAATCATGCAATGATACTTATATGTTATGATCTGTCTGTATAGCACGCAAAACAAACCTTTTCACGGGACTTAGGTACATGTGACAATAATAAATCAGATCAAAAATCTTTCTGAACCCTCTCCAATTTAATAATATCCTTATTGGCTTCACCACCTTGTAAACCTCAGCATGACATCCCAACTCCGATTATCAATGGTCTGAGAATTCAGGCAAGCTTGCTAGCAAGCTGCAGTGCAACTTTCAAAAATCTATGTACCTAAACCTCTCTGTTTGACAACACTACCCAGGGACTAACCATTAATTGTATAAGTCCTGCCCTTGATTCTTTTACCAAAATGCAATACCTCACATTTATCTAATTTAAACTCCACCTGCCACTCCTCAGCTCATTGGCTCAATTGACAAGATCCCACTGTAACCTTAGATGATCTTCTTCACTTTTTGGATCAGTGGTGCTGGAAGAGCACAGCAGTTCAGACAGCATCCAAGGAGCAGCGAAATCGACGTTTCGGGCAAAAGCCCTTCATCAGGAATAAAGGCAGTAGCCTGAAGCGTGGAGAGATAAGCTAGAGGAGGGTGGGGGTGGGGAGAGTTGACTATACCACCAATTTTGATGTCATCCGCAGACTTAATAACAATGCCTCCTAAATTCTCATCCAAATCATTCATATAAATGACAAACAAAAGTGAACCCAGCACCAATCCCTGTGGAACACTGTTGGACACAGGTCTCAATTAAAAAAAAATCCCTTCAATATCACACACTGTCTCCTACCATCACGCCAATTTTGAATCCAATTGGCTTGGATATAATTGGATTAGTCTGTCACGTGGAATCTTGTCAAAAACCTTACTAAAGTCCATGTAGACGACAACTATCACTTTGCCTTCATCAATCTTTTTGGTTACATCGTCAAAAACCACAGTCAGGTTTGGTAGACACGATTTCCCATGCACAAAGTTTCAAAATAGTTTGAAAAGAATATCTTGCAATCATTCAACCCAAAAGGACTGGCATTTAGATAGCACTTTAAAATGCTTTACAGACAATAAAGTACTTTTGAAACCTATTCATGGTTGTAATGCAGGAAAAATGACATCCAATGCGTTCAGCTAGTCTCACAACCAGCATTGTGAAAACTACCAGTTTTTTTGTGGTCAACAATATCTTAAGTGCATGATTTAAAACACAGAGTGCATGTTGTCAACACCAACATAGATGGCAAAGGTGGCCACTGCCTTCAAATGCAAAAATAACACCAGTGACATCCCACCACCGCGACTCAGGATGCGCAAATGATCTCAGTGACACCTAAGAAACTGTCAACCATCTCAGATCTTGCATCCTTTGCCATAATCCACTGCACTTGACAGTATTACTGTACAGGCCATCAGTATACCTCCTGCAGACATGGTGGCAATAAATGCAGTCTAGGAAAAAGGCAAAAAATTGAGATTTTGCTAGATTGGGAATTTGATGCAGAGGAAGGGTGTGATGCTTTTTGCCTCCAATTCCTGCAGTGATACCTGCAACAGATAATTGAGCTTTTTTTTAAAAAAAAGCAAAAGCACTATGAATGCTGGAAATCTTAAAGAAAATCAGAAATAGCTAGGGAAACGCAGCATCTAAGGACAGAAAGCAGAGTTAACGTTTCATGTCCAGCGACCCTGCCTTGGAACTGAACATCTCTGTTTTGAGCTTCTCCAAGTGGGCAGTGCCTTCAGCTGCCAAGATCCCAATCTCGGGAATTCCCTACTTAAACTCTTCAATGAACTCCCAAAAATGTCCCCTTTGATGGGATCATCTGAGCTAATATGCCATCTCAAATCTACCAAAAAAAACCACCCTACGTCTTCCTTTTTCTGATTTGAAAATTGTCCCACTTTCAAGCGCCAGGGGGAGGGGGGGGGGCGTTGTTTTCCATGAGAGGCAGGCGCTATCCTGTCAGTTGTTGTTGTTCCCTGGGTGAGATATCCTGTTTGTGGTGTCCCTTTAACAACAGTCCCCTTTAAGAGGATTTTTTTTAAAAAATTAGTTTCCCGGGGTGTTCAGGTTCACACTTACTCTTGTTGAGGAAGCGTTCTTCATGCAGCACAGCGACAGCATTAACACAGAGCAGCGCGGCCTGGAGCAGCGAGTACAGTGTGAAGGCCATGGTTACTGGGAAAGGGGAAAGGGAGTAACTAGGACCAAACACGCATGCGCTGGTGTCAGCTACCGCTGCCACCTCACCTCGTCCCACCCCCGGCGACTACAGCAACACACCGCAGACAAACCTCGCGATGAGGCGGACAAATGCCAAAACTCGAAACAGGACCTGAAAGGGGAACAGAGGGCTGTGCCGGGTACTGGAGATCTCAAGCCAACAAACACAGAAATTGCTGAAGAAACCAACAGTTTGTGGTAGCATTTGTGGAGAGAAACAGAGTTAACGTTTCGATTCCACTTACCCTGCTTCAGAGCTCACTGTAAACTGGAGATGTCAATGTCAAATTAACATTTTGGCTCCAATGATGAGACTCACAGTAATTTATGAACTTGGTACATTAAAAGCGCATTCTACAAGGTGTAAATTTTTTTCAAGGGATTTTACAGTAAAACCTAACAGAAAGCTGGAAGGAGCAAATTACTGAAATCTGAAATGAAAACAAAAAATGCTGTGGACCACAACGGGTCAGGCAGCACTCTTGCAGAGAAAGCAAGCTAACTTTCAAGCTTTTAACATCAGAGCTGAAATATTAGCTTGCTTTCTCTTCATGGATGCTGTTTGACCTACTGTTATCTGCAGCATTTTTTGTTTTCAGCAGAAACGTGGAAGCCTTGTGAGTTCACTGCTGGATGAGGAATTTCACTTTGACGGCACCTCAAAGGTGCAGCCTCTGGAAGGGTCGAGAATAACCTCAGGTTTTCACATTACTTTCCACATGGTTGTGACCTCAAAGTTGCTACATTTTAATTGCCATTCCCATAGCAAGATCCACATCAATGGCCCGTATTTTCCATTGGCCAGATAGTTGTTATTCCAGAAACAAAAATAATTTGCTGGAAAATCTCAGCAGGTCTGGCAGCATCTGTGGAGCGAAAGCAGAGTTAATGTCAGCCATCCCACTGTCAGAACAGATCACTGGGCCCAAAACATTTTGTTTCTGATCTTCAATATCTGCAGTTCTTTGGGATTTTGTTTTGTTTAGTTGTGGTTCAAGGATAGGTGGAAGTTGCAGACAATGACTTAGCGTAAGCCCATTGTAACACTCTGAAGGAATTGCCCAGGAAATCTTCTTTCCGCTGGGCAATTCGTCTATGCCTGGAATCATCTGAAAGTCTCAATTTGAATCATAGACTTGGGAGGGATGAAATGAAATAAAGTGAAACAGTTACTCAGGAAAAGTTAGAATATCTAACAGACAGCATTCTTACTTTATAGCCCCCCAACCACACTTCACCCCAGACCACAACACCCCTCCAGACTCTGTCCTATTACTCCCTCCACACCCAGGGGCTTGACCATCCCTTCATTCCTGTTGGACCCTGACCTGGGAACTGACTCCCTACCCCTTCCCCACTGTTGGAAAGTGGGATCAGAATAGATAGTCGCTTGATGACTGGTGCAGACACAATGGGCTGATGGGCCTCCTTCAGTTCAAGAAAACTCTGTGACTCTATGTCTGTGAGATCCATGCACAATACTGCAACTGAGGATAAACAAGTGTCTTATATAAATTTATCATAACCTTGCTCTTGTACTCTACACCTCTGTTACTAAAGATTAGGTTATTGTAAATTTCATTAACTGCTTTCTTAATGCATCCTGCCCCCTTAAATGGCTTATACATAGACCCCTTTAGAATTGTACCTTTTATTTCATATGGTCCACCAAAATGCATCACCCCACACTTCTCTGTATTGAATTTTCTTCACTCCCATCCACCCATTCCACTAGTTTGTCTATGTGCTTTTGAAATTCTACACCATCCTCTACACAATTTACATTGCTTCCCCAAAGTTTATATCAGCTACAAATTTTGAAATTACTCCCTGCCCACCAAAGTTTATCAAGATAAACCTTTTCAAAGCTTGAGAAACATGGATTAACCACTAGTGTCAGTTTCCTATCACTTCGCAAATTTTGTATCCACATTGCTACTGTCCCTTTTATTCCATGAGCTTGAAATTTACTCACAAGTCTGTTGTGCAGAACTGTACAAAATGCCTACAGAAACAGAAACTGTTTTGAATCCAGTTTGAAGAAGGGTGGCTGGACCCGAAATGTTAACTGCTTTCTTTCCAAAGATACTGCCAGACCTGCTAAGTTTCACCAGAATTTTTTGTTTTTGTTTCTGATTTCTAGCATCCATAGTTCATTGGGTTTTTTAAAATATAAAATGTATTTTAGAAGATCATGGGCATTAACTACATCAACAGCATTCTCTGGATCAACTGCCTTTTTCTTAATTCAGAATTTGTGGGCTTCGCTGGCTCAGGCAGCATTTGATGCACACCCGTAATTGGGGCAGGTGATATTGAGCTGCCTCCTTCAACTGCTGCAGTCAATACGGTGTATGTGCACTCGCAATTATGTTAGGGACAGAGTCCCAGGATTTTAATCCAGCAACAGTGAAGGAAAGGGGATATATTTCCAAGTTAGGATGATAAATAGCTATTTTCAAATAGCGGGGTTCCAATATATCTGTTGCCTTTGTCCTTCCAGATGTTACTGATCATGGGTGTGGAAGGTGTTGTCTAAGGAGTCTTGCTGAATAGCTCCTGTGAATCTTTTAGATACTGCTGCTGCTGAGCATCAGTGTTGGAGGTTGTGAATGTTTATGGATGTGTGCCAATCAATTTGCCATGATGTCACAAGCAATCACTCTTATGCCACCTCTGGAATTCAGCTCACTTCATCAAAAATTCCAAAATGTCAGTTAAGCATGATTTTCCCTTAAAAAATTAAAGCCATCTCTTCCTAGGTGAACACATTAGTCCACTTGGTTACTAATTTTGTCCCAAATTATTATTTCCAGGTTTTCCTAACACCAAAGGTAAAACAACTCCATTTTTGCAGTTGATGGCTTATCTTTAACTGTTTTTTTGAACAAGGACATAATATTTGTAATTTTCCAGTCCTCTGGTAGCACCAGCCTAAGGAAAGCTGAAAACATATCGCCAGTGTCTCCATAATTTTCATTCTTTTACTCCATTATCCTTAGATGTACATCATTTAACCTTAGTGCCCTGTCAAAATTCAATTCACAAGCCTATTCAATATCTCCTCATCAACGTTACCCCTTCTAGCTACTTCATTTCCTCTTCTTTCACCATTGACTGGATAACATTTTCCTCATTGATTAAGATGGATGCAAATTATTCATTGAATGTCATATCTTTGCTTCCATGTGTAAATCTCTTTTTGGTTTCTAATCAGTCCTACCCCTTTTACCACCATTTAGCATGATATACCTGTAGAAGGCTTGAGGATTCTTTTCTATCTTAGTTGCCACTCTCTTCACATGCTCCCTCTTTGCAATGATGGGACTTTAAATTATTTCTATATACTTTTCCATTTTATTTGATTCTCTTTTTTTAAACTTTGCGGCATTTGATCGCTTGGTTCTACTATTAATCTGGCAACAAAGAACCTGTTGCCTTTCCAAAAGAGCTGAAGAAGGAGAGATTTTATGAAGAATGAGCTGTCAGGTGACCCACATGTGAATGAGGGGCATATTGATGTAAGCTGTGATAAAATCTCCGAAATCACTACAATTCTGAGTTGGTAAATCTCATTGTGCAGGAAATGTTAATTCTATTTCTGATTCTAAAGATTCCACCTGACCTACTGCTGATTTCAATACCTATGGTTGTGACTTGCCTGGTTCTCTAAAGTCCTACCAAGTGTTCTTATTTAGATTGACAATGCATGCTACTCTTAACAAGATAACTGTCAACAATGGTGAGTATTTTACTGATCTCAATTAATCTCTTCAGGGAGTCTCCAAGGTCTGTTAACAGCACGGTAGTATCGTAATTGCTTACTAGGGTAGACTTAGAAGTGTTTTTGACAGAGCAGATGGAATATTGCATGCAATTTTGGTCTCCTTCCTATCGGAATGATGTTGTGAAACTTGAAAGGGTTCAGAAAATATTTACAATAATGTTAGCAGGGTTGGAAGATTTGAGCTATAGTGAGGGGCTGAATAGGCTGGGACAGTTTTCCCTGGAGCATGATGCTGAGGGGTGACCTTATAGAGGTTAATAACATCATGAGGAGCATGGATAGGATAAATAGACAAGGTCATTTTCCTGGGGTGGGGGAGTCCAGAACTAGAGGGCAGAGGTTTAGGGTGAGAGGGGAAAGATATAAAAGGGACCTAAGGGGCAACTTTTTCACGCAGAGGGCGGTGCATGTGTGGAATGACTGCCAGAGGATGTGGTATAGGCTGGTACAATTACAGCATTTAAAGGGCATCTGAATAAGAAGGATTTAGAGGAATATGGCCCAGGTGCTGGCAAATAGGATGAGATTAGGTTAGGATAACTGGTTGGCATGGACGAGTTGGACCGAAGGGTCTGTTTCTGCGCTGTACATCTCTGACTGTATGACTCTAACTGTGGTGTAACACAGCCAGATCTGCTGAAGTGGACTGTTAGCTTTTATTGGTCAACATTTACTGAGGTTGTAATAAATTATTCTTTCTTTGATCTGTTGTTTTAAAGTCTGCATGCTTATTTGGACAAGATTAAGAGACGTGAAGTGAGGTAAAGCTTTTATTATTGATACTATAAAGGATCTGTTCAATCAACACTTCTGTAAGGTTGTAATTGCTACAAATTCTGTCAAAAAGATTTCTCAGTCAGTGTTTTTTTATGAGCTTTTCATGAATACCCATTTTGCTGTTTGGGGTTCATTGGTTCTGTGGCCTTAGGTTGCATGAAGGTTGAGGGCTAGAAGGTCTTTAAGACAACTAGGACAGAGTTCAAGAGAAATGGGGCAAACCTTCATACCAAATCTCCTTGGCACCTGCCATCTCAGTGACTACATCTGAACTGCCTCTGGGGTCAGTGGCCCCCAGTTCACCTCCTTGAAGTGAAACTAATGCATACAGATGTCACTTATATGGACACAGATCAGTCACATCTAAAGTTGAAATTTCTTCCTTGTTAGCGAAAATCCGGTTCATAGAATCTATATAACGTAAAAAAAACCACACAGCAAACTACTTTATATAATTATGAATTTTAAAAAACCCTTTAAAAGTACAATAAAATTCCACAAACTCTGGACCATAAGTGAGACAAGTAAAACAAGTTGCAATTACAGAATTGTCGCCTTCTGTAATATTCAAAATTGGGCTCTGGATGGAGCTTGGAAAAGGGGCAAGGATTAAAATAATTGACAGCAATAAATGTAAGGACCAGCAATTAGCAAATAAACATTTCTTTTAGATAAATAATTTTTAAAAACAGACTAATAAAAAAAGCGCATTCATATTCTCAGATTGTATCTATTTATGCTGAAGGTTTGCTAAGAAGAAACTTGTTAACCTTGCCTTCATTATACTGATATTGAAGTTCATTGCAACAGTGAAACTGTTCCACTTTATAAATAAATGAGCAACTATTGAGGCTTAACAGACAAATTATACCTGATACTGCTTAGAGACAGGATTTCCAACTTGCAGAGTGCTATTGTCTGGTGTTATTGTGTAGGGGATTGCATCATCAAAGGGAGTTGTTTTCTCTTCTATCAGAGATACTGCACAATGGGCTTTAGAAAAAAAACTTTAAATAATTTACCTGCTACCCACAATGTGTCACCTTGATTGGTTGAGACAAATTCTCTAAAAATGGCACTAACCATGACCACCATATAATCTTCTATGCCTTGCAAAAGTGGGAAACATCAAAATACATGCACAAAATGGAAATTAGCTCCTAAAGTTCCTACATTACAGCAATGACTACACTTCAAAAGTGCTGTAAAATACATTGTGGTGTCTATGGTTTTGAAAGGTATTATAGGAATTTATTTTTGATGCATGTCTTGCACTTGGTTTTGTAGAGGAGAGTAGGATGTCTGGAAGTGGGAAACACTATGTGGAGAGTCTTACAGGGGTCTGAATGACATGGGATGTGGCGAGATGTGTGGCAAACATTCACTAGATTGATCCCTGCGATGAGGGGTTGTTCAGTGATGAGTAGCTGAGTAAATTGGGTACATATGAGGGGATGAGTGACATACAAGACTCTGAAAGAGCTACTCAGGTAGATGCTGAGAGATTCTTTCCATTGGTCGAGAAATCTAAAAACACAGGGCTTCAGAAAAGGATGCATTATTAGGACTGTGACAAAAAGAAATTACTCAAAAGATTGTAAATCTAGGGAATTATGTGCCCCAAATGGCTGTGGATGCTCCACCATAGTAACAAAGACTGGGATAAACAAATTGTTGGTCTCTCAATGTATCAAATGCTACGAGGATTGGGCAGGAAGATGGAGTTGAAGTTGGATTGTGTTAAATGGCAGAGCAGACTTGCCAGTCTTTGACTTCCTTGAAATGCTATTTTCATGACCTCAAAAGTTTGGCAACCAACCTGTTCCACTGAATATTCGGTTATGTGTGCCTAGTCTTATTTTTAAGACCCTCAGTTCTCCTCTTAACTAGCTCTTGCACCATTCTGTATTTCTCAGACATAAAATGGACTCAGCATTAACAGTTTTAACGCTGATTGCTCTTTGTACGGGAAAAAGGAATGGGTTGAAAAGAACAGCCTGAGTCAAGAAGAGCTGAGCTTATGCATGTATGCAACTAATATCATTGTCTTTGATGAATAGTAATATGGGTGTCATTGATGCCACATTCAGTTGGGTATAACGGTGAAGCACTTCTCTGCGCATGTTTCTCTTGATACTTTTTGTCCTTTGGTTCACAAGTACAGGAGCTGTGTGATTGGGTGGACAGATGCGGTGGTGAACTTCTATTTTGGCTATGTTTCTCATGGTTGTAGGTTACCGTCACGACTACTCCGGTACTGGCTTCTTCTAACGGTCTGGCATCCTTCCAGTACCTGAAATCAAATAGAATCTCATCAATGCTCAGAAAATAGAGAGGTACAGGAACAAAGGAGCAGTGGGGGATGTTAACAATCAGCTGTAAGAGGAATAGTTATGATGGGATTTCACCACCAGGACCCTACTGTGAATCCTCTTACAAGGATGCCTACATAGGAAGATGGTTGTGTTTGTTGAAAATCAATAATCTCAGCTCCAGGATACCTCTGTGGGGGTTCTTCAGGCTAGTGTCCCAACCAGCTTCAGTTGCTTCATCCATGACCTTCCCTCCATCATAAGGTCAGAAGTGGGGATGTTTCCCGATGATTGCACAATGTTCAGCACCATTCTCAACTGCTCAGATACTTTGTGCCAGGTACAATTCCAAAGAGCAGAGAGTTTCCCCCCAATACCCATTGATTCCAGTTTTGCAGGGCTCCTGATCTAATATTTGATTTAATGTTACCGTGTCATCAAGGGTCAACCCTATTTGTAGATCTGGAGTCACATATAGACCAGACCAGGTAAGGATGGCAGATTTCTCTCCCTAAAGAACATTAGTGAACCGGATGGGACTTTTTGTAATGATAATTGAGAATGGTTACCAGATTTTATTGAAATCTGATTTCATGGTGCGATTTAAACCCAGGTCCCCAAAGCATTCGCCAGAGGCTCTGGATTAACTGGTTCAGTGATGATACCTCTACACCACCTTAAAATAGATGCAAATTCTTCAGCTTTGTCTTTTGCACATATGTGCTGAGCACCTCTATCATTGAAAATGGGAATATTTGTGGACACTGCAACTCCCATTAGTTTTTTTATCCACCACCATTTATGACCAGATATGACAGGCCTGTAGAATCTGGTCCATGCTTGTGAGAATTACTTTGCACTCCCTACTGCATACTCCCTCTCTTGTTTGGGGTAGAAGTAGTTCTATCTAGTAACATCATCACCAGGTTGACACCATATGTTTAGGGGATGCCTGGTGTTGTTCCTTGTTTGCCTTTCTGCATTCTTCACTGAACCATCCCAGTTTGTTGGTAGTGGTATGGTAAAGGATATGCCAGTGTACTAGGTTACAGATTGGGATTGAACAAAATTCTGCTGTTGATGACATGTAGCTCCTCATGGATGCACAGCCTTGAGTTGCTGGAACTATTCAAAATCTGTCCTGTTTAGCACAAAGATAGTGCCACACAACATAATGGAGGGTGTTGTCAATATGAAGAGGAGATTTTGTCTCCATAAGGATTGCACAGTTGTCACTTCTACCATTACCATCAAGCATGGACAACATCTGTGACAGGTGGATGGGTGACAACACCATCAAGTACATTTTTTCCTTTTCTTGTTCTCCCAATCACCTGCCACAGACCCAATCTAGCATTTAGGTCTCAACCAGCTCAGTCAGCAGTGGAGCTACTAAACCACTATTGGAAATGGACATTGAAGTCCCCTACCCAGAGTACATTCTGTGCCCTTACAACTTAAGTGCTTCCTCCAAATTATATTCAACATGGAAGAGCACTGAGAGGGAGTGGTAGGTAGTAATTACCAGGAAGTTTACCTTGCCCATGTTTGACCTGATTCCACAACAATTCAGAGTTAATGATGAATACTCTGAGGGTAACTCCTTTCCAACCGTATAAAATATGGTACCATCTTTGATGGATCTGTCCTGCTGGTGGAACAAGACAAACCAAGAGATGGTGATAATGGTGTCTGTGACATTGTGAGATATGATTCTATGATAATGACAAGTTGTGGCTTGACTGGACTGCAGGACAGCTCTCCCAATTTTGGTATGAGTCCTCAGAGGACTCAGAGGTTAATAAAGAGGACTTTGCAGGGTCAACAGATCTGTATTTGCAGTTGCCATTTTTGGTGCCTCAGTCAATGCCAGATGGTCCAACCAGGTTTCATTCCTTAGTTTAGACTTTGATGCAGTTTGATGCAAAAAAAATGTTGCTTGTCCAATTCAGAGGGCAACTAAGAGCAAACTACTTTGCTGTGGGTCTGGAGTCACATATTGGGCAGATCACATAAGATTAGTTGATTTCTGCCTCTACAGGTCATTAGTGAATCAGTTGAGTTTATATAATAATCAACAGTGGTTACATGGCCATGATTAGACTAACATTTTTAATTTAATTCTAAATTTTAATAAGCTCAAATTTCACCATCTGCTATGACAGGATTTGAACCCATGTCCTTAGAGCAATAGCCTAATGCTGTGGATTACTAGTCCAATAAAAAAAAGCAAAAAGACACCACTTCCTCTCAAATGTTCCCAAGTAGTCAGTGTGACTATCCAGAAGCGTCTTAAACTTTATTTTCAAACTGTTAAATGATAGGAAAGGGAAAATGTTTTTGCTAACATTATAGGTATGACTGACCCTTGTGCACCCACAAAGGAAGCTCTGTGTACATCTGGACTATCTATTTATTGGTTCAGATAGTAACATGGAACTGCAATATGTACATGATTGTACCTGATTCAAAACCCAACAATTGCACAATTAACATCTGTTCATGTAACTCAGATTGTCACCCAACTCTAACACAGTCATTGGAAATGCCTTTAAATAGTAATTATTCAAACTTACTTTCTGAGCATTTTCACCAGTGTGACAATACCAGTTATCAGAAGGATCACCCCACTCACTAACAACATGACAATCTCATAAACAGTGGAACCTGCATTTAAGAAGTGGAATAAAATAGTAACAAATTCAGTGAACAAACTACAAATGATTAGAAAAGTGCAGAAATCACAAAATCATTCTTCCTAATATTTTGAACAAATTGGAACTGAAGAAGGCTTATTCACTATGAAATGTTGCAATGAGTCACATCAACTTGAAGGTCCTCATTTTGTTTCATGATTTATGCCCAGCTGAGCAGAGGCAACTGCCTAGTGATATTATCACTGGACTGTTAATCCAGAGTTCCAGGTGGGTTAGGGTTACACAAGTAAAACAAGTAAAAAATCTGGGAAATACTAATAATGGAATTAATCTGGATGAATCGATTGTCAGGGAAAACCCATCTGATTCACTAATATCCTTCAGGGAAGGTAACTGATATTCTTACCTGGTCTGGATGATATGTGACACAGATATGTGGTTCAATCCCACAAATGAATTTTGTTAAAAAGGTTTCTAACTTACCTTGGTCCCTTGAGTTCACTTTGGTTTAGCTGCTGGGTCAGGACAAGACTAAGTTTGCCATTGATGTCTACCACAATTGTTTGTTTTTAAAAATGAGAAAGATTCTAGATACCGAGTATCAGACAGTTTCAGGTTACTCACAGCACAGGTAATGTCCAAAATATAGGCCCTATTATAATGTCCAACAATTAAAATGAAAGTTCTGTTCTTAGTATTTTAGTTTGTGAGATGTGGACGCCACTGTCAATTATGTTGCAATTCCTAATTTCCTTTAAATGCAGTGACTTGCTAGGCCTTTTCAGAGGGCAGTTAAGAAACAGCTGTTTTGCTGTGAGCTCACATATAGGCCCGACCAGCTAAGGACGAAAGGCAAAGTTCCTTTCCTAAATGGCATCAGCGAAACAGATGGGTTTTTACAACAATCCACAATAATTGCAGGACAAGTTCAGCAAGTTTTTATAACTTCAAATTTTGTTGAGTTCAAATTACATTATTTTCCATAGTGAACTTCAAATATATGTCTCTAGAACGTCATGCTATTCCAGTGACATTACCACTATGCTATCATCTCCCCTATTTTGTTTTTGATTATTGATTCTTTTATTCAATCATTCACTCACTTACTGAATGCACCAGCAGTTATTGCCATTCCAAATTGCGCTACAGCAGGTAGTGGTGAGCTGTCTTATTAACTTGCTGCAGACCATTTGGTGTAGGGGCATCCAGGTCAGGCAGCATCCAAGGAGCAGGAGAATCAACGTTTCGGGCATGAGCCGTTCTTCCGGAAGGCTCATGCCTGAAACGTCGATTCTCCTGCTCCTTGGATGCTGCCTGACCTGCTGCGCTTTTCTAGCAACACATTTTCAGCTCTGATCTCCAGCATTTGCAGTCCTCACTTTCTCCTGTAGGGGCATCCAGCCCACAGTGCTGTGAGGCAGTGAGTTCTAAGGATTTTGACCCAGCGCAACTGGAGGAATGATGACATGTCTCCAAATCTGAATGGTATTGCATGATTTATGTATTTTTTTAATATCATTTGTTTTAGAGTTTAGATTTTAAACAAGTACTACATGGATTTTAGGTTGTGTGAACGAGAGGGTTTAATGATTAACTTGTCAGTATTTCTGGAGTAGATCATTTTTTAAAAAAACAATTTTATGAAAGAGCGAATTCCTGGAGAGTAAATGGGAATTTGTTTGCATTTTTACAAGCAGACAGAATAAACATTGACAAACATTAGCCAGCTATCAGTTAAAATGATCAGAGATTGATTTCTTTACTTAGGGAAATATTGACAGCTTAAACCTTTTGGTGCCAGTTTGCAGATTTCCCTGTTGAGGCTGGACGTATGAAATTGTTGTCATTGAGCAAGGAATTGGTTCAGAGAAGTTAGAAATAGGTTGACTTAAATATAAGGGTTTCGGTTGAATTATTTGATTCAAATCCTGAAGGGGTTATTCAAAGCTTAGAACATCTAATTTCAATTCTGTGATTACTCAAGGATGAGGCTATCTGACTCTCAAGATCAGGAACGAAGCCTAATGTATAAATATTACAGAGAAGGGAATTCTCTCTGGTGTGTGATTACTGTAAAGGGATGCTGTTAGAATAGATTTATGGCATAGTATTTTAATATGTGTTTTGAAATCTGTCAAATTGTGTAATATGTTCATTTTAGTTTATTCTGTTTTAACTTTTCTTTTGCTTAATACATTTCTGCTTTATTGTTAAAGCCACATCTGTAGCATTGTGTGCTTGCGCTTTAGTTAAAGACTAGCTTGTTCAAAAATAAATCTAACAAGCCAAATGTCAGTTTAAGACCTGACTTATTTACTAATAACATCAGTTGAGATCATAATAATAGTGAGTAACTTGGAGAGGAACTTGTAAGTGATGGTGGCCTTCCCAAACATGTATTTCGTTGCCCTCTACATGGTTGGGTATGCTCTGCACTCTTATTAGAAACAATCAAAGGAACTTTTGGATGGTTAACACTTGCTTTCTCTATGGCAATACCTCAGTCAACCAGAGCCATCCTTTTTCTCTTGTGGCATTGGTGAATTTTGAAATTCGCGCATTTACCGAAATGAGTGCAAGATCAGAAATTTCATGTTTTTTTTGGGGCAATGTTTAAGTTCATACTATAAAGGGATTATTTTAATGAATATGAAAGCCAGGTGCCACAAATTCTGCACATGGTCAGGTCACTTCATAGCAGGTGTGTGAAAGATAGGCTTTCAATCATTTTAAATATTAATGCAGGAACATGCAATTATAAAACCATACAAAAACAAAGGTAATTTCTTTCAGGGGCAGGGCATGAACTTGCAGTATCTTATCAATTTATATCTACACAGTTTCGTTTGAGCACAGATCATTCTCTTAAATTGAAATGTCACATTTTAATGACCAGTTCACCATTATTCATGTTGCTTTGTGTTATTATCTACCATCCTGACAAGCATTTAACAGGACAGAAAGCTGGCTGAACTAAGTCCAACCCTGTTTATATAATTTAGATAAAGGATTTAAGACTTGATTCAGGATATTCCCTTGCTGTAATACCATTGGAATCCTGTTTGAATCACATTTTGTTCCTGACCTTGACAGATATTCAGTGATAGAAGACTTTGTATATTTTAAATGGGTTACCTGGCTGTTTTTGTTGTTCCTGCCTTGCAGCTGAAGTAGAAAAGCAAGCTGTGGGAATCAGCTATATATGTGCTATGACCCTTAATGTTATTTTTCAATCAGACAGTCCCAACCTACAGCATTATTGTTTGCCTAAACTGGTTGCAAAGACTTCTGGAGGTATGGTTAGTAAGTTTGCAGATGACACCAAAATTGGAGGTGTAGCGGACAGCAAAGAAGCTTACCTCAGAATATAATGGGATCTTAATCAGATGGACCAATGGGCTGAGGAGTGGCAGATGGAGTTTAATTTAGATAAATCAGGGCAGGACCTATGCATTCAATTGAAAGATCATGGGGAATTTTGCTGAATAAAAAGACCTTGGAGTACAGGTTCATAGCTCCTTGAAAGAGGAGTCTCAGGTAGATAGGATAGTTAAGAAGGTGTTTAGTATGCTTTCTTTTATTGGTCAGAGCATTGAGTATAGAAGTTGGGAGATCATGTTGCAGCTGTACAGGACATATGTTAGGCCACTTTTGAAATATTGTGTGCAATTCTGGTCTCTCTCCTATAGGAAGGATCTGGTGAAATTTGAAAGAGTTCAGAAAAGATTTACGAGGATGTTGCCAGGGTTGGAGGATTTGAGCTATAGGGAGAGGCTGAATAGACTGAGGCTGTTTTCTCTGGAGATTCGGAGGCTGTGAGGTGACCTTGCAGAGGTTTATAAAATCATGAGGCATGGATAGGGTAAATAGACAAGATCTTTTCCCTGGGCTGGAGGAGTCCAGAACTAGAGGGCATAGGTTTAGGGTGAGAGGGGAAAGATATAAAAGGAACCTAAAGGGACAATGTTTTCACGCAGAGGGTGGTGTGTGTATGGAATGAGCTGCCAGAAGAAATGGTGGAGGCTGGTGCAATAACAACATGTAAAAGGCATCTGAATGGGTATATGAATAGGAAGGGTTTAGAGGGATATGGGCCAGGTGCTGGCAAATAGGACTAGATTTATTTTGGATATCTGGTTGGCATGGACAAGTTGGACCGAAGGATCTGTTTCTGTGCTATACATCTCTATGACTGTATGATTTTTTGGCTTTAGTGACTCCTTAAATTACCAAAGACGGCCCACTGCTTGCAACTCTGATGATAGGCATGTGAAATGTTCCGAAAGGACCAGCATTTCTAGGATGCAAATTATGAAAACTACTTTTATGATGTAATCCTATCACTTGCAAGTCCTCGGAACGCACATGCCATTTATTTGGGTGGATGCATCCAGGTTTCCTGTCAGCTCTGGTGGAAAATCCCAGAAATGAAGCCTGGAAGCTGAGAGGCTCCTGAAGTAATTCTCACCTATGTGTAAGGACTGCCTCTATTTGGTCTGACCATATTCATTTTATTAGTGGGTAATTACCCATTCCTGTGGCAGCTAAGAGTGACCACATTGCTATCGGCCTTGAGTCACATGTAGGTCAGAGCAGGTAAGGACTGCTTCCATATTTGGGGAGTCAAGACTCTCATCTTTGTGATATCCAGTGTCTCTAGACATTTCTTGGTCACATTAGATGAGTGAAATTGGCTGAAGACTGGTATCCGTTATGATGGGGACCTCTGGAAGAAGTTGAGATGGAAAATGGATTCAAATGTTTTGGCCTTATCTTTTGCAGTCATTTACTGGGCTCTCCCATTATTGAGGATGGAGATATTTGTGGAGTCTCCTCCCCCAATGTGTTGTTTAATTGACCGTTAACATTCAAGACTGATGTGATAGGACTGCAGAGCTTAGATTTGATCTGTTGGTTATAGGGTCACTTATCTTTGGCTATCGGAATGCTGCTCCTTCATCAGGTAGCTAATGGGGCAGGATAAGATTGTGTCCTATGATCCTGCGCCAGTAGCTACCTGACAAAGGAGCAGCACTCTGAAAGCTTATACTTCGAAGTAAATTTGATGTTGTGTGATTTTTAATGCTGTTAGATGAGGCATAGAATGCAAGAGCAGGGAGGTTATGTTGGAACTAATCAAGAGGTTAGTCATGGCTCACAACAAATCTAGCCTCCCAGCCTGCCTTAATCCCTTGCAATTTGCCTACCAAGGCAGCAGGCCCACAGCAGACACCATTTCCATAGCCCTACACTCATCCCTGAAACATCTGAATAATAAAGATCCTGTGTCAGGCTTCTACTTATTGACTACAGCTCTGCCTTCAATCCTACAATCCTAACCAAGCTAATCTCAAAACTCTGCTCTGCTCTCACCAACTGGATCTTTAACTTCCTGACACACAGTGACGATAGCCAACAGTGCCTCTTCCACGACAACACTGGTGCCCCACAAGGATGCCTGCTCAGTCCCCTACTGTATTCCCTGTAAACTCATAACTGTGTCTGCCAAATTTTGTCCAAACTCCATCTATAGGTTCACAGACGACACCACCGTTTTAGGCCAGTTATCAAACAACGATGAGACAGAATATAGGAAAGGGACAGAGTGTTTGGTGACATGGTGCAAAGATAATAATCTCTCCATCAATGTCAGCAAAACTAAAGAATTGATCATTGATTTCAAGAAACTAGGAGGAGGGCACGCCCCTATCTACATCACTGGAGCTGAAGTGGAGACAGTGGAGAGCGTCAAGATCCTAGGAGTGATGATAACCAACAATCTGTCCAGGTCCACCTGCATCGATGCAACAAGCAAGAAGGCACAACAGCACCTCTTCTTCCTGAGGAGGCTAAGGAAATTCAGAATTTCCATAAGAACCCTCACCAACTTTTACAGATGCACCATAGAAAGCACTTTATCTGGATGCACCATGGTTTGGTATGACAGCTGCTCTGGCAAACACCGTAAGAAACTACAGAGTTGTGAACACAGGCCAGACCATCACACATGCCAACCTTCCATCCATTGACTCCATCTATACTTCTCATTGCTGCAGAAAGGGAGCCAACATCATCAAAGACCCCTCCCACCCTGGTTATAATCTCTTCCAACCTCTTCCATCAGGCAGAAGATACAAAAGATTAAACACATGTACCAACACAGGTTCAAGAATAGCTTCTTCTCCACTGTTATTAGACTTCTGAATGGACCTCTCTTATTTCAAATATAATGTTTTTTGTGCACCTTCTTTACAGCTGTAACTTTGTATTCCATGCTCTATTCTCTCATTCCTATGATCTTTGTGTGTTATGATCTGCTTGTACTACACACAAAACAGAACCTTTCACTGCACTTAGGTACATGTGACAACAATAAATCAAATCAAATAATAAGTCAAATCAAACTGTATAAAATGCTGGTTAGATCACAACTGCAATACTGTATGCAGTATAGGAAGGATGTGATTACATTAGAAATGATGCAGAGGAGATTCACCAGGATGCTGCCTGGGCTGGAGAGTTTATGAGCTATGAGGAGATGTTGGATATGCTGGTGTTGTTTTCCTTGAAGCAGCAACGATTGAGAGAGGATCTGATTGAAGCATTTTGGTTATGAGGGTCATAGATTGCGTGGTTAGGAAAGCACTTTTTTCATTAGTAGAGCCATCAATATCCATAAATCATAGATTTTCACTCAAATTTAATGCTATATTGACAAACACGATGCATATAAAACTATTTTGTTATACACAATCCCACTCCGTTGTCACATGGCATTGTACTGCCACAGCAAAACAGTCTTGTAAAGATCTATGCAATGGGATCTCAAATTTCACTTACAGGCCACATTGCATAGTCATGATATTGAAAATTCAGATTCAAAACTTACCCATCTTAGTGTCCAGCAAAATAGCATCTGCTGTTGATACATAAACATCTGTTGCACTGAGACGAAAACAGAGTGATTTCATTAGGTGCAGTGATTTTTCAGATTGGGTAATTCACAATGCCATACCAAGGGGCTGTCCTACAGATGGAAGCTTGACAATAGTACCTGCTTAGAACAGGTTGAATCTGGCAGGTTAAATTATATTACTAGTTTTCTTGCTCTTTGGTGAAGCAAAGCTGCTCTGTATGAAAACTAGTTAAATATTAATATGAACAAAGAACCTAGCAGATCATCTACTCTGCACTAAAATTAAATGAAGATAAATATTTATCACAATTGCAAAGAATATTTACATTCCACCAGATAAAATTATGGTTCAATCAAAACAGTCTGGCAATATAGAGTCATGGAGTCATAAAGTCATAGAGCCGTACAGCATGGAAATAGATCCTTTGTCCAACTTGTCCATGCCGACCAGATATCCTAAATAAATATAGTCCATATTGCCAGCATTTGGGCTATATCCCTCTCTATGACTCTTCCTTTTCATATACCCATTCAGGTGCCTTTTAAATGTAATTGTACCAGCCTGCACCACTTCTTCTGGCAGCTCATTCCATACATACACCACCCTCTGCATGAAAAAGGTGCCGGTTAGGTCCCTTTTAAATCTCAGAATTTATCTTCTCAAATGCTTAATTAAAATACACAACATCAAAGCAATTCTTCAAAGCCATTTCATACCTTGTGGCCATTATATGAGGCTCTGGATGTGACCGTGTACCTTGAATAAAGAAATCTAAAGAAGAAGTCAGCAAGGATATTCCCGATAATTTTGCTCTCTTACGAAGCACATTAATTGCTGGGAGTGCTCTCTTTACCTAACTTCCAGAAAGCCATAAAGAAAGCCATTTGTTTTTATTTAACCAGTTTATTGTCTTAAAGCATAAAGATCGTGCAGTAAGACTAATACACACTGCTGTCAAATCCAGGTTTGCCCATACTAAATGAAAGTGTTAGGGAGCAGGGGTGATTTGTTGTCTTGTTATCAGTTGGCCAAGTTCCATTCATGTGTTCATTTGATAACACTCCGGGTTGTTCCTTGGGAGATTTAACAATTTGGATAGTGCTATATAAATGAATATCTTATGGTTTATGCATACACTCACTTCTATTAATTGAAGGGAAAAAGTTTTCAAGGAAGAAATTTTGACTTTTTGCTTAATTACCTTTGTGAGTGAGAGATAAAATGCTTATTGTACCTTTATGTATTTGTACCATTGTTCTGAAACATCGAATGGGTTACACAGACAGTGTGGACTCAATTTTGAGGTCTCCCCTGCTGCTGGTGAGACGTGAAAATACTAATGCTGGCTGCTGTGTTGGTCTAACAATATCTTTCCAGCTCCAGAGCATGGTCCTATGATGCTACCCAGTCAATTAACCTAAGAAATGGAACTTGTTAAAGAGTTCATTGAATACTTGTGGAGGAACATGTTCAGATTTGGACATAGAGCAGGGCAGCTAAGGGTGGGCAACAAATACTGGCTCAGCCAGTGATGCCTGTATCCCATCAACAAATTTTTTTTTAAAAACCCAATGCCATTACCCAGAATTGTAGCTTGTTGCTCTGATTTCTAGTCCAGAGACGTTCCCATTATCCCTTAGGATATCTCATTTCCTGCATTGGGCTTCACCCTTGTGAACAAATGTTTCTTGATAGCTTCAATTTCATGGTGAACAGGGGTCATTCAAAGTTCCACTTTTCTCACAATAGAAAGAGCCCATAATGTCAGGAAATAAGTTACATGCCCCCACCCCAGTCATTCATCCCCAATAAAGAGGATGCTCTGGAATCTCTAGCAGGCAGGTTGAAATGTGCAGTATTGTACTTGACAAAAACTGCCTTGTCCTTCCATATTCTGATTTTTAACTCTGGGCGGTGGGATTTCCTGAACCTTATGAAAACATGGCAGCCAAGCTGAGGTGAGGACTATTGGATCCAAAAGGTTTGTGTCTTTCCACCTAGCTGCTTGTGTCCTCACCATCCCCAGCACCACTGGACACTATCACCCCACCCTCTACTCTTGTGCTCTATATCCAAACTGTCGCCACTTGTCTTACTCCACTCCCAGAACATGTTTCAGGGAGGACCAAGCTGGTGGAGGACTGGAGAATAGTTTATGGTCACAGGGGGCTACTTTCTGACTAAGAAAGGAACAAAAATGGTAAAGGGGCAGCAGGAGAGCTTGGCATGATGCTTAACTTATATGTATTTTGTTGGGTCATAGAAGGTAAGGAGACCCTGGCTGTGAGAGAGGATTTAAAAAAGAGAAGGCCAAAGAGGCTGGTGAGAACCTGACAAACATTCAGTCAGATGTGATTAGCAGATGGAGTCAGCAAGTAAGGGAAAGGTTTTGGGGGATTGGCTGACATAAGATAGCTGTGTCAGCCTCATGGTCCTTGATGCCTGAAAGAGGATGAATTGGATCGAAGGGTCTGTTTCCATGCTGTACATCTCTGACTCTCCAAGTCTCTCCCCTTCATTAAAATACTTGTTGCAAGCTGCATTTATGACCAGGCTTTTAGAGATCAGACTGAATATCTCCACTCGCTCATGGCATGTGAGCATCATCGACAAGACCAACATTTATTGGCCCCTAAGAAGGTGATCTTAACAGCCACCTTGTCTTTATTTCTAGTGTCAGTACAACTGTGCTGCCCAAATAGATGGAGTCCCAGTATTTAGAAATAGTTGCAACATTTAAGAGGCATGTGGATGGGTATATGAATAGGAAGGGTTTGGAGGGATATGGGCCGGGTGCTGGCAGGTGGGACTAGATTGGGTTGGGATATCTGGTTGCATGGATGGGTTGGACCAAAGGGTCTGTTTCCATGCTGTACATCTCTATGACTCTATGACTCTATATGTTTATACCAGTGGGAAAGATGGAACAAGACAGTTGTTTGGGGTATGGTGAGTTCGTGGGTGTTTCTAGTCTTAGGGACCAGAGGGAGTGGGTGGGGTGGGGTTGGTAATGCTGCAAATACAGCTTTTAGTGTTCCACTAACTGTGTGCTTGTAGAATGATCTGTTTCATTGAATCTTCTGTTCATCTCAGGGCAGTTTAAACGGCTTTCCACACTATTTATGTTCTTTGCTATCTCTACGGTTTGTGAGGCAATTATATGAGTGTTTTTTTTTGGTAATAAATATGAAGCTGGAAAATAAGTATTTATGTACCAGGTAATTTGAGAAGGGCCAATCACAAAGATAAAATCCCCGTACAATGAAGCTTTGGTAAGGACAACCCAGAAGTGAATCAACTACTGAGAGCTCATTGTGTTGTCACTTGTTGCTCTGGCTTAATAATTACATTTGGGAATACCCAAAATTTCTTTTGCCAGTTTGACATAGTTTAAGCTGATCACTGTATTGCTGAGGTTATTTGACGAAGTATTAGTGAAAACACTGAGGTCAACTATTACTTGTGAATACATGTATTTGGAGGAGAAGCAGACAGTCCAAGCAGCCGAGTCACAGTTTGAATGGATGGGTCATTGGAGCAAGGAAATAGTTGTCAATGGAGCTAGTGGCAAATATCCCAGACAAGACAGGATTGACATTAAAGCATTGGAGGCTATAATCTGCTTGAAAATAATAGAAAAAGAAAAAGAATAGTAAAATAGATGTACAAATCATAAATACATAATGGCTGCAGCAATGAAGCAGCTGATAATGAACAAAGGATTAGAAATGAATCAACTTTGCAATAAGGAAACAGTTGCAATATTGGGGATAAACTGGAGCCAATGGGAAATCAGTCAGGACAGATAAGAGAAGTGAGTCTGGGAGAATGAATAAGGAACAATGATCTCAACATCATAAATTTTAAGATAGTAGTCGGAAACTATATACAAAGAACAAAGTATTCAGTTGGAAAGAAAGCCAGTGATAAGAAAATAGAAATGGAATTAAGGAAGGTCAAATGGAGAAACTACAAAGGACAACTGTGGGTAATAATTAAAGCAGAAATTGATGGCCTCATAGAAAAATATCTTTTGCACAAAACTCCATCATGCTCCTTACTTGAGGAATCATTGAATAAAATCATAGAATCACTACAGCACAGAAGAAGATTATTCAACCTCTCATATTTGTGCTGGTTCACTGGAAGAACAACTCATAATTGTATTCCTACAATTTTTCCCTGCAGGTTTTGCTTCAGATAATTAACTCATTCTCATTTGAAAAGCATGATTGAATCTTCCTCCATTAGACTGTCTTCAGAACAGTCCAGATCCTAAACATGAGCTGCACAAAAAAATACCCTCATTCATTGTTGCATTTTTTGCCAACACAACAAATTGGTATTTGGTTCTTGATGCTTACACCATCAGGAACAGACTTCCTTTCCTTATTAATTTGTTCAGACCCTCATGAGTTTAAAACCTCTGTTAAATCTCCTTTTGTCGTCTCTAATCTATGCATGTACCTGAAGTTCCTGAACCCTGGACTCATTCTCTTCAAGTTTGTGAATTGTTATGTCAAGGCAACTCACTCTCACCTTACCACAACAGTTAAATAACACATGTCTCGCAAACTTGATTGAGATTTTTCAAGGAGTAACAAAGAGGATTGATGAAGTAGATGTGATCTATATGGACTTCAGTAAGGCATTCGACAAGGTTCCCCATGGGAGGCTAATTAGAAAGGTTAGATCTCACAGAATAAGGGAGAACTAGCCATTTGGATACAGAACTGGCTCAAAGGTAGAAGACTGAGGGTGGTGGTGGAGGGTTGTTTTTCAGACTGGAGGCCTGTGAACAGTGCGTGCCACAAGGATCGGTACTGGGCCCTCTACTTTTTGTCACTTGCATGAATGATTTGGATGCGAGCATAAGAGGTAGATTTAGTAAGTTTGCAGATGACACCAAAATTGGAGGTGTAGTCGACAGCGAACAGGGATACCTCAGATTACAACAGGATCTGGACCAGATGGGCCAATGGGCTGAGAAGTAACAGATGGAGTTTAATTCAGAAAAATGCAAGGTGCTGCATTTTGGGAAAGCAAATCCTAGCAGGACTTATACACTTAATGGTAAGATCCTCGGGAGTGTGCTGAACAAAGAAACCTTGCAATGCAGGTTCATAGCTACTTGAAAATTGAGTTGCAGGTAGATAGGATAGTGAAGAAGACATTTGGTATGCTTTCTTTTACTGGTCAGTGTATTGAGTAAGGAATTGGGAAGTCATGTTGTGGCTGTATAGACATTGGTTAGGCCACTGTTGGAATATTGCGAGCAATTCTTGTCTCCTTCCTATTGGAAAGATGTTGTGAAACTTGAAAGGGTTCAGAAAAGATTTATGAGGATATTGCCAGGATTGGAGGATTTGGGCTATAGGGAGAGGCTGAACAGGATGGGGATGTTTTCCTTGTAGCGTCGGAGGCTGAGGGGTGACCTTATAGAGGTTTACAAAATTATGTAGGGCATAGATAGGGTATATATCTGGGGTCGGGGAATCCAGAACTAGAGGCCATAAGTTTAGGGTGAGAGGGGAAAGATATAAAAGAGACCTAAGGGGCAACGTTTTCACACAGAGGGTGGTACGTGTATGGAATGAGTTGCCAGAGTAAGCGGTAAAGGCTGGTACAATTGCAACATTTAAGAGGCATTTGGGTGGGTATATAAATAGGAAGGGTTTGGAGGGATATGGGCCGATTGTTGGCAGGTGGGACTAGATTGGGTTGTGATATCTGGTCGGCATGGACAGGTTGGACCGAAGGATCTGTTTCCATGCTGTACACCTCTATGACTCTGTGACTCTATAACGTGGGGAGATGAGAGAGACTGCACTTGAGATCAAGGCTGTGTTTGACCGAGTGTGGCATTAAGGATCTCCAGCAAAACTGCAGTCAATGGGAATCGGGGGTAAACCCTAAACCAGGTTAGCATCAAGAAAATGGTTGCAGTTGTTGGATGTCAATCATCTCAGCTCCAGGACATCTCTAAGCAAGTTCCTCGTGGTGGTGTCCATCTTCAGCTGCTTCACCAATGACCTTCCCTGCATCTTAAGGTCAGAAGTGGGGATGTTTGCAGATGCTTGCAAAATCTTCAGTACCATTCACAATTCCTTGGATACATGCTCATTGGCAACAGGACCTGGACAAAATTCAGGCTTTGGGTGATAAGTGGCAAGTAACATTTATGCCAGGCAAGTGTAAGGCAAGGACTATCCCCAAAAGGAGAGAGTCTAATCATTTCCCCTTGACACACAATGGCATTATTATCAGTCATCCCCTCTGTCAATAGAGACCATGGGTTTCCATTGACCAGAGACTGACTTGGACTTGCCATATATGAATACACTGGTTACAAGAGTGGGTCCAAGACTAGAAATACTAGAAAAACCCATCTCCTGGCTTCAAAGGATTGATCAACTTGTGTACTGTCTACATAATGCACTGCAGCAATTCACCAAGCACCTTCCAAACCGGGGACTTCCACCATTTAGATACAACAAAGGTAACATAATTATGAAGGAACGCTACCACCTATTAGTTCCCTTCCATGCCACCAGTCATCCAGACCTGGAATTACACTTGTTTCTTCACTGTTTCTGGAAGAGCCCTTCTTAACAGCAGTTTGTACCAACATCTCACAGCCTACCACCACCATGCTTTACAATGGAATGATGTGGTTTGGGAAGACAGCTCACTATTATCTTCTTCAGGGTAAATAGGGATGGTCAATAAATGCAGGCCTAGCCAGTAACACTCAGATCCGATGAGTAAATATAAATTACAAAATAAATCAAAAAACTGTGGATGCTGAATATGTGAAACAAACAAAATCAGAAATCAGGCCTAACAGGGCAACTTATCAGCAGAACCTTCAATGAGAATTATAACCCAATTCTCGAGGGCTTCTAACACAAAGAGACTGAGGTAGTGGTTCCCTTCTTCTCTCCACCCTCCACCCCCCCCCCCCCCCAACTCATTTATAATATTTATTGTTGAGGGAGGCACTGTTTGGGAGTATAAGAGTGACAGGAAAGGTTTGAGAAAGTATCTCCAAAGAGGGGTATACAAGGATCAAAAGTGAGATCCCAAACATGCATTTCTGTAACATCTTCAGGTCACACTTGGTAGCCACTTTTTGAGAGGGTCTTTTGGGATGTCAGTTGTGACTTACATGTATTCCTTCGAGGTTTTAGCACATGGCAACTCATTCTCTACTTCCTTAATTCCCCTTCTTGTCCCAACTCCATAGTTTTATGCCCTAGTATAGTAGAGTTTTCTGTGTACACTAGACATACAATTTGCTTTAATAGCTTTTCCTCTGTGGTTTCAGGATCCACGCTGGCATCCAGAAGATTAATACATTTTCCTGGAGACCCTGGGATCTTCCTGGAGTGTTGGTAACCCTAGTTGACTTCTGAGGAAAGGTTGAGTAGATTGGGCCAATGCTCATTGGAGTGGAAAAAAATAAGCAGTGACCTTATTGAAATGTATAAGATCTTGAAGATGCTCATGGGGGAATCTAGAACTAGGTGTCACAGTTTCAGTTCCAATCATAGAATGCCCTCAGTGTGAAAGCAGGCCATTCGGCTCATCGAGTCCAGACTGACCTTCTGAAGAGCATCCCACCCCCCCTTACCCTATCCCTATAATCCTTCAATTCCCATGGCTAACCCATCTAGCCTGCACATCCCTGGACACTATGGACAATTTTGCGCTGGTTCATAGATACTCAGAAATCTGGCACTGGGGATTTTGTTGAAGGCCCCAAATCCCATTCCAGCTTCACACCCTGCCACTAGCCATTTAAGTAGAACAAAATTCCAGTGGCCTTTTCTCAGCACTGGGCTCCTGCAACTTCTCTAACTGGCAGGTGAGCCCTCTGTCACCAACATTGAATTCTGTTGTTAGATTGAAATTAATTTCTGCCTGTAAACCTAGTACAGATCATTCTGCTATAATGCGTGTTTCGTTAACACAAATTCGCTGTAACACGATTGACCATCTGGGGACACTGTTTCTAAGTGTGAACTTTTAAAACATGTTTTAAAAGACTTTAAGTGCTATTTCTAAAGCACTATTTTTCTATGACACGGGGTTGTGCAAGAACACAGCCATCATGTTAGAAGAACTACCTAATGGAGAAAGGCCAATTTTGATGGTATTAGGCAACAACTTTTGAAAGCTGCTTGGGAACAAGTGTTCGCAGGTAAAGGGACGGCTGGAAAATGGGAAGCCTTCAGAAATGAGATAATGAGAATCCAGAGAAAGTATATTCCTGTTAGGGTGAAAGGGAAGACTGGTAGATATAGGGAATACTGGATGACTAAAGAAATTGAGGGTTTGGTTAAGAAAATGAAGCAAGCATATGTAAGGTATAGACAGGATAGGTCGAGTGAATCCTTAGAAGAGTATAAAGGAAGTAGGACTATACTTAAGAGGGAAACCAGGAGGGCAAAAAGGGTACATGAGACAGCTTTGACAAATAGAATTAAGGAGAATCCAAAGAGTTTTGACAAATATATTAAGGACAAAAGGGTAACTAGGGAGAGAATAGGCCCCTTAAAGATCAGCAAGGCAGCCTTTGTGTGGAGTCGCAGAAAATGGGGGAGATACTACATGAATATTTTGCATCAGTATTTACTGTGGAAAAGGATATGGCAGATATAGATTGTAGGGAAATAGATGTTGACATCTTGCAAAATGTCCATATTACAGAGGAGAAAGTGCTGGAGGTCTTGAGACAGGTAAAGGTGAATAAATTCCCAGGACCTGATCAGGTGTACCCGAGAACTCTGTGGGAAGCCATAGAAGTGATTGCTGGGCCTCTTGCTGAGATATATGTAACATCAATAGTCACAGGTGAGGTGCAGGAAGACTGGAGGTTGGCTAACGTGGTGCCACTGTTTAAGAAGGGCGGTAAGGACAAGCCAGGGAACTACAGACCCATGAGCCTAACGTCGGTGGTGGGCAAGTTGTTGGAGGGAATCCTGAGGGACAGGATGTACATGTATTTGGAAAGGCAAGGACTGATTAGGGATAGTGAACATGGCTTTGTGTGTGGGAAATCATGTCTCACAAACTTGATTGAGTTTTTTGAAGAAGTAACAAAGAGGATTGATGAGGGCAGAGCAGTACTTGTGATCTATATGGACTTGAGTAAGGCATTCGACAAGGTTCCCCCTGGGAGACTGATTAGCAAGCTTAGATCTCATGGAATACAGGGAGAACTAGCCATTTGGATTCAGAACTGGCTCAAAAGTAGAAGACAGAGGGTGGTGGTGGAGGGTTGTTTTTCAGGCTGGAGGCCTGTGACCAGTGGAGTGCCACAAAGATCTGTGCTGAGTTCTCTACTTTTTGTCATTTACATAAATGATTTGGATGCGAACATAAGAGGTAGAGTAAGTAAGTTTGCAGATAACATTAAAATTGGAGGTGTAGTGGACAGCGAAAAGCGTTACCTCAGATTACAACAGGATCTGGACCAGATGGGCCAATGGGCTGAGAAGTCCTAGATGGAGTTTAATTCAGATAAGTGCAAGGTGCTACATTTTGGGAAAACAAATCTTAGCAGGACTTATATACTTTATGGTAATTTCCTCGGGAGTGTTGCTGAACAAAGAGACCTTGGAGTGCAGGTTCATAGCTCCTTGAAAGTGGAGTCACAGGTAGATAGGATAGTGAAGAAGGCATTTGGTATGCTTTCCTTTATTGGTCAGAGTATTGAGTACAGGAGTTGCAAGGTCATGTTGCGACATTTAAAAGGCATTTGGATGGGTATATGAATAGGAAGGGTTTGGAGGGATATGGGCCAGGTGCTGGCAGGTGGGACTAGATTATGTTGTGATATCTGGTCAGCATGGATGGGTTGGACCGAAGAGTCTGTTTCCATGCTGTACATCTCTTTGACTCTATGACTATTTGGGAAAAGGTCATCTCCCTCCAGCTCAATCTCAGTGCATATCCCATCTGCTCTATAGAGGGCCTGCTATCAGGCAAAAGCCACTAAAGGTGCTGTTACTGGTGTTGCTCCTATTTCTGATGCTGGTGTTGTGGCTTGTGGCTTCTCCTCTTGCCCTTGAGTAAGGATGAAAGTTGCTCCCATGCTGTGGTGAAGGCTGGCAACATGGAAATGCACAGCCAATAGTGAGTGAAATAGTAGACGCATGAAATGGTTTTGATGAGGTTGGCAGCCGCCTGTCAAGCACTTTCCGATCACAGAGCAGTTTTGAACATCAGTTTGTCAAAAGTGAAAGCTGGTGCTCTTCAGTGTAATTGATCAAAGCCTTTCCAGTTCGCCAGTTTCACTGAAGCAACACTTCTCACTGTGCACTTGCCTCAAGGACCTTGGTGAATTACTCCTAGCCAGGAACCAGGTTCCATGGCTGGAAAACTCCAGGATTCAGGGCTAAAAGACCTTCTGCTCGGCTGTCACAAGCTGTTAGGTACATATTTAAGAGCACATTGGAATCATATGCAATAAGATATTGTGACAAGCTGTTTAATTTCTTACATGACAGATCCAAGGAGTATCTCTCCTGCTTAAATGCTGCCCCTAGCAGATAGCCAGATGAGGGCAGTATCACATCAAGGTTTTGATCTGACATTACTTCTGGGACTCCTCCAGTTAGTGCACCCCTAAACTATCTCCCACATCCTGTACATCACAAGAGCATGCACATTATGAAGAATGCAGTTGCAATTTAAGTGTTGTACCATTACTAGGCTTCAAACTTTAGGTTGGATGGGAAGGCCTAAGAGAGGACACAGAAAAGGTTTACAAGAATGTTTCTGGGGATATTGGACTTCAGTAATGTAGATGAGTTGGAAAAGCTGGGGTTGTTTTCTGTAGAGTAGAAATGGTTGAGAAGAGATCTGGTAGCTGTGTTCAGAATTACAAAGTTT
Organism: Hemiscyllium ocellatum; assembly: GCF_020745735.1. Classification (NCBI taxonomy): domain Eukaryota; kingdom Metazoa; phylum Chordata; class Chondrichthyes; order Orectolobiformes; family Hemiscylliidae; genus Hemiscyllium; species Hemiscyllium ocellatum. The sequence continues at coordinate 38,515,746 of NC_083401.1, forward strand.
CTACATAGCGTAATTCGTGGGAAACTGTTCTCTTTATGGGAATGGTCAAGAGCCAGATGACACACACTTCGGTGACAAAACTACAAAAGATGTCATTTATTGGGCCAAATGGCCTGTTTCCATACTGTAGGGATTCTATGATCTATGAAATCTTTTTTTAAAGCTGCAAATGATGATGATTTGAAAGTGCATCACCTAAAAGGATGGTGGAGGAAGTCTACTGAGGTTTTCAAAATGGACTTTGCTAAGTACAGGGAGGGAAAATGATGGCAGGCTAGAGAGAAATTAAATTGGATGGAATTGAATTGGATGATTTATTGTCACTTGTATTTAATAAATAAATATAGTGAAAAATTTAATATGTTTCCACACTCCAGCACCATTTTGAGTTTCAGAAAATATTAAGATATAGAATATAACTAAAAACAGAGCTCTTCCTCCTATTTGGACTCCTCTCACCATGGAGAGGGGGGATAGGTCTCCACAAAGGGCTCCAAACCCATCAATGTCCCTGCATCACAGTCCATTCCAGGAGTTCTGCTCCGGGCCTACCACATCACTGCTGATGCAACCACTGCTCTTGTTGATCAGCAGGAATACCGATTCCAGCCTATCACGTTGCTGCAGCTGAAGCCCAGCATCCCAATTCCAACGTCATCTGCAGAGTCTGCCTTCTCCACTCTCCCAGAGGCCCACCTGCTGTCACCACCATCGTGAAGGCCAGTGTCGCTGCCATCGCCTCGAGTCCTGCGCTGGGTTATAACATTTCAGTGCCATCCCTCGGTGCCTACACTCATTGCCATCGTGATTTCTCTGAGGGCTCACTATCCCCGAGGAACTAACTCTTGCTGTCGCTGCTGCACATGCTCGGGAGGCTGGGCCCGTTCTCACCTTGCCGAAGACAATGGAAAGGCTTTTAAAGAGAAAAAAGAAGAAAAAAAGAAAAAGAAAAGAGCAAAAGTAAAAAGCAAAAGTAAAAAGCAAAAAAGGAAACAAAGCTTGGATGCAGTGCTGCTACTCCGCCGCCATCTTGAAAATTGGGTATTGGAGAGTGGGAGTAGCATGGATTCATTGGGCCAAATATCCTTCTTCTGTGCGGTAAATATTCTCTACTTTTGTAATAGAATCATTGAAACATAGAAGACAGAGCAGGATAGGCCATTCAACCTCTCAAGTCTGCTCCACCATTCAATATGATTATGGCTGATCATAAAACTCAATGCCCTCCCTTCAGATTCCTTGATCCCTTTAGCCACAAAAGCCGTATCTACCTCCTTCTTCAAACATTTTTTGTGGCAGTGAATTCCACAGGCTCACCATTCTTTGGGTGAAGAAATTCTATCTTATCCCAATCCTAATCACTTATCCAATACCATCTCTCTTTTAATATAGATTTGCTTCAGTACCTCCTTCTCACTAAACCCTATGTTCCCCATCAAGTACGGTAAGTTTTTCATGTCCTCCCTTGTGAAGACAGAAGCAAAATATGAATTTAGTTCTCCATTATAAATTCCCCTGTTTCTGACCATATGGGATCTATATTAGTTTGTGGCAATCTTCTTCTTTTACCATACCCATAGAAACATTTACAGTCGGTTCTTATGTACACTGCAAGCTTACTAGCATACTCTATTTTCCCCTCCTTAATCAATCCTAAGATCTGTTGTCTTTTTCTTGCTAATTTGTATGCCTCTTTTTGCAACTAACACTAAGTCAAGCTTCGCTTGTCAGCCATTTTGCCCACTGTTTTCTTCGCATTTTTGCATCAGACAAAGATAAACAATGTTTGTTGTTCACCCATTTGCTCTTTGAATGTTTGCCATTGCCTACCCACTCTTAGTAACATTTCCCAATCCATCATTGCCAAATCACGCCTCCATTGCCCACACAATCAATTTAGATTTAATCAAGTTGACAGTCCAGGGTTAATAACAATGGGTATTTATGCCTGCACTGTTTTCTCACTAGATTCATACCTCCACAGCTTCACACTGTGCATTCCTACAGTGTGGAAGCGGGCCATTCAACCCATCGAGTCCACACCAACCCTGTAACCCTGCATTTCCCATGTCTAATCCACCTGGCCTGCACATCCTGGACATTAGGCATAATTGAACATGACCAATACATTTAATCTGCACATTTTTGGATCGTGCTAGGAAACCCATTCAGACACAGACAGAATGTGCAAACGCCACACAGACAGTCACCTAAGGTTGGAATCGAACCATCATAGTTTCCCTGATTAAGAGTCGGGAACCGAGTGTCAGAATTAACTACCTTTACAGTTTTCACCTTGATGAAGAATTCTAGCATATTGTGGTCACTCATCCTCAAGGGGTCTCTCACAACCATATTACCCATTATTCCTTTCTTGCTGCACAATATGCAGTCTAAGATGGCTTGTTCTGTAGTCGGTTCCTCAATGTATTGGTCCTCAACAGGATTATGGCTAATTTGATTCTATATGCAGATTAAAGTAACCAACAATTACAGATGTTTCTTTACTGTAAGCATCTCTAATTTCCTGTTTAATGCTAATTCCAACATACCATTACAGCTTGGTGATCAATGTACCACACCCACTAATGTTTTTTGTCGCTCCTTGGTATTTCTCAATTCTAGAAGAATTAAAGTAGGGATAATGGAAAAAAAAACTCAAACAAAATGATATGAAATGGCAGGACTTTAAAAATGTACTTTTACTCAGGTTTCACTAACAGGTTAACCAACATTAAAAGACAATGGAATAAATCATTAAAAGGAAAATTATGACTGTAGTCATAGAAGGAAATGCTAGACAAAACAGCCAAGTTTAAGAATGATAGGTTCAGATGGATTGCAGCTGGACAGCAGGTGGATTTCTGGGGCAGCAGGGTGACTCAGTGGTTAGCACTGCTGCCTCACAGTGCCAGTACCCTGGGTTCAATTCCAACCTCCAGTCTGTGTGGAGTTTGCACATTCTCCCTGTATCTGTGTGGGTTTCCTGCCACGGTCCAAAGATGTGTTAGTGAGGTGGATCGGCCAAACTAAATTGCCCCATAGTAGCCAGGCATATGTAAGCTAGGTGGATTAGCCATGGGAAATGCAGGATTACAGGGATGGGATGGATCTCGATGGAATGTTCCTTGAAGGGTTGGTATTGACTTGATAAGCTGAATGGCCTGCTTCCACACTGTCGGATTTCTATGAAACTGTGGAACTATGTATCTACTGAGAATACAGCGCACAGGCATGAATATCTATGATTATTAACCCTGAATTGTCAACTTGATTAAATCTGAATTGGTTTTGTGTGCAATGGAAAACATATCATTATTGAAGATAGACACTTCACCAAAATTTGAACTTTAGGAGCAAGTTTTACCCTGCCTCTAATTATGGCAGAACAGGTCTGGAATATTTTTAATCAACATGTTCAAATATGCTATGACACCCTCTGGAGCAGATAGGACTGGAACCTGGGCTTCTGAGGTCTACCACACTACCACTGCACCACAAGACCTTCTGAGTAGTGCTAGAATGTCGACTCTGAATGCACAGTATAGGATCTTATTCAATTCAGAGCATGCAGTTATTGTAGCAGAAATGTCTTGATGTAAACATCAGGTGAGGACTTACTTATCCATACTTAGGGCGGCATGGTGGCTCAGTGGTTAGCACTACTGCCTCACAGCACCAGGGTCCCAGGTTCATTTCCAGCCTCAGTTGACTGTGTGGAGTTTGCACATTCTCCCCATGTTTCCTCCGAGTGCTCCGGTTTCTTCCCACAGTCCAAAGATGTGCAGGTTAGGTGAATTGGCCATGCTAAGTTGCCCATAGTGCTAGGTGCATTCGTCACAGGGAAATGGGTCAGGGTGGGTTGCTCTTCCGCGGGTCGGTGTGGACTGGTTGGGCCGAAGGGCCTGTTTCTGCACTATAGGAAATCTAATAAAATATTCAACCAATTCATAGATAATGAGTAGCCACATGGGCAGAATACTGGAACCATTGGACCAAGAGGAGCCATGTACTTTAAATGAGGAGATTAAAATAGATAACTAAAATATTTATAGAAGATAAATTCACTGTGCCAACATTCAGCATCAGTGAAGAAGAGTGATTAACAATATCTGAATTGAAAAGTCAGTATTTTCTGAGCTACAGGTGTATGCCTGTATATATTTTTGTTTCCATTCAAGCAAAGATAAACTTTCATATCATCATATCCCAAGACAATCCATTTACCTTCATTGCAGTAATTGATATATGCCAGGTTTTATTTACACACCTAATTAATTAGGGATTTGCACAAAGAGGATTTAAATACATTTTAATAATAACAGTAATATTAAATACACCCAATATTTAAAGCCAAAATATTTCAAGTGATAGAGAATACTCTTATTTAACCGTTAATAAATTAAGCAGGCAAAAGCAAGAGAAGGATTAGAGTAGTGGTGTCAATTCCTGTTTATGATCTGCTTCTCTCCTCTTGAGCTTAATGCAATTCCAGTCCACTAATCAAGAGCTGAATTTGTAGTATTTCTTCCAGAGAATCGTTCAATGAGATAACGGATGGTCTTCTTTAAGTCCACACACGCGCATGCGTGCACACACACACATACACGCACTTTGTTGTTCATTAATCCATTGTGTTCACAGAATTTACATTGGCTTACTAACCTCCTTAAAGTGGGCACACTAATCCCCCTTGAAGCAGCTCACCAATCTTCTTATGAATGGTTTTAATAATCATTCAAAAAAACGTTCTCAACAGTCTCCTTAAGGTAAGATTATTGGTACCTTAAAAATGGACACACCAATCTTCTTAGAGTGGACTCACCAGCCTTCTTTATGTCACAAAAATATCTAAATATAAGCACCACCAACTTAAGAAGCCAGTTAATTGTGATTCTTTATGCTACTAATAAAGTTTGAACTCATGATAATGTCTCTTAGGAAATCATTGTTTTACATATTAACTTTTGTTGAGTTTGAGTTTCCAGGGTTTCGCATTGTGCTTGGTCCTTCAGTCCTTTGCTTGATCTTCCTTCTGATGCTCAAGGCTTGCATGTGGAACTTTGCTCTATGCTTATATCTTACAAATGACGTGCACTTCATCATATGCTTCTGTGCAATGAAGAAAACCCAGTCAATATAAAACCATGGTTTAAAGAAGGCACTCATATTCATATTTTGAGGAGGGAGGCAATAGCCTAGTGGTATTATTCCTGAATTGTTAATCCAGAGACCCAGGCAATGATCTGGGGATCGGGGTTCAAATCCTGCCAAGGCAGATGGTGGAATTGGAATTAAATAAAAATCTGAATCAATTGCCAATTGTCAGGGGAAAAGCCCATCTGGTTCACTCATGCCCTTTAGGGAAGGAAACTGCCATCCTTACCTGGTCTGGCCTACATGTGACTCCAGACTCACAGCAATGTGGTTGACTCTTAGACTAGTACTCTGGCCAATTAGGGATGGGCAATAAATATTGGCCTAGTCAGGGATACCCTCATCCCATAAATGAATAAAAAAAGAAAATTTCCACATGCAAAAGTTCACAATCTCCACAAGATAAGGTGCATTCACAGGAACACAATTAATTAAAACATTCACACCGAGCTGAAGAAGTAGATGAAGATAAATGGGCGGCACGGTGGCACAGTGGTTAACACTGCTGCCTTACAGAGCCAGAGACCCAGGTTCGATTCCCACCTCAGGCGACTCTCTGTGTGGAGTTTGCACATTGTCTGCGTGGGTTTCCTCCAGGTACTCCGGTTTCCTCCCACAATCCAAAAATGTGCAGGTTAGGTGAACTGGCCATGCTAAATTGCCTGTAGTGTTAGGTGAAGGGGTAAATGGTGGGTTGTGCTTTGATGGGTCGGTGTGGACTTGTTGGGGTGAAGGGCCTGTTTCCACACTGTGACTAATCTAATCTAATCATAAAATATCTGTCAAAGGATTGTTTAGAGAGGGGGGGGGTGGAATAGGCCTAAAATTTAGAGACAACTTTGAGGAGTTTACAGCACCAATGATTGAAGGTCTGTCCACTATTTGTAAATCAAAAGAAGTGAGGGTGAATGAGAGTTCTTGTACAGTTATAGGAATGGATAACGTACAAAAGTAGTTAGAGTTAGATGCTAGAAGAAATTTGCAAACCAGCATACAAATGTTAAAATTGATGTACAAGTGAGCCAGGAAAATGAGCAATTACAGGGGCAATGGACAAATGGAATTTTTTGTAAGTCAGGACAAGGGTAGCAGAATTTTTTGACTTGATTTGATTTGGGACAGCACGGTGGCTCAGTGGTTAATACTGCTGCCTCACAGCACCAGGGACCTGGATTTGATTCCAACCTCGGGTGACTGTCTGTGTAGAGTTTGCATGTTCTCCCTGTGTCTGTGTGGATTTCCTTTTGTTACTCCGGTTTCATCCCAAAATTCAAACATGTGCAAGTTAGGTGACTTGGCCAAACTAAATTGCCCATAGTGTTCAGAGATGTGTAGATTGGGTGCATTAGTCAGGGGTTAAATTTAGTTGAGAGTGTGGTGCTAGAAAAGCACAGCAGGTCAGGCAGCATCCAAGAAGCAGGAGAATCAACATTTCAGGTTTCCTGATGAAGGGCTTGTGCCCGAAACATCGATTCTCCTGCTCCTGGGATGCTGCCTGACCTGCTGTGCTTTTCCAGCACTACACTCTTGACTCTGATTTCCAGAATCTGCAGTCCTCACTTTCTCTAGGGGATAAATGTAGAGTGGGTTACTGTTCAGAAGGTCGGTGTAGACTTCTTGGGCCAAAGGGCCTGTTTCCACACTGTAGGGATCCTATGATCTATTGTTGTCACATGTACTCAGGTACAGTGAAAAGTTTTGTTTGCGTACAGTACAGGTGGGTCATACCAAACAAAGGTCATAGTTTTTGATTAAATTAAGTTAATGGAGAGGCAGATGTGAATAAGAGGCTACTTGAAGAACATTTCAACAGAACCTGATATAAGGAAGGCTGATGAGCCAGCGGAACTTGGGCTTTGTTGAAATTAATGTGCCCAAGCAACCACCACCATAAAGTACAAATTATGCTTACCTCATATCCCGAGACAAACCATCAGCCCGTGATCACAAACTCTCTCCAGTTCTTCTCCTACCCCAACCCATTTCCAGGACCTATGCCAGGGATCCCACTGAAGAGACAATGACCCAAATTCAATTAGATCACATGGGTAAGCATGGGCGGTTGCTTGCAGCAAATGCTGAATTGAAATGCAAGGTCCATTTTGGGGACAACATTGAACCTTTTTTTTTGACTTTGGTAGCACTCCACCAATTACACATATAAACAGGCCATGACAGATTTCTACTCACAGGTATAGGTTGGTGCACAGTGCTGAGCACTTTCAACATCAGGATGAAAATCTTCTCACTATATTCCTTCTCTCTCTCCCAGTGCTCCCTCCAAATGTTCATTGTGAAACGTTCCTTTCAAACCTTATTAATTCCCCTCTTGTAATGTGTTCACAACATGAATTTAGCCACGTGTACTAACCCAAAGCTTCAGTCCTGTTCATGAATTGTTTAGCTTTTATTCATCTGTGTGCTGAGTCTTTCTTTCCTCATCAGGCTTGCTGCATATGGAATCTGAAAGAATGGGAGAGAGAGAGAGAGACAGGGAGACAGACGATGAATTAGAGCACAAGATAACGAGGAGGTCACCAACAAGAAAGGGTATGACTATTTATGTTCTCTAAATGGATTTTGAAAAGCCATTTCATCACAGGAGATTGTGTGAACACTGAGACTGCATAGAATTGGAGGTAAACTTGAGCTGAATTGCCATGCTTGGATGTGCCAGTGTTGGACTGGGATGGACAAAGTTAAAAATCACACAACACCAGGTTATAGTCCAACAGGTTTATTTGGAAGCACTAGCTTTTGGAGCGCTGCTCCTTCACCAGATGGTTGTGGAGGTTGAGATCATGTTCACAGACTTTATAACCAAAGGAGTCCAGTGTCACGGAAATGTGATACAGTCAACAATCTTAGCTTCAAACTTTCATCTTTAATAATGGGTTATGCTGGTTTCTGTACTTTGATATGTAAATCCCAAAACTTCTTTTAAAGTACATTCTCAAGATAGCACAGGTTTTTAAACAAGTGGGTGTGAGGTCTGTCTGTGTCCCAATGCTATGTCAGACTGACAAACCCTCTGTATAGTTTTACAGAGTTGTAAATGGATTCTTTCAGTTTTTGAGCAAAAGAAAATGTAATTCTGCAGAAACAAATTCACCCCATAAGCTCATATGTGTGTGCATGTCGGAGCGACAGATTGAGTGTGCATGTGAGTATGTGCGTGTGGATGTGAGTGCACATGATATGTACAGTCTATATGTATGTGCATGTGTGTAATATATGTGTGGGGAGGTGTACGTGTGTGCACATATGAGAGAGTGCTTGTGTATGAGTGAGGGTGTGTGTGTGTGTGTTTGTGTACGCGTGTTTGTGTCATGCTTGGGGTCACCTCTAGTGTGACATGAACTCAAGGTCCTCATTGAGGCCATTCCCATGGGTACCGAACTTTGCTACCAACTTCTGCTCAGCCACTCTGCGTTGTTGCTTGTCCCAAAGTCCGCCTTGGAGGATGGTCACCTGAAGGTCCAAGGCCAAATGTCCTGGACCAATTAAGTGTTCCCCGACTGGGAGAGAACACTCCTGAATGTTGATCATTGTGCGGTGCCCATTCATCCATTGCGCGGTGCCCATTCATCCATTGCCATAATGCCTGTTCGGTCTCGCCAATGTACCATGCCTCAGGGCTTCCTTGCCTGTAGATTATCAGATAGACCACGTTGGCCGAGTCACATGAGTACTCGCCACATAATGGTGGGAGGTGTCCCCACATGTAATAGTGTTACCAGTATCGATATTCTGATACGTCTTGCAGTAGCTGCTGTGGCAGGGTTGGACGGTGTTGTTGTCCTGAAGGCTGGGCAGTTTGCTACAAATTATGATCTGTTTAAGGTTTTGTGGTTGTTTAAAGGCGAGAGGTGGAGGCGCGGAGAAGGTCTTATTGAGGTGCTCATCCTCATTGATAATGTGTTGCAGGCCGCGAAGAACATGGTGAAGTTGTTTGGCTCCTGGGAAGAGCTGGACAATGAAGGCTACCCTGTCAGTTGCAGCCTGTGTCTGTCTCCTGAGGAGGTCATTATGGTTTCTTGCTGTGGCACATCGGAACTGGCAGTCGATGAGTTGATCATCGTACCCTGTTCTTATGGGGGTCATCCTTGAGCACTTTCAAGTGTCCGTCACGTTCTGCCTCATCCGAACAGACCCTGGGTATGCATAGGGCTTGTCCGTAGGGGATGGCTGTCTTAATATGTTTGGGTGGAAGCTGGAGACGTGCAGCATTGTGAGGTTAACGGTAGGTTTGCGGTACAGTGAGGTGCTGAGGTGCCCTTCTTTGATGGAGATGCACGTATCCAAGAATGAGACGGACACTAAAGAGTAATCCATGGTAAGTCTGATGGTGGGATGGAACTTGTTGATATCACTGTGTAGTTTCCCCGCTCCTCCACCTCTCGCCTTTAAATAACCAACAAACTTCAAACAGATCACGATCTGTCGCAAACTGCCCAGCCTTCAGGACAACACCATACAACCCTGCCATAACAGCCACTGCAAGACATGTCAGAGTATCGACACAGGTAACACTATTACGCCTCTCATCATATACGCGTCGAGTACTCATGTGACTTGGCCAACGTGGTCTATTTCATAAGCTACAGGTAAGGATGTCCTGAGGCACAGTACCTTGGTGCGACCAGACACTACACCAATGGATGAATGACACAGCACAACAATTAACAGACAGGAGTGTTTCCTCTGAGTTGGGCGGACTTCGGGACAAGCTGAGCAGAATCTGATAGCAAAGTTCGGTACCCATGGGAATAGCCTCAACCAGGACCTTGGGTTCATGTCACACCAAAAGTGACCCCACTGTACAATGCACACACACATACACACACAGACAGACAGCAAGTCACACACACACACACATGCACACACCCACCTTCATACACAAGCTCTCTCTCATATGCATACACCTACACCCCCCACGCTCACACCAACACAAGCACCCTCTCACACATACCTCATCACACTCACACGCACACTTAATCAAGCTTACAAACATACATAAAACATAGCAGATAGTGCATTACAGCGAAGTACAGACCCTTCAGCCCTCGATGTTGCATCGACCCATGGAATCAATCTGAAGTTCATCTATCCTACACTACTCCCTTTTCACCTATATGTTTATCCAATGACCATTTAAATACCCTTAAAGTTGGTGAGACTACTACTGTCGCAGGCAGTGCGTTCCATGCTCATTCTACTCTCTGAGTAAAGAAACTACCTCTGACGCCTGACCTATATCCATCACTTCTCAATTTAAAGCTATGTCCTCTTCTGCTAGCCATCACCATCCGAGGAAAATATACACACACGTTCTATCACGTGCAGTCACACCCACATGCACACAGCCACATGCACACACATATAAGCTTATGGGGTGAATTTGTTTTTGCAGAATTACATTTTATTTTGCTCAAAAATTGCATGAATCCATGTAAAACTCTGTAAAACTATAGAGAGGGTTTATCAGACTGACATAGCATTGGGACACAGACAGACTTCACACCCATTGTTTAAAATGCTGAGTTATCTTGAGAATATAATTTTAAAGAAGTTCTGGAATTTACATATCAAAGAACAGAAACCAGCATATCCCATTACAAATGATGAAAGTTTGAATCGAAGATTGTTTGCTGTATCACATCTCTGCGACACTGGACTCCTTTGGCAATAAATTCTGTGAACATAATCTTAACCTTCACAGCCACCTGGTGAAGGAACGGCACTCTGAAAGTTAGTGCTTCCCAAATAAACCTGTTGGACTATAACCTGGTGTTGAGTGATTTTTAACTGTGATGAGTTGATGACTGATTGGGAGATAAGGCTCAGAGAGTAGAGTGGGAAAGTACTTTGACAATGTGACAAGTAATGTTTTGACTGATTGGCTAGGGAGAAATGCTGCAAATGGCATGAGGCCATCCATTATGGGTCTAAGAAAGGAAAATTGGAATACTTTCATAGTGGTGAGAGACTAGGTGGATAGGGGACAAATTAGTTCAGGTAGTAATAGAAAACAGGTTGTAATGATTCTGTCCCCGACTGCCCCGCATTTCTGAAGAAGGGTCAATGGATCCGAAATGTTAGCACGCTTTCTCTCCACAGATGCTGCCAGACTTGCTGTTATTGTCCCCGACATTTAAGTTCCCTGGGTAATATCCAGCTCCATTAACTGGGGGTAATAATAAGTATCAAGTGCCATTTCATGCAGATGCACAAGGCACCCATTTAACTAAAGGAGGAGTAAAGGAATTCAGGTGTCCATGTACATAAATTATTGTAAAGGTACAAATAGTATTCAGAAAGGTGAATGGAAGGTCAGGCATTATTCCAATGGGGTTGAGAGGTGGGGGTGGAATTTGCTTTCACTTGGTCAGAAACCAGTTGTGAATGCTGAATTGTGGATGTCACAGAATAGGAACATATATGAAGGAGACGCAGCACAGTTTCTCGGGAATGATACTTGGAACCGAAAGGCCGAAATTAGGAAGACAGCTTGCATAAACCTACGTTGTTTTATACTGTTTAGAATGTTGGGATGTAATTTAATTGAGTTTTAAAACGATAAAAGAATTTGAATGAGTTGATTCAGAAAAAAAGCTTTTGTCTCTGGTGTGGGAAGCAGAACAAAAGAAGACAAAATTAGAGCTAGGCCCTTTGGGAGTGAAATCACAAATGCTTTTTCACTCAAAAAATACCGGTTACGTGAGATTCTCTCCCCCAGCAGGCTGTGCATGTGGGTCAATTGAATTTGTCAAGACTGCAGTTGGCAGAATATCATTAGGGAAGGGATACCCATTAAAGACAGATTAATGGAGTTAAATGACAGAACATCTATGATTTTATTGAATGTTGGAATAGGTTGAAGAGACTGAATAATGTACTCTTGTCCCTCTGTATATTCCCACTTAAAATGGGCCAAATGTTATTCCAATTTTTGAGAGAATGCAGGTTCGTAGAATCCCTACAGTGTCAAAGTAAGCTATCCAACCCATTGAGTCCTCACCAACCCTCCAAAGAGCATCCTACCCCCTACCCTACCCCCGACCCTGCATTTCCCATGGCTAATCCACCTCAGCTGCATTTCCCTGGGAACTATGGAGAAAGTGATGACTGCAGATGCTGGAGAGTCAAGTCGAAAATTGTGGTGCTGGAAAAAGCACAGCAGGTCAGGCAGCATCTGAGGGGCAGAAGAGTCATCATTAGTCCTTCATCAGGGATGTGGAGAGGAAAGGAGGCTGAGAGATAAAAAAAAGGAGGTGGGGGTAAGGCTGGGTAGAAGGCAGTTGCAATGGTGGTAGGAAGTGATAATGATAGGTCGGTGGGGAGGGTGGAGTGGACAGGTAAAAAGGAAGATGGACAGGTAGGTTAGGTCAAGAGGGCATTGCCAAGTTAGAAGTTTGGATCTAGAATAAGGGAGACTTGGAAATTGGTGAAGTCAATGATGCCATATGGTTATAGGGTCCCAAGGCGAAAGATGAGGTCTTCTTCCTCCATTTGGCAGGTGGCTTTGTTTTGGTGGTGGAGAAGGATTTGCATGTCCTTGGGGAAGTTGAAGTGGTCAGCCACAGGGCATTTGGGTTGTTTGGTGCGTGCAGACCTGAGATGTTCCCTGAACTGCTCTGCGAGTTGCCGCCCTGTTTCCCCAATGTAGAAGAGACCACGTCAAGAGCAACAGACACACTAAGTGAGATAGGAGGATGTTCAAGAAAATCTCTGCCAGATTTTAAATGATCCTTTAGGGCCTTGGACGGAGGTGAGGGGGGAGGTGTGGGCAAAGGTCTTGCACCTCGTGTGGGTGCAATGGAAAGTGCCAGATGTAGAGGGTGGGTTGGTGGGGAGTGTGGACCTAATAACTGTCATGGAGGGAATGGTCTCTGCGGAATGCAGATAGGGGTGGGGCGGGCAATTTACCATGTCGAAAGTGGGTATTGCAGATGCTGGAATTAGAGTCAAGATTAGAGTGGTGTTGGAAAAGCACAGCAGGTCATTCGAGGAGCAGAAAAATCAATGTTTGGGCAAAAGCCCTTCATCAGGAATTCCATCATGAAACATCAATCTTCCTGCTCCTCAGATGCTGCCTGACCTGCTGTGCTTTTCCAGCACCACTCTAATCTTGAGGGCAATTTACCATGTCAATCCACCTAACCTGCACATCTTTGGACTGTGGGAAAAAAATCAGAACAGCTGATGGAAACCTGCACAGACTCAGGAAGAAAGTGCAAACTCCACACAGAAAGTCACCTGAGGCTGGGGTCCCTGGCATTGTGAGGCAGCAGTGCTAACAACTGAGCCACCATGCCACCCCCGAAAGTTATTTAGGTTTCTTCAGAATGTACCTACTGGACTGAACCTCTGCAATAATAGATCATATTTTATAAATCAGATCTTTAGTTTATCTAGTGGTGTGTTAAACACTTTGTAAGTGTTTCACGGGGCTACGATTCTGCTGTCAGTAAAGGGAACTAATTTTTGGTACCTAAGTACTGACAGCAGATCATAGAAGCACTTGTTAACAAGCTAACTTACTTAAGGTGTAAATGTAAAAACACTTTAAAAGGACATGTAGCACACAAAGAGGAATAAATAGAAAATGAAAACAATAACAAAATCTTTTCCAGGATCTCATGTGGAAATTCTCTTCTCCCCCAGTTCCTTTTGTGCATTTTTAAAAACCAAAGCATGATGTTACCTAATTGTCCCTTCTTGCCTTACCTCATTTTGTCTTTTACTCTTTATCTATATTCAACCTTAACTGTGAACTCACTGAATTCCTCCCACAGTTCAAACATGAGCAAGTTAGGTGGATTGGCCATGATAAATTATCCAGTGTGTTCAGGGATCTGTAGGTTAGATGCACCAGCCATGAGTTACCAGAGATGGGTTGGATGCACTTCACAGGATTGGTGTAGACTTGTTGGGATGAATGGCTTGTTTCCACACTGGGGATTCTATATTTTAAAATAAAAGCCATGTAGAACGGAGAGCTTTCCAGTTCAGGTATGTTTTTCTGCTGGACTGGCTGCTCTTTTCTGAGATATCTGCAGTATCCTCTGATTAAAAGAGATAAAATCAGAAAAGTGGGTGAAGGCATGCCTTTGTGAACATTCAGGAAGCACAGCATTTGACTTGGTGTAACTGGTTACTGTCGATATTGAACTTGCTGGCCCATGCTGCCAGGATTCATGTGTGAATCACTGGATGGGCTACACAGAATCTAACAAAGTACCATCTTGTCTGAGGGGAGGATTTTTATTACACTGTCAGCTTCTCTGATCTTACTTCAAATTCTTCAGCCAATGCACAGGCGGAATCATAATTCTTTTATTTGTTCCATGGGGAATGCTAAGCTGAATTGCTCAGCCTGCAGAATACCTTAATTATTGGGTCCTGTACTGTCTTCACAACTTGGTTTCTAACTGTAAAAATCACTTGTAAAAGCATATTTTCAGATTTCAGCTGTTAGAACTTAATTGAATGTTAACCCTTTGTTATGTTCCGCATAATGGATGGGGATTGTCCCAAAACTTGTTTCATTTGGGGGACAAAATGTGGAGCCTGATTTTGGATGGTCTATGACCAATCTGTTCAGCTACTGATCCTAGAGACTTAATAATCATTGTCTGCTCCCTTTTGAAATAAGTTAGTGATGTGATCTGGATTCTTCAGCAAATCCATGAGCACTAAGAAAAGTTTTAGGAGTTCAAATGAACCCTTGTAGGGGTGCAGGACAGCCCCCTGCAATGTGACAGATATCAAAACTGTTCTCAGATACTGGCCTTACTTAGTTGGCTTCAACACCACTATATAACGCGGCTCCTGCACCTCCCCCCACACACACACACACACACACACACACACACACACACACACACACACACACACACACACACACACACACACACCATTTGTTTGAGAGCTTCTGGATGTATTGCAGCTCCTACTACTGATGTCTGTTCTATTGGGAAGGAAGTTGTGGGGGTCACAAAATAGACATCCATTGCTCATCAGTCTAAGTTAAGTAAGACTAGAGTACAAACATCAATCAAGTCATTTCCGGGCCCAGTTAGTGTAAGAGGTTAACACTTTACAATCTGTATCCCTCAGTCACTTCCTGATATCACAGAGGTGACCAGTTTCATTCGTCTGTTCCAATCAAAGGCATTTTTGCTTCTTGCTCCAGTTCTTGGAGAGGAACCCAGTAATTAAGGTATTCTGCAGGCTGAGCATTTCAGCTTAGCATTCCCCATGGAACAAAGAAAAGATTTATGATTCCGCCTGTGCATTGGCTGAAGAATTTGAAGTAAGATCAGAGAAGCTGACAGTATAATAAAAATCCTCCCCTGAGACAAGATGGTAATTTGTTAGATTCTGTGTAGCCCATCCAGTGATTCACACATGAATCCTGGCAGCGTGGGCCAGCAAGTTCAATATCGACAGTAACCAGTTACACCAAGTCAAATCCTGTGCTTCCTGAATGTCCACAAAGGCATGCCTTCACCCACTTGACCACTAGCAAGAGTGGGAATGGTGGTTGATTTTATCTCTTTTAATCAGAGAATACTGCAGATATCTTAGAAAAGAGCAGCCAGTCCAGCAGAGAAACATACCTGAAATGGAAAACTCTCCGTTCTATGTGGCTTTTATTTTAAAATATAGAATCCCCAGTGTGGAAATAAGCCATTCATCCCAACAAGTCTACACCAACCCTCTGAAGTGCATCCAACCCAGACTTATTCCCCTACTCTATCTCTGTACCCCTGTTTTTTCCATGGCTGGTGCATCTAACCTACAGATCCCTGAACACTATTGGTAATTTATCATGGCCAATCCACATAACTTGCATATGTTTGAACTGTGGGAGGAACTCAGAGTACCCGGAGGAAACCCACGTAGGCACAGGGAGAACATGCAAACGCCACATGGACAGTTGCCCGAGGCTAGAATCAATCCAGGTCCCTGGCACTGTGAGGCAGCAGGGCTAATCACTGAGTCACCGTGGCTTAATAGAACACAAAGTGGTATGTTCGTGAAACCAGCTTTGGAATGGTCTATATCGCTTTGCAGAATGCAACAAAGGATTGTCATTTACTCAAGAGCCTAAAACGTACTGAATGAAATTACAAAATAGGAATTGGAATACTTTAAGCCCAAGAGTGTGCCATAGCATTGTCACAACCCCAATCCATACAGAGTTTCTTTTACAGGAGCTCATTGTTATGTATTGGCAAAAAGAATGAAAGAAATCTTTGAGCACATTCTTTTTTAAGTTCGGGTGTGAGTTCAAGCCCCATTTTCGGGAATGAGCATGTGCACTAGTCTGATATTTAACTGTGCAAAAAGAAGTGTTGCATTGTTTAAGCTTTCATGACTAAGATGAAACTGCGGCTGTTGTCTACTCTAGATGCTTCAACGGACATTAACAGTCACAAAGCAGTATTCAGGGAAGAGCAGAGTACTGCCATAAAAAAAAATGGACTGATCGGTCATTTCTTTACTGTCTGTGGGATATCATCATATGTAAAACAGTTAGCACATTTACACCGACATAAAAACAGTGAAAACACATTGAAAATCAATTCATTGAATGTTCAACATTTTGTGAGACTTCTGAAAATGCTACATAAATGTAACATATTCTTGATACGGTTTAACTCTGGAGCTATCATTTTACAAAAACCATATTTAAAGATACAACTAGAATTGATGGAACCACTGTGGAATATTTGATGGAAGTGTGTTGAAAGAGAATGATTTGAAATTCTCACCAGAAATATGGTATGTCTACGAAATGTGAAACACAGCTTTCACCTGTTTCCACACAGCAAAAACCCTGCTGCTGACTGTTTGTTACAGTCACAAAATCAGAGAATTCTTATAGCACAGAAAAAGGTCCATTGGTCCACTACATCTGTGCAGCTCTCCAAATGTCCATTTTGCTTTAATGCCATTCTCTGCTCCCTGTAGCCTACTCATTGTACTTTATCAAACAATTGCCTCATTTCCTTTTGTATGTTTTCACCCTGGCAGCACAATTTCAGGCACTGCATTCCAGAACCAAATTACTGGTTATGTGAAAAAGTTTATGAAATTGTTCATCTTCAATACTTCATTCAGATCTTCCTGAAGCCTTCTGTTTTCCAAGGAAAACAGTCTCATCTTTTCTAATCCATTTTTAGAACTTAAATTCCTCAATCCTTAAACAAAGAATGAGAAGGGCTCAAAGGGACCACTGTTATTTGTAAATATATAAATGATTTGCATGAAATTCTAGGTTGTACATTTGTAGACAACATGATGATTTGTGGAAGTGTGGATAGTGAAGAAGGTTGTCAAAGGATACAGCATGACCTACATCAGTTGGAA
The DNA here is from genome assembly GCF_020745735.1 of Hemiscyllium ocellatum. Lineage (NCBI taxonomy): Eukaryota > Metazoa > Chordata > Chondrichthyes > Orectolobiformes > Hemiscylliidae > Hemiscyllium > Hemiscyllium ocellatum. Next base: position 38,533,284 of record NC_083401.1, read on the forward strand.
AATTGGGTGGAGAAATGGCAGATGAAGTTTAATCTGGATACGTATGAGGTGATGCATTTGGGAGATCAAATTTTTAGATTAGATTAGATTAGACTTACAGTGTGGAAACAGGCCCTTCGGCCCAACAAGTCCACACCGACCCGCCGAAGCGCAACCCACCCATACCCCTACATTTACCCCTTACCTAACACTACGGGCAATTTAGCATGGCCAATTCACCTGACCCGCACATCTTTGGACTGTGGGAGGAAACCGGAGCACCCGGAGGAAACCCACGCAGACACGGGGAGAACGTGCAAACTCCACACAGTCAGTCGCCTGAGTCGGGAATTGAACCCGGGTCTACAGGCGCTGTGAGGCAGCAGTGCTAACCACTGTGCCACCGTGCCGCCCACGAATGCAAGAGGAAAGTACATAGTAAATGGCAGGACCCTTAGGAGCATTGATACACAGAGGGATCTTGGGATGCAAGTCCATAGCTCCCTGAAAATGGCAGCACAAGTCGATAATGTGATAAAGGTGTACAGCATGCTTGCTTTTATCAGTAAGGGCACTGAGTTTAAAAGTTATCAAGTCATATTGCTGAATAAAACTTTGGTTAGGTCATTTTTGGAGTTTTGTGTACAGTTCTGGTTGCCACACAACAGGAAGGATATGGAGACTTTGAAGAGGGTGCAAAAGAGGTTTACTGGGTGTTGCCTGGATTGGAGTGTTGTATAAAGAGAGGTTAGACAAACTTGGATTATTTTTTGTTGGAGTGTCAGAGGCTGGGAGACCACTTATTAGAAGTATATAAAATTATGAGAGGCATGGATAGTCAGAGTCTCTTTCTCAGAATGGAAATTTCAAGTACTAGGGTGCATAGGTTTAAGTTGAGAGCTGGAAAGTTTAAATGAGATGCTGAAAGGCAGGTTTTGTATCCTGAGGGTGGTAAGTTGTTAAAACATGCTGCCAGGAAAGGTAATAGAAGCAGATGTGATCACAATGTTTAAGAGACATTTAGACAGACGTATGAAAA